>NC_057861.1:137652114-137958900 GCF_019393635.1 Dromiciops gliroides
TGGTTGTTGTGCAGATCGAATGAGATGATATTTGTAAAGCACTGGGCACACAGCCTGGCACATAGGAAGCACATGATAAGCACTTGTTCTCTTCCCTTCTCCATATGATTTTGTCAATGGAGATGACACTAAAGAAGGTGCATTATCACCCGTTCTGCTACTGCATGCTAAGGACCATGGGACCGCCCCATCTGACTTGTAGCTGAAACCTTCCTTATATGTTGTCTCTCTCCATTAGACTGTGAGCTCCTTGAGAGCAGTGACTGTCTTATTCTTCTACTTCCCAAGCATTTAGCACAATGCTTTGCACACAGTTGGTGTTGAATAAATGCTTCCTCATTCATTAATTCACTCACCAGTCTTAAGAATTAATGGGGGAGAATGCCCTTTAAGGCACTCCCTAATTTCCCCCTCTGTTAGCAGCCTCTGTGTTCTGGCAGGGCACATAAACCAATCTTCATGTACTTTGGGGATTTCCCTGCTGTCACAGATAGTCTCCTGGCACACACCACTGCTGACCTGCCCTCATTATCCTGTTGCAAGGAACAACAGAAATTGACTCCGCCCAGCCATGGGGAGGATGTCAGGAGCAAAGGCATGTTTTCCTCTTCCTGGAGTAGTCCCTAGGTTAGAGAACCCCAAAGGTATCAGAAATTGCCTAGAACACTCACTTGATCTTCCTTTAATCCTGAAAAACAAAAGTCATAGAAATTGATTTAACCCAGTCAGAGAACTAAAGAATGAAAAGAACTGGGGAAGGTAAGCGTGTGACCACACTGAGCCAAAAGAAAAGGGGACTAGAATCTAGCTGGGGCCAGTTCTACCTATCTAAAAGCTACTTAGGATAGGGATGGAGGTTGGTCAAAAGTAAATTCCTCAACATAGAAGAAGGTTGATACAGGGCTGTAGTCCAGCCCTGGGGGAGTACCCTCTATCAAAAAGGAAAGAATCAGAAAGTGAGCAACAGAGAAATGTAAGGGGGGAGGGTGTGGCAGGGTAGAGGGATGGGGGGATGACTAAAACTACCAAAGATTTCAAAAGGAAGAAAATTAAATTTAAAATCTAGATCATAAGCAGATAAATCAATGGAGAAGATACTGAAATTAAAAGGATGAGTCCCTCAAATCCAAAAGATTACAAACATAAATTCATTTTTCAAGACAATGTAAACTGAACCAATACCTGATAAAACACAGGATCCTGTGGTTTCCTCCAGAATCTGAACTATAGCAGAATGTCTCAGAGATTTAAAAATGAAATAAGAATCTTGATTAGAAATAAATGGACCAGGGGGGCAGCTAGGTGGCGCAGTGGATGGAGCACCGGCCCTGGAGTCAGGAGTACCTGAGTTCAAATCCGGCCTCAGACACTTAACACTTGCTAGCTGTGTGACCCTGGGCAAGTCACTTAACCCCAATTGCCTCACTAAAAAAAAAAAAGTATAAAAAAAAAAAAAGAAATAAATGGACCAGGGGGCAGCTAGGTAGCACAGTGGATAAAGCACTGGCCCTGGATTCAGGAGGACCTGAGTTCAAATCCGGCCTCAGACACTTGACCCTTACTAGCTGTGTGACCCTGGACAAGTCACTTAACCCTCATTGCCCTGCAAAAAGAAAAAAAAGAGAGAGAGAATTTGAAACAAAAAGAAAAAGAAGAAAGACAAGGACAGAGCATAGTGTGCATGAAGGGATATTAAAATAGTTGGGAAAATAAGTCATTTAGGGTTTGGCTGTCATACCAAGAAGCTTGAACTTTATTTGATAGGGATAATGGAGGAGCAATGCATCCAGAGCTGTGCAATCAATCAATAAACATTTATTAAGTGCCTACTATGTGCCAGGTATTGTGTTATGTGCTTGTGTTTAACTTCCAATTGGTGTAAAAGATGGATGAGATTTACATGATTGCATATGTATAACTTATATCAGATTGCTTAACATTTCAGGGAGGGGAGGTGGGAAAGAGAGCTAGAATTTGGAATTCAAAACTTAAAAAAAGAAACTTCAGATGTTAAAAATTGTTTTACCATGTAATTGTGGGGGAAAAAATAAAATGTAATTTAAGAAAAAAGTAAAAAATAAATATGGATTAGAGAAAGGAGATGGGCTGGACTTCTCATTAGAAAAATCCCAGTGTGAAGTGATGAGGGACTAGACTAGGCAATGGTCAAGCCCCAAAGATATGATGAGATGCGTGGGATCAAAGAGAGAGGAGAATCAAAAATGACGCAGGTTTTAATTCTAAAAGAATGAGAGAGTAGTGGTTCAATGCCCACAATGAAGTCATGAACACAAATGGGGAGCCAGTGTGCTATAGTGGAGAGTATTGTATTTGAAGTCAGAAGTCATGGGTGATAATCCTGGCTCTCACCACCTGTGTGAGTTTAGGCAAGTAAGTCACTTAAAGTCTCTAGATTTTTATTTCTCCCTATTTTAAATGAGAGGATTAGACTAAGTGACCCCTGAAGTTGCTTCTAGTTCTAAATATATGACCTTAAGTCAGGGCGAGAGGCATGTTGGTGGAAAAAATAAATTTGCATAATCTTTGACCAAGAAATACCATTACTGGGTCTGTATCCCAAAGACATAAAAAACAAACATGTGTACAAAAATATTTATAGCAGCTTTTTTAGTGGTGGCAAAGAATTGGAAATTGAGGGGATGTCCATCAATTGGGGAATGACTGAATAAGTTGTGGTATATGATTGTGATGGATTGCTATTGTGCTATAAGAAATGACTGGCAGGATGCTCTCAGAAAAACCTGGGAAGATTTATATGAACTGATGCAAAGTGAAATGAGCAGAACCAGGAGAATATTGTACACAGTAACATCAATATTATATGATGACCTACTGTGAATAACTTAGCTATTCTCAGCAATATAATGATCCAAGATAATTCCAAAAGATGATGAAAGATGATGAAGGGTGCTGTCCATCTCAAAAGAAAGAACTGGTAGAGTCTGAATGCAGATCAAAGCATACTTTGTCTTTACTTTCTTTATTTTGGGGTTGGTCTTTTTTTTTTTTGCCTGTGTTTTCTTTCACAGCATGACTTACATGGAAATGTGTTTTGCATGACTATACATGTATAACCTATGTCAAATTGCTTGTCTTTTCAATGAGGGGGATAGGGAAGGGAGGAGAGGAGAGAATGTAGAACTCAAAATTTTAAAAAAATGTTAAATTTATTTTTACATGTAATTGGGGGAAAATAAAATATTAAAGTTTGAAAAAGCAAAAATGATGAATTCAGTTAGGGCAGTGATGAGTTTGAAGTGTTGGAGGAACATCCAATGTTAGTTGTAAAATGCATGTCTGGAGGTCTAGAAAAGGGGCTGGAGATGTAGCTTTGGGGTCTTTGGGACCACACCTCTGATAGGAATAAGGTTCATCTCTCCCTGGATCCCCCTCCCCACTCCATAGCTGTGACTGGATTCTTTTTTCTTTGTTGATAGTACTACATGTACAAAGTAGAGATCTCTCAGTACAGAAAAACGTAAGTAAGTAAACAAGGGGCTTAGGAAGGAAGGAGGCATTGTCCCTGTCCTCTCTTTTTCAGTGGTTGGGAGGGAGAAAACCAGTGAACCTAACAGCCGCATAATTGTTGACTCTGTCAGAGTAGCTGACACAAGCAAAAAGCCAGGACTGACCGCTCCTTGACACCCTGCATCACACAAATACCACATCAGGCTCCTTTTCCTGGTAATGCCTTCCCTAGAAAAGCTCTCAGAAGTGACTACCCTCTCCACCCAGGCAAGGCCAAAGGCCTGCTGCTGATGTGGCTGCTACTGCTCCCAGGGGCCTCTTCCAGTTATGCAGGGAAACATCCTGCCAACTTCATCAAAAGCCTTCACAATCAAGGGCCACACAGGAAGGAAAAAAAACAAACAAAAACCCCACCATCCCTTTCCCTGGGATGTAATGAAAATGGTCGACAAGCAGAGGGGTTTCTTCTTCTTTTTTTGTAGATCGTGCAGCAGTGGACTGCAGGCTATGAAAAAAATTTAAGTTTTTAATTTGTAAGTAACAAGGAAATAAATATATATTGGGGACTTGAGGTTCCTTATCAGTTTTGTGTTTTTTTAGGTTACTAAGCTTTCATAGAAATGGATGGGACCTTTGAGGACCAGTCCGACCTTTTCATTTTCCTGAAGAGGAGACTGAGCCCAAAAGAGGTTAAGCTGTTTGCTCAAGATCACATAGTCGTTGTTGTTTGTCCTTCATTCTTTTTATTTTTTTTTGATGAGGCAATTTGGGGTTAAGTGACTTGCCTAGGGTCACACAGCTACTAAGTGTTAAGTGTCTGAGGCCGGATTTGAACTCAGGTCCTCCTGAATCCAGGGCTGATGCTCTCTCCACTTCGCCACCTAGCTGCCCCGTCCTTCATTCTCAAAGAGGACCATGACATTGGGGTAATGTCACAACTTGAAGTGAATTAGATTTAAGTGAGGGAGGGCTGTGTAAGGTCACCAACCTCACTCTATCCTCTGGAGCCATCTGGGTCCAGTGGAAAGATATACATCAGGATGGCTGGAGATGGCCCCAGATGTTTTTTAAGGCAAATGGGGTTAAGTGACTTGCCCAGGGTCTCACAGCTAGTAAGCGTCTGAGGTGAGATTTGAACAGGACCAGCTCTCTATCCACTTCACCACCTAACTGCCCCAAGATCACATATTGAGTTTGTTTCAAAATCAAGATTAGGATCCAGGTTTTCTGACCCCTAAGCCAGTGCTGTATCAAGGAAAGTATCTATACTAGTGTAAGAAACAAAGACCTGAAAGATTTGCCCAGGGTCACAAAGCTAGGAAGTGTCAAGTGTCTGAGGCTGGATTTGAACTCAGGTCCTCCTGACTCCAGGGTTGGTGCTTTATCCACTGTGCCACCTAGCTGCCCCCTAGATATGGATTTTAAAAGAAAGAAAAGTTTTAAAAAATGGAAACAGTTCAGCAAAACTAGCTATTACATCAACTGAGTAAATGACTCTGACCTCTCTAGTGAAAGAAGATACATTTTCTCATCTTTTCTTTAGAACAATCTTGTTATTATCATGTGAAATTCACTTAGGGAAAGGAGTTAGCTCTTTATACTCATATTTTTGTATTCATTCTATATACACATAGGTATGTATAGGTGTACACACATTTGTAAGCACATATATGCATATGTGTATATCTATACCTAGCTAGATAGGTAGACAGACAGACAGGCAGACAGATATCCCAATTTCCTGGCCCCTAAATCAGTTCTGTATCAGGGAAACTGTCTGTTTCTCTCTCTCTCTCTCTCTCTCTCTCTCTCTCTCTCTCTCTCTCTCTCTCACACACACACACACACACACACACACACACACAGAAACAATCTTATTTTTGAAACTCATTATATGACTTTGAGCAAGTAGCTTAACTTCTGAGTCTCTCTCTCTCTCTCTCACACACACACACACACACACACACACACACACACACACACACACACTTTTCCCCCCCATTCTGATTACTTGGCTTTGCCTGAGTGTATATAAATCATGCTTCTCCAAATTTATAGTATCATAGAGATAGAGTTGGAAGGCCCCTCAGATGTCATATTTTTTATTCTTCATATAAATTCTTCATATTCATCATTTCTCATGGTAAAGTACTATTTCATTATATTCCTGGTTTGGGTTGTCATTCTCCAATTCATAGAATGTGAGGGAATTTAAAGATACCCTGGTCCATACCTCTCATTTCATGGATGAGAAAACTGAGGTCCAGAAACGTAATTTGTTTGAGATCACACAGCAAGTTAGTGACAAAACTGTGACTGGAACCCAGATTTCCAGGCATCTGATCAGTGTTCTTTCTACTATTATATGTACCACTGATCTCAGTCAGAAGGGACAACCTATAGTCATATCAATTGGATTCAATTTAGACTGTCCATAGCAGAGCCATAATTAGGGTTTGGTGACTGTGGCTTTGTCCCAGGTTATGTCCTGGGTACTGATAGCCCTTTTAGTGTTTTTGCAGTAGGCAAACAATTGAGCTTAACATCTAGTTATAGCTGAAATAGAAAGCTACCAATGGCTATTTCCTCCCTGCAATGGCTATACCTCAGGATAGCTCTTCCTGGATCAGACTGACTTTGATCTTACCTCATATGACAGCAACATTCTCAAGGTGTCCTTGGTTCTCTTCCAAACCCAGACTCAGCTGAATTGAGGATATGTTTTGTGTAGCTTGCTAGTTATGGCTCTGGCTCACAGACTTCTTTGTTTAAAGTCCATGGTTTCTTTGGGTTTTCTTTAAGTACAGGTCTAGCTATGTCACTCCCCTACTCAATAAACACCAGGGTCACCTTAATGCTTCCAGGATAATATGAACATTTTCTGGCTTTTATAGCCCCTTACAATATGACCCTACTCTTTCTTTCTTTCTTTCTTTCTTTCTTTCTTTCTTTCTTTCTTTCTTTCTTTCTTTCTTTCTTTCTTTCTTTCTTTCTCATTCTTGCTCTCCCTCTTGCTCTTCCTTCCTTCCCTTATTTTATTTTTCAATAAATATTTTTAAAGTAATCTATTCTTCCCACTACCCATCCCCCCTCCTCATTAAGCAAATTAAAACAAAACAAAACACCAAAAAACAAATTCCTCAATACATAATCTGCCAAAATAAATTCCCACATTGGCCATGTCCCAAAATGTATATTTTTAAGTTTATTGACTCTCTTCTCCTCACCTCAGGAGAAGAGTGTTGCATTTCATTTTCATTCTTTTGAATTAATAATTTATCAATGTGTTGATCAGCGTTCTAAAGTCTTTTAGAGTTGTTTCCCCCTATAGTGTTGTCCTTGTATAAGGTGTTCTCCTAGTTCTGTTCACTTTGCTCTGCATCAGTTCATGAAGGTCTTCCTCTGAAATGGTCCATTTCATCATTTCCTATGGCACAACAATATTCATTATATTTCTATACCACAATTTGTTTAACCATTTCCAAATAGGAAGACACTCCCTTAGTGTCCAATTTTTGGTTACCATGGAAAAGAATTGCTACAAAATTTTTGTAAATATAGAGCCTTTTTTCCTTTATTTTCTTTGGGAGTATAAAACTATATACTTGGGTCAATGGGTATGAACAGTTTGTTGACTTTCTGGGTTTTGCTTTGTAGGTTGGCTGGACCAAATCCCAGATCCACCAACAATTCAATGGGGTACCTATTTTCCCACAGCCTCTCCCACATTTCACATTTTCCTCTTTTATTATCTTTGCCAGTGTGACAGTCTAACAACATCTGTGATGTGGTATTTCAAAATTGGTTTAATTTGTATTTCTCTAATTATTATGATTTAAAGCATTTTTTGATGATTGCTGATCATCTGGATTTCTTTTTTCTTTCCTTTTTTTTTTGAAGGGCAATGAGGGTTAAGTGACTTGCCCAGGGTCACACAGCTAGTAAGGGTCAAGTGTCTGAGGCCAGATTTGAACTCAGGTCCTACTGAATCCAGAACCAGTGCTTTATCCACTGCACCACCTAGCTGCCCCTGGATTTCTTTTTATGAAAACTGCCAATTCATGTCCTTTGAACCCAATCTGACTTTCCAGTTTCATTATGCATTACTTCTCTTCCCATATTCTACAATCCATTCAAAGTGGCCTTCTTATTGTTACTTGTGGTCATTGCCTTCCATTTCCCATCCTCCATCTCCATGTTTAGGCACTGGCCTTTTCCCATGTCTAAAATGCTTTCCTGGGACAGCTAGGTGGTGCAGTGGATAAACACCAGCCCTGGATTCAGGAGGACCTGAGTTCAAATCCGGCCTCAGACACTTACTAGCTGTGTGACCTTGGGCAAGTCACTTAACCCTCATTGCCCTGTCGATCAATCAATCAATCAATCAATCAATCAATCAATCAATGAAATAAATAAATAAATGAAATAAAAATAAAATGCTTTCCTTCCTCATCTCTGTCTCATAAAACTCCTTACTTCTTTTAAGACCCCAGCTTTCTTAACCCATTCCACCCCCAACTGTTAGTGCCCTCCTGCCCTAAATTTTTGTGTGTATATGTATATCTGTAAACATGTAAACTTATTGATGCTCATGCTATCTCCCCTGAAAGAAGGTGAGCTCCTTGAGACCAGGGACCGATTCATTTTTATCTTTGCATCCCTAACATCAAATATGGTGTCTGGACAGTCAGCTCTTTAGCAAGGTGGTACAGTGGATTGAACACTGGACCAGGTGTCAGGGAAACTTTAATTAGCTGTGGAATTCTGGATTGTCACTGACTCTCCATGTCTCATGTGTAAAATGGATATAATGATATCACTTAGTCGTTATATTTTATACATAGATATGATATATACATACACACTATGAGGATAGGATGAGATGATATTTGTAAAGTGCTTTGTGGAAATACTGGCTGTTGTTATCATTGTTGTTGTTACTGTTGTTGACTCAAGGGATGGTGACCAGATTCCACAGTAAAAAATGGAAAAATGGATAGTGAAAAACTAGTTGCAGAAGGGAGGCAGAGAGTTACCCAAACTTGATATTTGGATGGCTCAGTGATTTCATCAGTGTGGGTATTTAATTAATGGCAATTCCAACCACTCCATATCTTCCTGTCCTATTCTATTCTTTTCTGTATCTGTCTATAAATCCTTCACAGACCTGTTATTCTACCCACTGAACACTACCCAAAGCTAATTTGTGGGTAACAATGAAACACTTGGGCTGCCATCTGTTGTTTCTCATTCTTGGTACATGATCAGCCCACCTCCTTTTCCGATCATAAATATCTTCATTAACATCTTTTATGTAACATCTTGTGCACAAGTTGTAGTTGGTAGCATACCACTGTCAAAGGAAAAATATCAATACTAATACTATACTCTGTGATTTAGGCTCAAGTCTACTGGAAATAATTTCATCTAATTTAACATTATTCTCTATCCAAGTCATTAATGACTGGAAAAGGGAGCTGTCCACACTGGTGTAGCCATTCCTCCTCTCTGCTTCCTACCAATACTCTCTGAAGTGACTCTCTGCTCCCAAGAAGATTTCACATAACATTGATAAGAATCTCGAAAAAGGAAAAGAATTTTAAAAATACAGTTCAAGATAACATTTTCGAATTTGTTGAGTAACCAAATTGCCCTCCCAGTCCTTCTAGACCATTCCCCTTGAGAAATCAATGGAATCCCTTCCAGAGATTTATACTAGAATCTAAATTTAATAAGAGGCAATGAAAGTGCCCTCTTATTGAATGGAATAAGGCAATTCCTATGGGGTAGACCCTAGTCTAATCTCTTCAGGAGACAAATAGAAGAGATTTCTCTTTAATCTGTTCACCTAAAGAAAGTCTTGGGGGGTGGTGGTGGTAAAGCAATTGAGATTAAGTGACTTGCCCAGGGTCACACAGCTAGTAAGTTAAGTGTCTGAGTCCGGATTTGAACTCAGGTACTCCTGACTCCAGGGCCGGTGCTCTCTCCACTGAGCCAACTAGCTGCCCCTAAAGAAAGCCTTTTTGTGTGTGTGCACAACCTAGCACACCCACCTTTCCAAGGGGTGTGTCAAAAAAGGGTTTTAGGTAAAATAATATTACTTCTTAATATTTCTAGAGGAACTAAGAAGGAGGCTTTTATATATATAATATATATATATGCTTCCATACTATAGTCTACTTATGTCTACCATATGTCTTTCCATTGCTCTTTGACTTATTTGTAATTTTAATTCTTCTGAAGAAATCATGGCGGCCCATGATTCAGAGCCATATCACATCACAGGAAGAATATTGGTATAAAAAATGGCAGTATTTGTAATAATGGATAATTGGATATTAGTAAAAGTATGACACACTTTCCAAAATTTGATCCAGCCCTATCTCTTCTTCCTGTTCAATTCTAGGCCCAACTCATTATCCATTTGCAGTAACCAGGTAACTTAAACATATTCATGGCATAATTTAACAGGCTACCCATCCAGCTACATGTAATGTTCTTGAGTCATGTGAAATTTTTTATCCACATTGTCCCCCAGTGTGAATGGTAAGACAATCTTTTTTTTTATGTGAATTTCATGAAGAAGTCTTTGAAATGTTCTGAAGCTTGATTCATTTAGTATCATGTCATTTGGGAATAGAGGCATTTGAAGAACCTTCTATTAACAGCAAATCTTTCTTTCATTTGGGGTTTAAACAGAGCATCTTCCATGACACTACCAAACATCTTAGGTAAAATTAAATCCCCCTTGGGGCAGCTAGGTGGTGCAGTGGATAGAGCACGGGCCCTGGAGTCAGGAGTACCTGAGTTCAAATCTGGCCTCAGATACTTGAAACTTGCTAGCTGTGTGACCCTGGGCAAGTCACTTAACCCCAATTGCCTCACCAAAAAAAAAAATATATATATATATATATATATCCCCAAATTGAACAAAGTTGTTCCTGTAGTCACATGTGTCATGGAGTCTTATGTGATTTTAATGTAGGGAATATTTAGAAGGACTGTATCTTTAATTTTAGTGGTTTGGAGAGCTCTCATTTGAGGAAACCCCTTCTACCAATGCAAATTGGCACCTTCTCTATGACTAAAAGTATCAGAGAGTTTACCAGAGCACTGAGATATCAAATGATTTTCCCAGGTGTCAGATAGGCAGTATGTGCCAGAGATGAGATTTGAACCTTAGTCCCCCTGGCTTCCAGGATACACTTCTATCCCAATGCCTCTTATGATTTTAGTGTCTGTGTAGAAAACGTATCTGAGGAGATCCTTCAAGGCTTCATTCTGTTCTACCAAGTCAAATGCTTTTTATAAGGAAATGAATAAACAAAAAACACATCAGAAGCTCCTCTCTTCTAGACTTGTCAGTCATTTGTGTGTGACCACAAAGTTAGTCCACTAGAGAGAACTATCTATGAAAGTCAGCCCCTCTCACAATTTCACTGAAGATACCCTTGATTAAGAGCATAGCTCCTTCACAAAAAGAATTTATAGAGATCAGAAAGCAGATTTATGTATTGATAGTTGTTAGTATCTTCTCCATCACTTTTTTTCCTTTTAGCATCTTCCCTTCTTTGAGCTATCTTGCACATGGGACCTTAATGTATTTGTCATTGTGTTAGCTCCAGCACTGATTTCTTCCAGGTGCCTGGTTCAGTTACTCTGGCAGTCCCTGGAAGACCTGAAGCAGAAGAAGAGAAAAGAAAAGAAAAAAACAAGAAAATACTGTTCCCTAAAAAGAGTAATGCCTATTTCACCAACATGGAAGGCCTTGGGAAACTAGCACAGACTAATCCTATGGAACCCAGATATTGTCAGAACAATTCTTTCATAATCCTTCCTCCCTTTCATTTTTTTTTTTGGTTTTTTGGGTTTTTTTGTGAGGCATTTGGGGTTAAGTGACTTGCCCAGGGTCACACAGTCCTTTTCATGATATTAATGAATAGAATTAACTTAAATCATTCAAGCCAAATTTACTTCTGTTCCCTAATCTAGAAAGGGAACATCAGTTAATGCAGATAATCTAATGATGAATTTTATTTTTGTTTTTGTGATTCTCAGTAAATAGATACCCTAGAACTACTGCCTGTGGACTTCTGTTTAAAGGGGTCACTAGTGGAGGCAGGACAACATGGGGACAGTGATATTAATATCAATTGGACAAATATTTATGAAACAGTAGTACCTACAATGTTCCAGACTCAGTAGTAGATGCTGGAGACTGGAAGATAAGAAGATACAATCCTTGTCCTCAAGTAGAAGAGATAAAACAAAAGTAAAAATAGCTACAGTCCATAGTAGAATATGCTATAAGCCAAGTGTTAAGAGAAGGAAGAGGCCACTGAGAGCAGGCTTGAGAGCAGGAGGTGGGAATTTTGGAAGGCTTTATGATTTGAGCCTGAAGAATGGGAAAGATTAAAAGGGAAAGATTGGCCCAAATCAAATCTATGTGGTATGAGTAAATGCATGTAGTCAAGAGAGGGGAAGGATAAGTTTAAGAAATGTAGAGTTGTCTAATTTGGCTGGAATAGGGAGTATGTGGAGAGTAATTAGAGATAAGACTAGAAAGATAAATTAGAGACAGGTTAAAGCTGACTTTGAATGTCAGGCACATTCCTAGGATACAAAGAAAGAAAAATGAAACAATCTTTTCTCTTAAAGATAACTGGAGATAAGTAGAGGTATATAAATACAAGCTAGTGAAGGAGGGTAGGCCCTAGTGGTTGGGGGGATCAGGAATGGCTTTGTGTAGAATATTGTGCTTGAGCTGTTTTGTGAAGGAAGAGAGGGATTTTGTGAAGCAGAAGTGAGGTGGGATTGAAGTCCAATTATAAGGGACAGCCAGAGCTAAGGCACTGATTTGGGAGATGAAATGCCCTATTTAAAAAAGAGAGGGCTGGATTTTGGGATGCCTGGGAAGTAGCAGGGTGGGGTAATGTTCAGTGATAAAAACTGGGAAGAGAAGAAGGGGTCTGGCATTGAAAGGCTTTAAAAGCTAAACTGGAATTTTTAGTTTACTCTAAAGGTAATAGGGAGCAACAAGGTTCCTTGAGTAGGGGAATAGTATGATCAGATCTGACTTTGAGAAAAATCACTTTGGCAGCTATGTGGAAGATGAACTGGAATATGTAGAGAGATTTTGAGCCAAAATAATCTAGATGAGAAGTGATTAGGGCTTGAGCAAAGGTTGCAGCTCTGTGAATAGAGAAAAGACTTGCTCTTTGTCCTTTTGGCAATGTGGAGCTAACAAAAGATTTTCCCTATGGAAATGATAGGATTAGAATTTTACAACAAGGTTACTCAGGCTATGGTATTTAAGGAAAGATCATAGTGGGAGAGATAAAAGTCAAGGAAACTACCTAATTCTGGGAAAAGGCAATGAGGGCCAGTTAGCATGGTGGCAAGGACAATTAAAAGCATAAGACTAAAGTGAAAGATATTGCAAAAGCAGAATTTTTTTAAAGAAAGAATCTCAACTGATTGGATATAGGAGATGAGAGACAAGAAAGGATCAAAGATGATTCTGGGGTCAGCTAGGTGGCGCAGTGGATAGAGCACAGGCCCTGGAGTCAGAAGGACCTGAGTTCAAATCCGGCCTCAGATCTTAACACTTACTAGCTGTGTAACCCTGGGAAAGTCACTTAACCCTAACTGCCTCTCTCTCTCTCTCTCTCTCACACACACACACACACACACAAAGATGATTCTGAACATGAAAGACTCTGAGAATGGTTGGCACCATTAATAAAAATGAGAAAGTTAGAAATGGCAATCCACTCCAGTATCTTTTCAAGGGAGTTTGGGGATGGGGGCGGCTGGGGGGGGGAGATGATGAATTCAATTTTGAATATGTGGAGAGGTCAGCCATGTAGAAATGTCTGTCAGACTACATGGGAAAGTGAGACTAAAGCTCAGGAGAGAGTTTAGAACTAGAGATGCATCCATGAATTGATCATTATTGAACCCATATTGAAGTCGCAGAAGTAGAAGAAATTGCACGAGAGTGAGTAAACAGAGAGTTGAGAGGAGAGCCCAGCACAGGGGACTTGAGGGACTTATCCCTAGAGCCTCCTGCTTCAAGTCTCACCTCATTCCAATGTATCCTCCACACAACTGCCAACAGATATTGCCAAAACACAGGTCTGACCATGTCACTTCTCTACTCAACAACGTTTAATGACTGTCTATTGACTCTAGGATCAAATGAAATTTCATCTTTATCTCATCCATTTTTAATTTCTGTTTTCATGTCAATGCAATAATGTGCATCGTTCAGTTAACATAATTAGGGGTTAAGACACTTTAAGAGAGGCTTGAGGTTTTTGTATAATGTACAAGCCTTTGGTCTTTCTCATTTCCGTCTCCTGAAACATACTTTCTCCATTCTCACCTTTTCCCAGCTTTGCATCAGTCACCAGCTCTAATAATGTATGGGCCAGTTAGGTGGTACAATGGAGAGAGCTCCAGGCCTGGAGTCAGGAAGACTCATTTTCCTGAGTTCAATTCTGGCCTCAGACACTTACTAGCTGTGTGACCCTGATCAAGTCACTTAACCTTTGTTTGCCTCGGTTCCCTCATCTGTGAAATGACCTGGAGAAGGAAACAGCAAGCCACTCCAGGATCTTTATCAAGAAAACCCCAAAGAGGGTCAAGAAGAGTAAGGCACATGACTAAAAGCTACTGAACAACATCATAGGTATGAGGCTTTAGTCTTATCAAGGTCTTCAAAGACTTTCTCTATCCTAACATCCTCAGCAACTGAAGTTAATATATCAATTGTAATTATTGTCATGGTTTTTGTTTGCAAATATTTATTAATATCACAATGCATGATAAATAAATAGCCCATGAACTGTTTCTTTGTAACCTGTGGTCTTCTAATAAAACCCATTCTGCTAATTCTCTTTTTTGCCTCTCTAAGGAGTCACTATGAGTCAATCTTTCTTTCAGCTGCAATTTTCTTTTCTGATTTGCTTTGTAATTAACTAAACAGTTGTGTTTGATATGATTCAGCTCTATCAGCAATATGTCCACTTGTTGATCACTGGACAAAGATCTCACACCTAGAATACCAGTAAACATTTACTGATGGTCCCCAAAATACAATTTACCCTGATTTTCCTGTACTTTGCCACCATTACTGCAAAAGGGTAGCACACAGGATTGAGGACAACTTTCTAAATTTTCTTTTTTTTTTATGGGTTGTCAAGGACAAAAAAACCCCACAATTACCACAAGGTGCTCAGCAGAGTGGTGTCATAGTGATGTGTCAGTGATTAATCCATTTATTAAATCAGGTTGACTCTTGGAAAACAGCTGTTTTGATTTTGAAAATAAAATCTGGGAATCGACAACAGAAATAACATTTACATTGATCTTATTTAATAATTTCATCCAGAAGGTTAACTAATGTAAATTAATTGCCACAATGGAAACCAAAAGATCCCAGTGAGTGCCTTAATGAATAGATATCTTATTTACTTGCCAAATAGAGAGATGGCCAGTAAAGGTAGCAACAGGTTATATTATAAAATCATTTGTAAACTCTTATGAAGAAAGAAGATGGATGATTATGAGCAATATCATTTCTTAAGGCAGAGAAAAGCAGTAGAGGATAAAACCAGCATAACAAAAGAGTGGCAAGATAGCCAACTAAGCAAAATCATCTCAAGGGTATTCAAGGATTAAAATGGAAAGAGGACAACAAAGAAAAACAGAAAAGATCTGCAAAAGTGATTTTTAGCAAACTGTTATCTCAAGGACAGCAGAACCCACCACATCTAGTCTCTTATGTAAGGGTACCCAAGGTGTGCATAGAGGAGGTAGAAATGTCACTAAAGGGAGCAAAGACAGGATAAACAGGCCTACTGGACCAAGTATGTGTAAAGGAAGCTATGCCTGTGAGGGCACTAAAGGCTGATATGCAAGGTATCTAAAGCAGTGAAGGATACAAAAAGCTTGGAAAAGAATTTCAGACCTTATTAATAATAAAAAGGTGAACAAGAGAATATCAATTCATAACTGCTGACCTAAGCCTACTCTCCCATCTGTACAAAACCTTTATGAGAATAATCCATAAATGATTTGAGGGCCTTCTTCCTCAGCGAGGGCATTGTCTATCAATAAACATTTATTAAGCACTTATTATGTGCCAGGCACTGTGCTAAGCATTGATGATGCAAAGAAAGGTGAAAGACTGTTTTTAAAGCACAGTTAAATATGGAGTGGGGGGTGGGGGGGACAACATGCAAACAACCATATACAGACAAGTTTTATACAGGTTAAACAACCAAGTGTCTCCCTCCCATAAATACAACATAGGAGGCTCGTTCAAGAGCCCTCGGAAGATTTCACAACTGAAATAGCCCTGTTCAATGACTGGCCCCAAATAACAAATGAGGCAGAAATCAGGAAGGTATCTGCTCGACACATATTTACCACTATGACTGAGGAGATCCTGTCTGGAGTCTAGTTTGAGGAGGGATTGCCTCCAGATGTTCCTGTTTGCAGTTGACATCGGGCTGATTGCTTCAAGCCCCTAGATACTGCAGAGCCTCCTGGAAAGGATATGCAATCATTCAAAGACTTTGGCACGTCCTGCTCAGATTCCAGCATGCATTTGAATGGATATCCATAGAGCTTGTCTTACATTGTATAAATTTGGGAAAGCCAGTGTGGGTATTATAATAATAATAGCTGGCATTCACATAGTGGCTTAAGATTTGCAAAGTATTTTACAAATATTATCTTATTTTTGGCTTGTAACAACCCTGGGATGTAGCTGCTATTATAATCCACTTTTTACAGATGAGGAAACTGAGGCAGACAGCGGTTAAGTGGTTTACCCAGGATTCTATGAGTAGTAAGTATCTCAGGCAGGATTTGATCTCAAGCCTTCTTAATTCCAGGTACAGTGCTCTGTCTACTGTGCCACATAAGAGTTGAGCCCAGAGCTAAACAGGAGCAGAATGGGCTAGATTGCTTTGAGAGAACTCTAAAGTTCTTTTTATTGACCCAAGCTTTCCAGAAAAGCAAGGGTTCCCCTTTTTAGATACTAACATTTTACCAGATGTTTCTTTAAATAAGCTAAAGATAAGTGTCACTCAAAGGGCAAAGGATAGATAAGTGGGATTGGGTTTCAGCTTATCACCAATGAAGACCTCCAAAGAATAACAGGAGCAAAATATGTCATCAAGGAATTGTGTAACAGGAAGAGCAGATGGGTTGGTGACCTAGATGACAGATGGACGGACAGCCAGAATGATCTACTGCAATGCTTCAATGCTGAGAAAAGGTGAGGACAGACCGTAGAGTTCTGGGAGCACTGGAGATGCTTGGGAGGGCATAGACAAGATTCACACAGGCTGTCTTGGGTACAGATGATTTCTGGTCTACATGGTTGGCAGGCACACAGGAATGGATGAGATCCCAGATCTATTGGAGGACTGAACTGTATTTAATTAATTTATACTTATACAACAGACAGTGAATGGTTCAAGATTTCACCAGGTAGGGGCAGCTAGGTGGTGCAGTGGATAGAGCACCAGCCCTGGAGTCAGGAGGACCTGAGTTCAAATCTAGCCTCAGACACTTAACACTTACTAGCTGTGTGACCCCGGGTAAGTCACTTAACCCCAATTGCCCCGCAAAAAAAAAAAAAAAAGACTTCACCAGGTAGACCTGGGATATGGTCTTACCTCTGACACATATTGGCTGCAGGACTCTGGGCAAGTCACTTAGCCTCTTAGTGCTCCAGGCAACTTTGTACAACTATAACTTTCAGAGAATGTTCTGATCTGAATGGAAGGAAGGAAAGAAGGAATGAAGAAGAGAACAAAGGAAGGAAGGAAGAAGGGAAGGAGGGATGGAGAGAGGGAAGAAAGGAAGAAGGAAAGGAACAAAGGAAGGAGAAAGGGAGAAAGGGGGGAAAGAAAGGAAGAAAACAACTATGAAGTGTTTACCATGTGTCAGGCACTGTGCTAAGCACTTAACACATATTATCCTTTTGATCCTCACAATAATCCTTGGAGGTACATGTTATTATTGTCCTCATTTTACAGATGAGGAAACTGAGACAGACAGATTTTTTTTTTTAAGTAGCTTGCCCAAGGTCACAGTCTGAGGCTGGAGGAAGCTCCTAATTAGGAATTCCTTATAGCTATGAAATCACAAGTATAGTCCCTATCCCTTATTTTCTTATATATCTTATATATTCATTGTGTTGCCTGATTGAATAATTTCCTTGAGAATAAGGATTGTTTCATATTTGTATCTTCAACTCCTAGCACAATGTCTGACATATAGTAAATGCTTAATAAATGTTTGTTGATTGGTACTTTAGGGGCAGAGTCAAGATGATGGGGTAGAGGAAGAATTCAGTTGAACTCTCCTAACATCCTTCCCCCTCTCCCCTCATGACAACATTAGGATAATGCCTTAAATTGAATTCTAGAGTGGCAGAGCCAACAAAAGGTTGGAGTAAGACAGGATATGACACGACAGGGTTGACAGGAGATGATATGAGCTGAGCTTTCATATGAGCTTGAAGGAAGTAAAATGTTCTACAAGATGGAGATAAGGGACAACTTGTGGGAGGTCTTATCTGGGGCATGGGGAAGAGCTAATATGGCTGGGATGTAAATTATGTGAAGTGGAGCAAAGTGCACCGATCCTGTAGAGGTAGGCTACAGCCAGATTGTGAGACAAACAGAATGGTTTGTATTTTATCTTAGACACAAACAAGAGCCATTGGAATTTCCTGAGTACAATAGTGACTTAATCAGACCCATGTTTGAGAAATATAAATGTGAGCATCGTGCATAGAGATACAGGCCTAATAAGATCTGAGGTTCCTCCCCATACGGGCCACCAAAAAAACCCCAAAAAACAAAAACAAACAAACAAAAGATCTGAGGTTCCTTGTCCCGACTTCCATTATACTAACAAGTTGAGTCCCCCAGAACAAGACACACCTCCCTCTTGAGGTTCTAGGATAGCCCTGAGGGGCCCTCAGTTTTCTAATACTATTGGATCCAGACCCCATTCTAGTGTGTTCTCCCCAATACTATTCACCAGTGATTAGTGCCCTAGTATCATTTAACCAATTAATACTAACCAGATTTTATAAAAGGACACTTACTGAGAAGACACACACAGACACATAGTAAGCACTATATAAATGTTAACTATTATTATCCTCCACTACATCACCCCAGTCTTTGGGGAATGTGAGCTCAAATTTAAAGCTTCCCTCTACCACATTCACTTCTGAATGATGTAAATGAAAGATGAATCATCCCCTCACTTGCTAAAACCAGCATCTCTATGTCTGTTCACTGCTGGGATGGGCCAAGCAGTTCATTTAGATATTCATGCCTCTCACCAAGCCATGACTGACTGTCATAAACTCCAATTCATGGACTTCTGGTGCTTTCCCAACCTTTCATAGCTCACAAGGTCACAGTCCAGTCTGTTCCTTTTCTACTATTCCTGGAGAAGAGTTGCCACAGGAACAGAAAAGCATTGTGTACCCATAGCTTCATGCTTATCTGCTTAGGGATTGTAGGCCACTGTCATTCTGCTCACCTAAAGGGTTATAGCCCAGTCAGGGAGGAGTGAGAGATCAGGTCATCAAGATGGGAGTCTTTGTAGCCCAATTGGTTCTGGCTCACCAGTCCATCAAAGTGTCCCTTTCTTCCTCATGCAGTAAAAAAACAAGAGAGAGTCATAAAATACATGCTTTGAAGTACCTGTTGAGGATCACATCAGGCAGAGCATGCCATCCTATAAGGGCTGGGCTCTCACTGACTAGTTCCAAGTTACAAAGGCATGATACGGTGGTGTTCAATAACCCAAACATCTGCTGGAGCTCCCTCTGCCAAATGCAGAACAACTAATAAATAATTTCCTGACTTGCCTTGATGATAATTTCATTCTTCGAGAGAGGGAGGGCCTACCAAGGGCAAATTCTATTCTTGATCTGAATTTCACCAACAGGAGTGACTGTGCCGGGGTGGATATGATGGGAATCTCAGGCAGAGGAATGGGGTGTGGCGGGGGGGATAAGCACTCCCTCTTAAAGCTTTTGTTGGGGTGGGTAGGAGAAGAAACTTGAGGACAACCTGGTATATGCTCCCCTTAGATTTGGGGAGAGTGTGTTCCAAAGGGTTCTGAGGAAGAATACAGAGGGTGTCATGTGCTAAAATTCAAGAGGAGAAGCCACCTACGGAGAGTTGGGAAACTCAAGAATGAAATACTGAAGACACAAATGGAAGTCAATGGTCAATAAATATCAAGTAAGAGCCTATATCACCCTATATCAGCAAAGAGCTATGGGGGAAAAATATACTCTCCCTTACATGAGACGTGTATGTGTATGTATATATATATACATGTACACACACATAGATATTCTAAGTAAATAACCTTTTGTAAAAGCTAATTGCTATTAATTGGTTAAATTATATTACAGCACTAATCACTTGTGATTGATACTGGGGAGAACACACTAGAAGGGGGCCTGGAGCCAGTAGTAGAAAATTACCCCAATGCCCCTCAGGGATACCTCTAGAATTCCAAGAAGGAGATGTATCCAGCCTTTTATTGGGGGACTCGTCTTGTTGATATAAATGATACTCTAGAGAGATAGATTAATGTGCACAAAGAACTCACCAACCAATATAGATTTTTTTTTTTAGTAAGGCAATTGGGGTTAAGTGACTTGCCCAGGGTCACACAGCTAGTAAGTATTAAGTGTCTGAGGTCGGATTTGAACTCAGGTACTCCTGACTCCAGGGCCAGTACTCTATCCACTGCGCCACCTAGCTATCCCCAATATAGATTTTTTAAAGAGATATGTATGAAAGAAAAGCAATGGCAGGTAATGGGGTAAATGAAAAAAAAAAGGCAAGATTCTCTAAGATTGTCAGAAGTGCTGAAGCTCAGAATGAGCTAAAGAAAAATAAAGGCTACAAAAGGAGGTGTGACTTTTTTTTTTTAAAGCAAGATGGGGCAGCTAGGTGGCGCAGTGGATAGAGTACCGGCCCTGGAGTCAGGAGTACCTCAGTTCAAATCTGGCCTCAGACACTTCATACTTACTAGCTGTGTGATCCTGGGCAAGTCACTTAACCTCAATTGCCTCACTAAAAAAAAAATTTTAAAAAAAATTAATTTAATTTAAAAAATAAAGCAAAATGGGGATAAAAATCAAAGAGGAAGGGGCAGCTAGGTGGCACAGTGGAAAGAGCACCAGATCCGGAGTCAGGAGGACCTGAGTTCAAATTCAACCTCAGACACTTAACACTTACTAGCTGTGTGACCCTAGCCAAGTCACTTAACCCCAATTGCCTCACTAAAAAAAAAAAATCAAAGAGGATAGGACTGTTATTTCAGGTGAATGGGATAATGATAACTGACAACACAGAGAAAACAGAACTGTTTAATTCTTGTTTTACTTCTGTTCCATCTGCAAAGGAGAATGAATGATCTTTGAGCTAGAAAGGCCCGAGTAGTAAAAACTAATGATACTCAAGAAAGGTAAGAAAATAGCAAGAGAGCATTCAGCTGCCCTCGATAAATTCAAGTTATGTGCCCCAGATGAAGTACATCTTGTAGGATGGGGGGGAAAAAAAAAAAAACAAGCACTGGTGGGTTTAATTGTTGAATCATTGACAGTAAAAACTGAGACTGTAGAGAAGGGGAGCAATACTAGAGGGCTGGAGAATTTTGCCCTGATGTTCAAAAAGGAGAAGAGAATGGAATCTGCAGGTATCAGGCTAATGAGCTTGACTTCAAATCCTGGCAGAATGCTTGGACACCAAAAAAGGGATGGTAAGTGGACACATAGAAAAGGAAACAGTGATCACAAAGTACCAGTATAATGTCACCAAGAACAGGTTATTCCAGACCAATCTTCCTAGCCATTTTTGACAGGCTTACTAGATTAGTCCATCAGGGGAGCTGAAGATTTTGTTTACCTAGATTTTAGCAAGGCTGTTGCCAGAGTCTCTGACACTGCTCTTATGGAAAACAGGGAGAACTTTGGTGTGTAGGTGATAGCAGAATTTGATGGATTTGCAAATGGTTTAGGTCACTGAGTAGATAGAAATTCATCTCATAAGAACAGGTTATAGGATATAAAACTAGATAGTTTATCCCAGAATCTGGGGTTTTCACAAGCTTAATGAATCAAAGGTATGATACAGCAACCAAAACACCTAATGTGATTTTGAGTTGAATTGAACTTCTAGTAACGAAAAGGTGCTAGTTCCTCATCCTGGTAAAACTGTAGACCCTGAGCAAGTCAGTTAACTTTTTGAGTCTCAGTTTCTATATCCATAAAATGGGGATTATAATAGCACTTACCCCATTAGGAGGTTCAAATGAGTTAACATAAACAAAGTTATTTACAAAGCTTCAATCACTATATAAATGCTAGTTATTATTATTATTATTATTTTCTGAAATAAGTAGTAGTGATTAATGGTTCAGTGTCAACTTTTAAGAACTCCAGGATGTCTCTGCCCGGGCCTGTGCTACTGAACATTTCTGAGTAACTATGTCCTTATCAGATTGACAGACGACACAAAGCTGGGAGGGACACTGTAGAACAGAGCCAGGGACCAAAAGATCTGGATAGGTTTTGGCTAAATCGAATGAAGCGAAATTCCATAAGGATAGATGTGAAAGTCTTATACCTGGGTTCAAGAAATTGATCTCACTACAGTGGCAGGATATATGGTTAGACAGTGGATTACAAGCTAAATGAGAGTCAGGAGTATGTCATGGCAACCAAAAAGAGATCTAGTAGGATTGCATTGGGTTGCATTGAGCAAGGCCTTGCTTCGGGTAACAAGGCAGTCATGGTTCCTCTGTGCTTTACTCTTGTCAGACCCAATCTGGAGTACTGTATTCAGTTCTAGGTACCAGATACGAAGGATATTGTTAAGCTGGGAGACATCCAGAGGAAGACAGCCAAAATACTGGAGACAAGGGGAGGGGAGTCTGGGCATTCAGCAGTGAACTGGAGCCAGATGCAGAAACACATGAGGCTGAGGGAGACACAGGCAATCCTGGAAGAGGGTGGTCTCTCTGCTCCACATCCTGGTACAGTGGAAAGGGTGTTGGCTTTGGAGCCAGAGGACTGGGTTCAAATTGTGGCTCTGTCATTTATTACCTGTGTGTGACCAGGGAATTCTCTGGGCTTCAGTTTTCTTATCAATAAAATAAGTACCTTCCAGCTCTTTAAAGCTATAAAGGTGATTGGTTCTCCAATTTGTATGGGATGTTGAAAGGTCATTGAAGGAACTGAGGACGGTCAGAAGACAGGGAGGGTGTATGATGGCTGCCTTCAAGGACCTGAAAGACCATCATGAGGAACAGGAATTATTCTTGTCTACTTGACTCTATTAGGAGCCAAGTTTGGAAGTTGAAAAGAGGTGAATTTAGGCCTGCCCTCAAGGAAAAACTTCCTAATTGACAGAGCTATCAAAAAAGTGAGGGGGCAGCTAGGTGGTGCAGTGGATAAAGCACCAACCCTGGATTCAGTAGGACCTGAGTTAAAATCTGGCCTCAGACACTTGACACTTACTAGCTGTGTGACCCTGGGCAAGTCACTTAACCCTCATTGCCCCACAAAAAGAAAAAAAATGCCTATTCATATCCTTTGACCATTTATCAATTGGAGAATGGCTCTTATTTTGGGCAGCTAGGTGGCACAGTGGATAAAGCACTGGCCCTGGATTCAAGAGGACCTGAGGTCAAATCCCACTTCAGACACTTGACACTTATTAGCTGTGTGATCCTGGGCAAGTCACTTAACCCTCATTGCCCCACCAGAAAAAAAAGATGGAATGGCATTGGAAGACAATGACTTTCTCCTTTATTGGGTTTTCCAAGCAAAGGCTCAATGACCACTTGTCTAGTTTTTTAGTGAGGATTTTCACTCCCAGATGGCCATCAAGGTCCATTCTAATGCTGAAATTCTGATGATGCTGGGGGAAAAAGAGGTTAAAGTCACTTCCTGTAAGAGTGACAGGGACCTGATGCAGAAATATGTTTAATGTTGTTATGTATATGTATATGTGTGTGTATATATAGATATGTATGTATATGTATATATGTATATGTATGTATGTATGTTTATAACCTATATTGGATTGCCTATTGTCTGGGGGAGGGGAGGAGGGAGAAAAATTTGAAATTGGAAATCTTATGTAAACAAATGCTGAAAGCTATATTTACATGTAACTGGAAAATAATAAAATACTTTTATTTTTAAAAAAAAGAGTGACAGGGACTTTGAAGCTTTGAACCAATGCAATCCACTGCATGACTTTTTCTTTTTTTTTTTTAAGGTGGGGTGGGGAGGGTAGATTTAGATGAACTCAAGTAAAAAGTGGTAGGGCCACTGTGTCTAACTGGGCCTTGAGGCATTGGTCCACCCTTTATAGGGGTCATCAGGATTCAGGAAATGAGCCTTAGGTTTGTAGGTTCAAAAGTACACATTTCCCAGTTCCTGGGATATGATCAAGCCCTGGTGAATTGAATTGAAACCAAACTCTCAAGAGACTGATTTATAGAACAGAAAGACAATTTATTAAGCTCATAATAGCAGGATATGTCTTTCTAGTGATTGGGAAACTGGTGGCCTTCCAGGACACTCCCTTCCTAGTATCAAGGCCCCTGGAAACTAAATTAATAATCAGGGGATTGCCTGGTGAGCATGGGATCAGAGCAAAGGGTTCTGGGTGTTCTTGACACAACACGCATCCAGATTATGGTTGAGCCTGATGAACTACTGCAGTTCTTTTTTAAAGTATACCTTTGTAATGAGCAAAGAACTCACTCCATTCTCAAAATAAAATCTCTCTGTCTCCCTGTTTTCCTTCTACAATGCTGAAGAAATACTGAGAATTTCTAACCCTCCAATTCTCCTTCCTCCAGGCTCCATGCAGATATTATGACATTTCTGCTTTTCCTACTTATAATTATACCATTTCCCCCACCCCCATTTTAACTGATTTTGAGGGCAAATTATTTTCTCCTAGTTTGTTGAACATTTTTGATGATTACATTTCATGTTGGCTGTTTCCTGAGGATATACATAAGATTAGGTTATCTTCCAATCACACTTTAGGGTGGGTAACTTTGGGAAAGGTTTCCTGGAGTTAGCTAATCCCATCCACAGTAGGACATTCCTATTACTTTTTGATGGAGAAGGTTGACTCTTCTGGACCCTTTCTCTACATATTTGAGCTCCATCTAGAAGAGGGATATTTAAGCTGGGGCCATAAACACACACACACACACACACACACACACACACACACACACACACACCTATATTTCAATGTAATTGATTTCCTTTGTAATGTTATGCATTGAAAAGGGCTCCATAGGCTTCACCAGACTGTCAAAAGGATCCATGACACAAAAAAAGGTTAAGAGCCCCTATTCTAGAGGGTCTTCAGTCCTTTTAATCATTGAGCACCTTGATTTGAAAATTTCTAAGGGAGAGAATAGTTGGAGAATTTTCTGCCTTTTTTTTTCTGTAGAAAATTTGATTGGAGTATACTATATTTCTCAAATCTGGTCACAACCTCTTGTTCATAAAGGAAAACATAGTGTGCCTATATCTGCAATGTTCTATCTTGTCTCACCTTGAGGAAGGGGGGAAGTTCTGTGGCCCATAATCCTCCACTGGCTAGGCTGAGATACCAGCAAGATGGGAGCCATAACATCTCAGTGAAGGACCAGAAATAAGAAGCCAGTCATTCAATGGGGTAGTAGCGGTGGTGGTAGTGATAATAGTAGAAGAAGCAGTAGTAATGATAGATAATCTTTATATAATGTTTTGAAGTTTGCCAAGTTTTTTCATATATTATCACAACTGATCCTCATAACAACCCTGTCAGTAGGTACTATTGCTAGCTACATTTTATAGATGGGGAAACTAAGATGAGAGAGGAAAAGTGTCCCAAAAAAGGTCAGTGTCTGGGGCAGGATTTGAACTCATATCCTCCTGACTCCAAGTCTAGCCCACTACTATGCCACCAACCTGCCTCAAAATGGTTAGTTGTCATACTTGATGGCAAAATTTGAACAAAAAAATAGTAGTAGTAATAATTGCTCACTTCCAGTGCCAAGATGGTGGAATGAGAAAGGAACTCTTATGAGCTGTCCCAAATTACCCTTCAAACAACCTTACAATAACACCTCAGAACCAATTTAGGAGTGGTGAAGTAGTTTACCAGCCCAGGACAGCTTAAAGGCTCATCAGGAAGTCTGTCTCACTGGGGTGAGAGGGGAGCACAGTCAGTGAGTAGCAGCAGGTTATACTTCAGGTAGCCTTCAGTAAGATCCCAGGGAAAGACAACAATGAGGCCCTACCCTGCCCCCCAACAACCCCAAGTTCTTGCAGACCAGCAGCACAGTTAGATCCCACCCCCAGTGCAAACCATCAGTGAAATCCTGACACCACCCCCCCCCCAGACCAAGCAGTGAGAGACTCTGCCCCCAGGATAAGCCAGCTGCAAGACTCCACTTATGGGCAGGTCACCAGTAAGGCCCCACTCCCATTGCTGGCCAGCAACAAGGTCTTGCCCCACCTGGAGCAGACCAGTAGGCAACCCTTCCCCCTCCACCACCTCCAGTGTAAGCCAGCAGGTAGGTCTTGAGCCTGGCACAATAACCTTGGGATAATGTAGGAGCAGAGACCAACTCTTACATAAAAGTACAAAATGACAAAATAGGCACAAAAAATGAGCAAAACCCAAAACAAACAAAAAAAAGAACTTAACCATAGAAAGTTACTATGGAGACAGGGAGGATCAAGGTGCAAACTTGGAAGAGTACGACACTGACCAAATGCCTACAAGCAAAGCCTCAAAGAAAATTGTAAATTGGTCTCAGGTCCAAAAAAGAATTCATGGAAGAGCTCAAAAAGGATTTTAAAAAGCAAATAAGAGAAGTAGAAGAAAAAATTGGTAAAAGAAATGAAAGTTATGCCAGAGAATCATGCACACAAAAAGGAGTCCACAGTTTGGTAAAAGAAGCACAAAAATGGGAAAAGATATTCAAAATTTCTCAATTCCTTAAAAAATAGAACTGGCCAATTAGAGAAGGAGGTAAAAAAATTCACTGAAGAAAACAACTCCTTAAAAAGCAGAACTGGCCATATTGAGGAGATACAAAGGCTCACTGAAGGAAATAATTCCTTAAAAATTAGAATTGGGTAACTAGAACCTAATGTTTTCATGAGAAATCAAGAAACTATAAAACAAAACCAAAAGAATGAAAAAATAGGAAAAAAATGTGAAATTTCTCATTAGAAAAACAATTGACCTGGGAAATATATCCAGGAGTGATAATTAAGAATTATTGAACTACCTGAAAGCCATGATTAAAAAAAAATTATTGAAGAAATTATTGAAGAAAACTGCCCCAATATCCTAGAATCAGAAGGCAAAATAGAAATCGAAAGAATCTACTGATTACCACCTAAAAGAGATCCCAAAATGAAAATTCCCAGGAATATCATAGCCAAATTCCAGAGCTCCTAAGTGAAGGAAAAAATATTGCAAGTAGCTAGAAAGAAACAATTCAAATAGGGTCACAGTCAGGATTAGACAGATGGCAGCTTCTACATTAAAGGATTGCAGCACTTGGAATATGATATTCTGAAAGAAAAAGAAGGGAGGATTACAACCAAGAATCACCTACACAGCCAAACTGAGTACAAACAGGGGGACAAATAGATATTTAATGAAATAGAGGACTTTCAAGCATTCTTAATTAAAATACCAGAACTGAAAAAAAATTTGATTTTCAGATATAAGCCTCAAGAAAAGCATAAAAAAGTTACCAGGAAAGAGAAAACATAAGAGATTCAATATTGTTTAGATTCCTACATGGCAAGATCATATTTAAGAACTTCATCACTATAAGGACAATTGGAAGAAGTATACATAGACAAAGGGTGTGAATGTGAGTTGATTATGATGAGATGAAAGCCAAAAAAGAAAACCAAAAACCAAAATTAAGGGGTAAAAAAGAAGATTGCATTGGGAGAAGAGAGAATTAGAATAGGATAAATTATCTCAAATAAAAGATGTGCAAAAAGAACTATTACAGGAGAGAGGAAGGTGAAGGGGGTGGTGGGCAGTGCTTGAACCTTACTTTCATCAGAATTGGCTCAAAGAGGGAATAACATACACACTCAGTTGTATATAGAAATCTACCTTCCCTATAGGGAAGTAAAAAGGTAAAGGATAAGAGAAGGGAGGAGTGCAGTTCTGTTAGAAGGGAAGGTGGATTGGGGGAGGTGGTGGTCAGAAGTAAAACACTTGTGAGGAGGGACAGAGTGAAAGGCAGGAGAAAGGAGAAAGGTGGGGGAAAAGGATGGAGGGAAATACACAGCTAGTTATTATAACTATAAATGTGAATGGAATGAACTCACCCATAAAACAGAAGCAAATAGCAGAATGTTTACAAGAAACACATTTGAAGCACAGAGACATGCACAGAATAAAGGTAAAGGGCTACAGCAAAATCTATTATACTGTAAGGGCTGAAGTTTAAAAAAAAAAAAAGCAGGGGTAGCAATCATGATCTCAGACAAAGCCAAAGCAAAAATAGATCTAATTAAAAGAAATAAGGCAAAAAATATCTTACTAAAAGGTACCATAGACAAGTAATATCAATACTAAACAAATATATGCCAAATGGTATAACTTCTAAATTTTTAAAGAAGTTAAATGAGGTACAGGAGGAAATAGATAATAAAACTATACTAGAGGGTGCAGCTAGGTGGCACAGTGGATAAAGCACCGGCCCTGTATTCAGGAGGACCTGAGTTCAAATCGGGCCTCAGATACTTGACACTTAGCTATGTGACCCTGGGCGAGTCACTTAACCCTCATTGCTCTGCAAAAAACAAAACAGAACAAAACAATACTATACTAAACTATACTATACTATAGAGGGACTCAACTCTCCCCCTCTTAGAATGAGATAAATCTATCCAAAAATTTTTAAAATATACAAGAAAAAAAGTTTAGGAGGTGAATAGAATTTTAGAAAAGTTAGATATGAGAGAGGAATATACCTTTTTCTCAGTGGCACAAGACACCTACACAAATATTGACTATATATCGGGACATAAAAATCTCACAACCAATTGCAGAAAAGCAGAAATAGTAAATGCATCCTTTTTGGATCACAATGCAATAAAAATTATATTCAATAAAGGACAGTGAAAAGATAGATTAAAATTAACTGGAAACTAAGTAATCTAATTTTAAAGAATGTGTGGGTCAAAGAGCAAATCATAGAAATAATCAATAATTTCAATAAAGAGAATTATAACAATGAGACAACATACCAAAATTTATGGGATGTGGCCTAAGCTGTACATAGGAGAAATGTGGTATCTCTAAATACTTACATCAATAAAATAGAGAAAGAGCAGATCAATGAATTGGTCATGCAACTAAAAAACTAGAAAAATAAAATATTTAAAATCCTCAATTAAACACCAAATTGGAAATCTTTAAAATCAAAGGAGAAATTAATAAAATTAAGAGTAAGAAAACTATTAAACTAATAAATAAAATTAGAAGCTGGTTTTATGGTTGGGGGAAGCCCCAATAAAGTAGATAAACCATTGGTTAATTTGATATTTTTTTAAAAAAAAAGAAGAAAACCAAATTACTAGTATCAAAATGAAAGGGGGGTACATTCAAAAACCAATGAAGACAAAATTAAAACAATTATTAGCAGCATTTTGCCCAATTATATACCAATAAATCTGACAATCTAAGTGAAATGGATGAATATTTACAAAAATATAAATTTCCCAGATTAACAGGAGAGGAAATAGAGTACTTGAATAACCCAATCTTAGAAAAAGAAATTGAACAAGCCATCAATGAACTCCCTAAGAAAAAATTCCCAAGTCCAAATGGATTTACAAACAAATTATACCAAACATTTAAGGGTCAATGAATCCCAATACTATATAAATTATTTGGAAAAAATAGACAAAGAAGGAGTGCTACCAAATTCCTTTTATTTTCTTTTTTTGTTGTTGTTGTTGTTGTTTGTTTGTTTTTCGGGGCAATGGGGGTTAAATGACTTGCCCAGGGTCACACAGCTAGTAAGTGTCAAGTGTCTGAGGCCAGATTTGAACTCAAGAACTCCTGAATCCAGGGCCAGTGCTTTATCCACTGCACCACCTAGCTGCCCCTTATTTTCAATACCTAAACCAGAAAAAGTAAAAGCAGAAAAGAAAAGTATAGACCAATTTCTCTAATGAATATAGATGCAAAGTTTTGTGGGTTTTTTAAAATAAAATACTAACAAGGAGATTACAGCAATATATCACAAGGATCATACATTATGACCAGGTGAGATTTATACTAGGAATGCAGAGCTGGTTCAATGTTAGGAAAACTCTCAGCATAATTGACCATATTAATAACAAAACTAACAGAAATCATACGATTATCTCAATAAGTGCAGAAAAAGCCTTTGACAATATACAACACCCATTCCTATTAAAAACACTAGAGAGCATAGGAATAAATGGAGCATTCCTTAAAATGATAAGTATATCTACCCAAAACTATCAGCAAGCATTAGCTGTAATAAAGATAAAGCTAGACACCTTCCCAATAAAATGAGGGGTTGATCAAGGATGCCTATTATTACCACTACTATTCAATATTGTACTAGAAACAGTATAATAGTAAGAGGGAAAAAAAATGAAGAAAGTAGACTAGACATTAAGGAAGCAAAAGTATCATTCTTTGCAGATGATATGATGGTATGCTTAGAGAATCTTAGAAAATTGAGTAAAAATTTGGTTGAAATAATTAACAACTTTAGCAAAGTTGTAGGATATAAAATATATCCATATAAATCATCAGCATTTATACATATTACCAACAAAGTCCAGTAGCAAGAAATATAAAGAGAAATCCATTTAAAATAACTTTAGAGAATATAAAATACTTGGAAGTCTACCTGCTAAGATAAATCCAGGAACTCATATGAACACAATTGCAAAACACTTTTCACACAAATGAAGTCAAACCTAAACAATTAGAAAAATATTAATTGCTTATGGATAGGCCAAGCCAATGTAATGAAATTACAATTCTACCTAAATTAATCTACTTACCCAGTGCCATAACAATTAAACTACCAAAAATTTATTTTATACAGTTGGAAAAAAATAATAACAAAATTCATCTGAAAGAACAAAGGGTCAAGAATATCAAGTGAATCAATGAAAAAAAAATCTGGGGGCAGCTAGGTGGCACAGTGGATAGAGCACTGGCCCTGCATTCAGGAGTACCTGAGTTCAAATCTGGCCTCAGACACTTAACACTTACTAGCTGTGTGACCCTGGGCAAGTCACTTAACCCCAATTGACTCACCAAACAAACAAACAAACAAACAAAAACAAACTGAAGGAAGGTGGCCTATCCATAACTGATCTCAAATTGTATTATTATAAAGTATTAATCATCAAAGCAATATGGTACCATCTAAGAAATAAACTGGTAGATCAATGGAATAGATTGGGTATACAACACATTGCAGTAAATGACCATAGTAATTTAGTATTTGATAAACCCAAAGATTTGGGACAAAAGCTCATTATTTGACAAAAACTGCTAGGAAAACCAGAAAACAGGATGGCAGAAACTAGGTATAGACCAATATCTCACTGTATATACCAAGATAAGGTCAAAATGGGCACACGATTGAGACATAAAGGGTGATACCATAAGCAAATTAGGAGAACAAGGAATAGTTTATCTGTCAGATCTATATATGTCAGAATTTAGGATCAAACAATATATAGAGGGCACTATAAAAAAGTGAAATGAAATGGACAATTTTAATTAAATACAATTTTTAAAGTTTTTGCACAAAACCAATGCAATCAAGAAAAGCAGAAGACTGGGGGGAAATTTACAGCAAATATCTCTGACAAAGACTTAATTTCTCAACTATATAGAGAACTGAGTCAAATTTATAAGAATACAGGTCATTCCCCAATTGATAAATGGTTAGAGGTTATAAACAGGCAGTTTTCAGACAAAGAAATGAAAGCTATCTATAACCATATGGAAAAAGGCTCTAAATCACTATTGATTAGAAAAATGTAAATTAAAAGAACTCTGAGGTAGCACCTCACACCCATAAGATAGGGTAATAAAACAGAAAAGGAAAATGATAAACTTTAGAGGGGATGTAGGACAACTGGGGCACTTATGCACTGTTGGTGGAGTTGTGAACCGATCCAACCATTCTGGAGAGCAATTTGGAACAATGCCCATAAAGCTATGCCTATCCTTTGATACAGCACTGCTAGGTCTGTATTCCAAAGAGATTTTTTTTAAAAAGGGGGTGGGGTGGGGGAACCTATTTGTATAAAAAATAGTTATAGCAGCTCTTTTTGTAGTGGCTAAGAATTAAAAATTGAGGGGATGCCTACAAATTGGGTGTTAAGAATACTGCATTTCAGGAGCAGCTAGGTGGCACAGTAGATAAAACACTGGCTCTGGATTCAGAAGGACCTGAGTTCAAAGCCAGCCTCAGACACTTGACACTTACTAGCTGTATGACCCTGGGCAAATCACTTAACCCTCATTGCCCAGCAAAAATCAAACTGTAAGGGCTAAAATTCTAGCTAAACTATCTAAAATCTAATGAGTGGTCGCCAATAAATTATAAGCTTTAGCAAGAGTATTTAAATGTTTAAGTATTTATTACAGAGCATTAGGATCAGAGAGAAAGGTAAAAATCTTACTATTTCTAAGAGACCCTATCATCCAACCCACCATGGTGAGGTCAGGAACCAAAAGAGGCCAGCACCCCTTCCCCGGCATCCGCTTCCTACTTCGTGTCCTCCTCCCAGAAATAGGAGGCTCCTCAAGTTGATTGGCTGGTAGCCTTGATAGACAGTACCCATGAGCAAACGTCACTTCCTGACGCTAAGGGCCTTGACCACATGGCTTTCCCTCAGAGGCCTTCTCTTCATGGCAGAGCTTTGCTACAGTAAATCTCCAGCAGGTGGCATCATTCCAATCGTTACAAAACAAACAAAAAAAAGAAAACTGCGTTTCAGTTAGCTAGCTTTTGAGAGTAGATTGTAATCCTTAAGTAATCAGCCAATGATGAACAAGGGGAGGATACATTTTGAGTTAGGGACCAGGGATTAAAACAAGGCCTGTTAGCCTCTATCCTTTGCACCTGCCTGCTGCACACTGATCATAGTGCCCATTCTCTTGAGAATGAAAATAAACAAGCCTTTGACACATCACTGCTGAGTTCCAGAAAATTATTGAGCAGGGTTTTTTTCCCCTCAGCCTGTGATCCACTAATAGGTCATAGGATCATAGACTTAGAGTTGGAAGAGAAATTAGTGGACATCTGGTCCAACCTCTTTGTTTTATAGGCAAGAAACTGAAGACCATTGAGGTTAATTGACTCACCCAAGGTCATAAGGTCCCATTAGGTCAGAGACTGGATTTGGACCCAGGTTCTCTGACATCAAAGTCAATGCTCTTTCCTCCAAAATTCCACATACCAAGATTTTAAAAATACATATCTAAAATGTTTTCTGTAAATAAATCTAAAAAACTGTTTCTGGGTAAGAGAAGGTAGAAGGAATATGGGGGCTTTGTTGTTGTTGTTGTTGTTTTGTTTTGTTTGTTTGTTTTGCTGGGCAATGGGGGTTAGGAATATGTTTTAAAATTAATGTGTTGGGGCAGCTAGGTGGCACGGTGGATAAAGCACCAGCCCTGGAGTACCTGACACTTGACACTTACTAGCTGTGTGACCCTGGGCAAGGCACTTAATCCTCATTGCCCTGCCCCCCCCCCAAAAAAAAAGAATGTGCTGATTTTAAAAAGGCCATGTTAAAAGTAAATTAAATAAAAATGAAAAATTTTTTTAAATAATGGCTGTTATTTAAAAGTAAAGTGAAAAAATTTTAAAATAATGTCTGTTAAAACAGGGTTGTTGAGGTTCAAATGAGATAAAGTGGGGCAGCAGATAAAGCACCGGCCCTGGAGTCAGGAGGACCTGAGTTCAAATCTAGCCTCAGGCACTTGATACTAGCTGTGTGACCCTGGGCAAGTCACTTAACCCCCACTGCCTCACCAAGAAACAAAAAACAAAACAAACAAACAAATGAGATAAAGCATAAAAATCTTAAATTTAAATTTTTAAATCTTAAATTTAAAAATCTTAAAGGGCTATATCAACATCAGCATTTATTACAATTAAATAGGATTTTTGGTGGGTCAAAGCTCCCCCAGTCTTCTCCCTTACCTTTTGTGTGTTGTCTTCCCTCGCTATTATGGGAGCTCAAGGGCAGAGATTGTCTTTCTTTTTTAACTTGTCTTTCTATCCCCAGCACTTTCCACAGTCCCTGGCTCTTAGTAAGCACTTAATGAATGCTTGTTGACTTCACTTGCATCCTGGGGGGTTGGAGTGTGGGCTCACATCTTCCTCCATCTGTGAGCCCACAAAAGAGAAGTAAAAATAAAATCACCACCCAGGATAATTATGAGGCATTGACCAAGCCTTAAGGAATGCTAGCTCATTCATTTCCTTAATACTTGGCCAAGATAATGGGGTATTTACTGTTCATAATCATTTCACCTCTGTGGAAAGAGGCCCATGAAATGAATGATTCAAGGTGATAACATCACAGAGCATAGATCTTATGGATAGAAGGGATTTTTAGAAGCTTTGACCCCTTCATTTTACAGATGGAAAAGCTGAAGACTAGTGAGATTAATTGTCTTGCCCAAGGTTACACAGGTGGTAAATGTTAGAGGCATGATTTGAACACAGGTACCCTAATTCCAGAATTCCACTAGATGAACCTGAAGCTCATAAATGTTTAACAACTTTTCCAACATCTACCACAGGAAGATGCCAATGGAATATAACAAAATATTCATAGAAATATCTCTTAGCAAAAACCAGGAAACAAAATGGGTGACCACCACTTGGGAGAATGGCTGAACTCATTATGACATGAGTGAAATGGGATATTATTGTACCTAAGAAACAACAAAGATGGAGAATTCAGAGAAACATGGGGAGAGAGGGAAGGGAAAAATATGCATTAAGCACCTACTATGTGCCAGCCACTATTCTATCTCATTTGATCCTCACAACAACTTTATGAGGTAGGTGTTATTATTATAATACTCTCTTTACCAGTTGATAAAATTGAAGAAGGCAGAGGTTAAATGACTTGCTCAGGCTTAGTGTCTCAGGCTAGATTTGAATTCAGGTCTTCCTGCCTCCAGTCCCAGCACTCTATCCATTGAGCTACCTACTTGGCTTTTCCATTAAACATGGAAATACTTATATGATGTGATAAGTGAAGAAATCAGAACCAAAAAAGAATCATATACACAGTGACTATAAGAATGTAAATAATAATAATATAAGTGGTCAAACTCTGGTGTAATGTAATGAATAGCTTCAATCTTAGAGAAGAACCAATAAAGAAAAACATCTTCCTGTGAGCAGAGAAGTGAAGACAACAGATGTGGAGTACATTCAATGCTAATTAAATGTCCTATTAGATTTGTTTGAACGGTTTTTTCTTGTTTGACTAAGAAGGGTTCATTGGTGGGTTGGCAAATGAGAAGGTTGTGATTAAGGGGGCAATGAATGCTGCAAGTGCAGAAGGGAAAAAATAAAACAACCCCCACCCCCGCAATGGCCATTAGCCAGTCCAAAAGAAGTTAATGATGTAATGGACCAGTATCAAAGGCCAGGTTCCTTGAACACAGTAATAGTAGTTTAGAGTTGAAAATAACCATAGAGATCATCTAACTCAACACCCCTCCTCCCTTTATTTTACCTCTGAGGGAACTGAGGCCCACAGTCACAAGGTTAGCCTAGCCATTATTAGCCCTTTTCTTAAACTGACATTAGCTAAGGAATAAAGTGAGAATCTGTAATGCAGACCTTGATATTCTCTTCACTAAAAGGTTTGGGGGGGTTTTGCTCTGTTTTCTTTTTCTTTTTATACAGAAATTTAGAGCTTTGGGTACCTTGTTAAAAAAAAAAAACAACAACACAGAAGGAGGGTTAGAGAAAAAGAAAGGAAAAAACCTAAAAAGAGGAAGAAGAGAAAGAAGTGGGAGAGTATTTAGGATTGGGTATGGAGTGGACGGTGAGAAATAGAGAACAAAATGCCAATCAGACATTTTCTTGTTATTCAATATTCTCAGTAAATTGTATAATAATAATTGTAATGTAAATGTTGATCAACTGTTTCAGTCTGGTCTGACTCTGTGACCCCATTTGAGATTTTCTTGGCAGAGATACTGGTGTGGTTTGTCATTTCCCTCTCCAGTTCATTTTACAGATGAGGAAATGGAAGCAAACAGGGTTAAATAATGTCTGGGGGAAATAGGTGGTGGGGGTCCTTGGATAGTCCTCTGTAGAGAATTACATTCTTGCACACAGTCCAATTAGAATTAAAATGGTCCTTTAAGGGGCAGCTAGGAAGCACAGTGGATAGAGCACCGGCCTTGGATTCAGGAGGACCTGAGTTCAAATCTGGCTTCAGATACTTGATACTTACTAGTTGTGTGACCCTGGGCAAGTCACTTAACCCCAATTGCCTTGCCAAAACAAAAACAAAACAAAACAAAAAAAACTAAAATGGTCCTTTATTGGGCAAGTAGAAGACTTAGCCTCAAGGGAAGGAGATGGTTTAGAGACATCATCCTCCTCCAAGAACAGAAGGCCAAAGCTTTTTATAAAGGATAGATAGGGTGACCACCTGACAATGGAAAGTTCCTTTTGGGGGTGGAGTAGGGAAAGATTCCTGAGAGTCTGGGAGATTTTTCTTTTGGAATGATAGTCCTGACCTCTAGAATTATCTAACTGACTTTTCTGCTGTAGAATTTTATCTCCCCTTACTTCTTAAGTGTGTCCCTCCTGATATCTAGTTGGCCAGTTTAACCTTTAATAGTTCCTTAATTCCTCAATATGTCCTAAGCCCCAGGTCAGCGACTTGACTACGGTCACGCAGTATTTGAACTCAGGAAGAAGAGCCCTGACATTCTATCCACTGTGCTACCTAGCTGCCATTTAGACATCAGACATTAACTAGGTCATAAACTCCTTGAAAGAAGAGGCCAAGTCTTACCTAAGCTTTGTATCTTACCCTCCCCCATTTTTGGAAAGCTGTTGAATTGAGTTCAAATCAGCCAGTAAATATTTATGAATTCTTCTTTGTGTGCCTGGCACAGAGTTACCAACATAAGAATGAAACAGTCCTTACCCTCAAGGAACTTACATAAGGTGGGGAAGGGAGGGCCGAGAACAACATTTATCTGTTATGGGAAGATTATGGGCCCTGGTTACCCCAAAAGTTGTCTGGGGAGGTCAAGGAACTTTTTCCTTGAAACCTCAGGAGTTTTCCCTTGAATTCAAGTAGGCCCCTCCTTGAGCTCAATCAAGGACATACACATCCAAAAGAGATAAGCAGCACCAGATTGAACTGAGCATGCTCCAGGACCACCACCCTGCATTCCAGTCCTCCTGAGCACCTGGATGAGGTAATCCTGTTGGGAGTGACCTACACCAGGAGAAGACCACCTGGAACCACCCACCAGCAGACTGCTTGGACCCACCAGGATGGAGTTAATGCCCATCACCAGATTGCTCACAACTGATCATCACCTACCTCAGTCTACCACCAGAGTACCCCCAACCCATCACCTAATAAGGGACATTCTTACCCACACCATCTGAACCCTATAAAAGAGTACTCACCAAGCTAGTCAGGGAGGAAAGCATTTTGTTTCTCCAAAACCTTCCTCCTGGCCAGTTTCTCTTGTACCCCAATAAACCTGTTCTTTTATTCCTAAATAGGACTTGCATGAGAGTATAATTCTTTACGGAGGAATCCTAAGGACCCACGTGCTTTCTCCCCATATCATTTTGGCGCCCAAAAGTTGAAGAGTACAGGAAATTCCCTCTTTCCTCTTGGCACACAAAACCTGGGGGTGGGAACTACCCTTCTGGGTTTCCTTTCTCTCTCTCCCACCTGACTCAACCTCCTGTTTGAGTCACAGAGAGATAGATAGTCAGCTTTTGCACGCGACAGCAGAAGCAAAGCGGAAGCAGAGTCTGGGTCTCCCACCCTCGCCAAAAGGTCAGCCAGACATCTGAACCACGCTCGGACCCTCGGATTCCATGTTTCTGGGTAAGAACTTTTGTGCTCATGTGTCTATCCCTTGTCAGAGCTCTGCTCTTCCACGAGAGGGGCAGCCAGCATCTCTCTCCCTTGAGAGAACTCAACCTAACATCTGAACCACATTCAGACCATTCTCCTTAGACGGGACGATATCTAGGTACAGTCATGGGGGCAGAAAGGGATTGTTACCAAAAGGTTCACCACTGGCGTGCATCCCAAGAGATTGGACTAAATTAGAACTTACAAATTTGAGAAAGAAATGCATGATCCATTATTGTAACACTGTCTGGCCACAGTATCCCCTAGGGTCTCAAGAAAACTGGCCTGTACACGGAACCTTTAACTATAACACCATTTTGCAATTGGACAAGTTTTGCAGGCATGAAGGGAGATGGACAGAGGTCCCATACATTTTGGCCTTTATGGCTTTAAGCCAGAAGCCAAAAGGAAGGGATGATGTCCTCTTGCCAGTAGAAAATCATCACAAGTCCAAGCAATTAGCTAACCCTTCGGGTACCTCCTCTGGGACCCCATCCCATCCTGTTCCTCAGCCTCATTCCCTACCTGTTTCTTGTTTCACCCTTTCTTCCCCACCTGCTTCCGTACCTATGGGTCAACCACTGTCATACCACTCCATGACTGAGACTCCTCTTTATCTACCGGCTGATCTCAGAACCAATCCCCTGAGCCCTCCACAGCCAAGTTCCGGCCACATTGGGAGTAGATGTCAGTATTCCTCTATTTGCCCTACCCAACAGTGGTCTCCACAACCTATCCAGCTATACCCCTGTCACAATCTGAGGGAGCTCCAATTCGTTCTCTATTCTCCTATTTTTTCCATTCAGCAGTCGCTCCTATCTGCTTTACCTAATCTGCAGTTGCCTACACCCATTCCCCTCCTCTCCCCTCCTCCACCTACTCTACAGCCAAAGACTGCTACCCCTCCCCCACCTGCCTCCACCCAAGCCATTAACCTCCTCATTCCCCTCCCCAACCAGCTTTACCTAGGTCTATACCAGCATCTCCCACTGCTCCCCTGCTTCCATTCAGGGCATTTCCCATTGGGAAGGGTACAACCCTAATACATGTTCATTTTTCCATGAGCAGTTTATCTCAAATTAAAGAGAAATTGGGGTGTTATTCAGAGAACCCCACAAAGTTCATATAAGTCTGTGACAGTGCAGTTTGACCTTTCCTGGACCAATTTGCAAATTATTTTTGCCAGCTGTTGTACCCCCAATGAGAAAAAACAAATTTGGGACCTGGCGGTACAAGTCGGGGATGAATACTCACAGGTTGGAAAATGGGCTGGGGTCCCTGGATTTACAACTGTTCCAGCTGTAGAACCAAGATGGAACTATCATAACAGGGAAGACAGGGCTCCTAGGAACCACACGGTCACCTGCCTGGTTGAGGGAATGAGAAGGGGGGGGGGTTAAGAAACAAGTCAATTATGAGAAGGTGAAGGAGATCACAGAGGGGCCTGAGGAAAACTCAGCTCTTTTCATGAGTCACCTCATGGACTCTCTGAAGAAATATACCAACCTAGAACCAGAACGAGATAGAGGAATAACTGTCCTCAATATTCATTTTATCAGCCAATCTGCTCCTGACATTAGGAGAGAACTCCAGAAGTTAGACTGGGGTCCCCAGACCCCATCCTCACAACTCCTTGATATTGCTTTTAAGATTTTTGATAACAGGGGCCTTATGGTAGCTAAAGAGACAGAAAAAATGGCTCGTGCCCGCTCCATAGACCAAGCCTCTCTAATAGCAGCAGCCATCACATCTGTTACCAGTAGATCTCTGGGTGGCCAAGATTCTGGCAGCTGCAGTAAACTGGGACACAGGAGTGGGGGATGCCCCACAAAGGTGAGGCCAGCTCTCCTACCTCTTTGTCCCCCAGTGCAGCCCCTTGTCACTGACATCTCCAGGGCCAAGCCCATGGCCAAGCTGGAGGTAGGAGGCAAGTCTAGGGATGATTCAGGGACGACCTCTGTCTTACTCTCTCGTTCAGGTCCTAGTGTTCAATCAAGGCACAAAGTCGTGGGGATTGGGAAATGGACCCTAAAATGTAGACAGACACGGCCTTTCACAGAATTTAAGCTTTGATCTGATTACTTAACTCTTATAAGGCAGGCCACACCCTGTCTTGCATTCAGCCTTTCCAGCTTCCACTGGGAAAAAAAGTGGTCACAATTTTTACTCCTTATCTGATAAACCCTTTTTCATTTTTTTGCCCTGGTTTCTTTTAAAATCTTTGTTTAAGTCTGTTCCATCTAGGCTCAAGGATTCATGGCAGATACCCATTGTGCCTATGTTGTCTCTGCTTACCCTCGGGACCTCACAGCTCTTCACACTCGGGACCAGGCCTTCTCCACTTCTCTCCTCCCTGTCCCTTGCACCGTGACTTCTTCGACCACCACTCAGAATGAAGCGGTTTCAGAAGAATCTTCGTCCCCTTTCCTTTATATATAGAGAAGTAGAGGATGTTATGGGCCCATAGTACCCCAGAAGTTCTCTGGGGCACATCAAAGAATCTTCTCCTTGAGAAACTAAACCAAAGGACAGACACACCTAAAGAGATAAGTGGAACCAGATCTGACTGAGCTAGCTTCTGGACCTCCACCCTTCATCCTAGTCTCCCTCAATCCTGGGGAGATAAATTTGGGTGTGGCTGCTTCCTTTGTGTCCTGAGGAGATGGCTTCAGAGATCTGCAGCCACCCCTCACCCGATTCCTCCAGCCACCACCAGTGGGGGATGGTTCTCCCTCACTAAAGGAACTTTCCACAGTCAGATGGTCACCCCCATCAGTACTCTATAAAAGTACCTGCCAGTCTCCTGCTCGAGGAGATTGGTATCTCAGAGCCACACTCTGTGTTATGCCTGTCTCCCCATAAGAAGTCCAAGGACTTCTTTCATGGTTTCCCTTCCCTTCCCTTCCCTTCCCTTCCCTTCCCTTCCCTTCCCTTCCCTTCCCTTCCCCTTCCCTTCCTCAGCCCCGAAATAAACTACCATCTTATTCTAACTGCTTTTGTGTGCAAGATGGTATAATTCTTTAAAGAGGAATTCCTAAGGACTGCTATCCCAAACCCATAACCCCTTTCCCTTACCCCTTACCCTATTTTCCCCATGACATAGCCATACAAATATATACAAAATATATGCAAGGCCATGTGGGAGTGGGAAGGTTCAAAAAGACTCCCAAAGATTGCTAACTAACAAAAATCAGAAAGATAAAATTAACAAAAACTGAGACTACTTATCTGAGAAAGTATTTTGTGAAACTTGGGCTGGCAGAGCACTTTTTTTCACAACAGCCCTCGGAGGTGGGTAGCTTAAGTATTATTATTCCCACCATTGTGCTTTAAGAAATGTCCAGGGGGTTGCTTTCAAAAAAACCTGGGAAGACTTAAATGAACTGATGCAAAATAAAGTGACAGGACCAGGAGAATATTGTACATAGTAATAGCAATATTGTAATAACAATCAACGATAAAAGACTTAGCTATTCTGATCAATACAATGATCCATGACAATTCCAAAGGACTCATGATGAAAAAAAATGCTATCCACCTCTAGAGAGAGAACTGAGGAACTCTGACTGCAGATTGAAACATATTTTTTCCTACTTTCTTTTTTCTTTTTTCACTGACATGGATAATGCTGAAGTATGTTTTGCATTCCTATTTCATAAAAACTGCACAAAAGTACTTTATATTTATTAAGGGATTATATTTTTTTACCTTCTCAATGGATAAGGGAAAGGTGGAAGAAAGGAGAGAATTTGGGCCTGTAAAGATTTTTTTTTAAAAGAATTATTATTCCCATTTTGTACCTGCAAAAACAGAGGCTCTGAGAGACTTAATACTTTTTTCTTTTTTAGTGAGGCAATTGTGGTTAAGTGACTTGCCCAGGGTCACACAGCTAGCAAGTGTTAAGTGTCTGAGGTCGGATTTGAACTCAGGTTCTCCTGACTCCAGGGCCAGTGCTCTATCCACTGCACCACCTAGCTGCCACACTTAATATTTATCCATGACCACATAATTAGCGTGTGAGGCACTATCTGAATCTATGTCTCCTAGCATCAAGTGCACAACTTTATCCAACGTGGTAGCCATCAAATTTTTTATAAACACCCTCAACATCACTATAGATAGCCTATACTTTGAACCCCTTACCCTGAAATAGTCCATCAAGAAGTCCCATTCTAAGGTAAAGAAGCCTGTTAGGTAATCTGGTCCCAAGGAAATTCTGGGTGGAAGTGAGTGGAGAGAAGTCTATTAGTGATGCAAATGTGAATTTTCTTGTGTAGGCACAACAAAGCAACTCCTTTAGAAACCACTTCAGTAGCATTAAGGCTTTCTGAATGTGACTTTGAAGAATTTGAAAGATAGTGGAGGACTCTATTTAATTGGACTTTAGCTGGAGTTTGTTTACCTCCTAGTTTTCATGGTTTTCAATGGTCCTGTTTCCCATTGTTCAGACTAGGTTAATTGGCTTCTTCTGGTTTTTAACAAAAGAGCTATCTATAGCCTCTACATATCAGTCAACAGGCATTATTTGAGGGCTACTTTGTATCCAATGCTTTGCTAAATTCTCTCTTTCATCAATTCTATCTATAAAAATAGTTCTTGATGTTGTGCTAGGAAAATATCAGGAACTGTCTAGTACAATTAATTAGACAAAATGGTAGTCCTTAGTGAGCTAAGCCTAGAAAGTGATAAGGACCTTAACAACTTTGAACAAAAAAGAGAGAAAACACCGGATGAGCAGGGGCATGGGCGTGGGGCAGCCAGCTGGGGAAGGAAACACAAACTTGAATGACTTTTCATAAATGCACACATTTTTAATGACAGAAAATTCAGCTTTTCCTGGGCTCATTAGTATTATTTTTGAATAAGTTCAAACCACTCGGGGTTTGCTTAAGGGATACAGGTGCAAGGTATAGGCTCTAGATCAAAGTTTTAGAGGAATTTAGAAAAGAGAACACTTCCAGCTAGGGAAAAAATTAGGTAAGGCTCTTGGAGGAGGTGACATTTGAGATGGGCAATTTTGACATTCAAAGACTGGTTGGTTGAGTCTTTTTATGTAAAATGACCAATATGGTAATATTTTACATAATTGCACATGTATAACCTATATTGATTGCTTACAACCTTGGGAAGGGGGGAGGGAGGGAATAAGAGAGGGATAGAATTTGGAACTCAAAACTTTAAATAAATTACAAAGATGCAAAAAAACCCCAAACAAATAAACAAAGATTGTTTGGGCAGATGGAGTAGGGAGGGGAGATGGTAAGAACCCAGACATCAAAGTGTGTGAACAGGGAATGGTCTAATTTAGATGAAATGGAGGTATGGTAAAGGGAATAGTATAGGATAAGGTTGTAAAAGATAGCTGGGGCCAGATTATAGAGGGCTTTGAATGCCATACTTAATTATTTTGGACAATGGGAAGTCAATGAAGGCTTTAGAGCAGGGAGATAGTGGTTTAGCAAAATTGCTCTGGTAGCAGTATGTCACCTGAGTCCAGACAAGAAAATGAAGGTCAGAATTTAGTGTGGTGACACTTGGCTTAGAAATTAAATTAAAACTTCATTTGTTAAGTTCTACTATGTACAAGGGTGCTCAATGCTGGGCATACAAATATGAATGAATGAAAAAGTATTTATTAAGTGTTTTTACTCTTAAAAGTATTCAGCACTGAGCTGAGTGTTTTAGATAAGAAAAGAAAAAAAAAGATAGTCCTTGTTCTTAAGAACTTACCCTTTAAGAGTGATGTGGGGGGGCAGCTAGATAGCACAGTGGATAGAGCACCGGCCCTTGAGTCAGGAGTACCTGAGTTCAAATCTGGCTTCAGACATATAACACTTACTAGCTGTGTGACCCTGGGCAAGTCACTTAGCCTCAATTGCCTCACTAAAAAAAAAAAAAAAAAAAAAAAAAAAAAGAGTGATGTGGGATGGAATTTGGGGTCAAATTGATCATGAGTCATCCCAAAAGAATTACAAGACTCAGTGACTCAGTTTCCCAAGTTTTATTGCAATACTGTGGGTGACCACAGGGAGAGAACCAGAATAGTGGAAAGGTATCTCTCAAATAAGGAAAGGAAAGACAGTTATATTTCTAGTATGGATAAATTGATTATCAGTCTCATTATAATAATCTCCACCTTGGGGAGGTACAGGGGAGGGCCTGTCCATCTCATTATAATATTCTCCTCAGGGGTGGCTAGATAGCACAGTGGATAAAGCACTGGCCCCGGATTCAGGAGTACCTGAGTTCAAATCCGGACTCAGACACTTGACACTTACTAGCTGTGTGACCCTGGGCAAGTCACTTAACCCCCATTGCCCCGCAAAACAACAACAACAACAAAAACAAATAATATTCTCCTCCTAGGGGCATTTCAGGGGAGGGCTTATCCTAATTTGGAGTTCCTGGGGTCCTAAGCCAACCCCCGAGGTGGTACCTTTTTCAATGGAGGTGTGTTTTGGGGGTTTACATGTCATAAGGTGAATCTGGGGACAAATTTGTCCTTTTCTGCGCATATCTCTTTCTGATTCCCATGGTTAGTTTCAAAATATAATCATTTTTCTTTAGAATTTCTATAGCCTTGTCTTTTCCTTTATTGTCATTTTGACTTGACCCATTTTGGTCCGTTATGGATGCTAATCACTGTGGGTATGAGAACCTAGCATTTTGACTTGTAAGTTATCCATTAACTGGTATCTAACTCCCTTTTGGAGCTAATATCTGAATTAAACCTTGGATCTTAGGTTTTTCTATTAACCCCTTTTTGCCTCCTATATCAAGGGGACAATTCTTGGACTCAAAATAAATGTGTTCAGAGTAAAACATGATAGGGTCAGAGCACTATGAAACATTTAAGTGTGGGAAATGTGGGCCCCACCTCAAAAGTTTAAAATGCAAACGAGTCAGGCCCTTCCCAGTCTAAATAAAAAGGGGCTTCCTCCCCTCCCCCACCCCAGTGAACCGAATCACATGATGAAGGAGACCCATGATTGGTCACATAGGAGAGGAGTTTAGAGGGCTGTCTCTGTGTCACCTCCCCCCATTGGTTACACTGCATTCTGATTGGCTAGTTTTTGTGGCCAGTGTCTTGGCCCAAAGATTGTAACTAGGGAAGAAGGGAGGGGCCAGTCCTCTTAAAGGATAAAAGGGCTCAGGGGCCCATGTTTCTCTGCCATTCCATTAGGGAATGGGCCCATTCTCTTGAGAATGTAAATAAAGACCTTTGATACTTCTCCAACCCTGAGTCTACGTGTTTTTACTCTGAAAAGTATTCAGCCCTGAGCTGAGTGCTTCAGATAAAAATAGAAAAAAAGATAGTCCTTGTTCTTAAGAACTTACCCTTTAAGGGGACAATTCTTGGACTCAAGATAAATGTGTTCAGAGTATAATATGATAGGGTCAGAGCACTCTGAAATTTTTAAGGAAAGAGCCTATCACTTTTTTTTTTTTTAGTGAGGCAATTGGGGTTAAGTGATTTGCCCAGGGTCACACAGCTAGTAAGTGTTAAGTGTCTGAGGCCGGATTTGAACTCAGGTACTCCTGACTCCAGGGCTAGTGCTCTATCCACTGTGCCACCTAGCTGCCCCTGAGCCTATCACTTTCAAGGGGAGGGGATAAGAAGAGGAGGCTTCATGGAGGAGATGAACTATTAATTGGTCCTTGAAGGAAGGAAGGTACTTCAATGGATCAATATAGGGGATAAGGGTGAACAAAGGCTTGGAAATAGGAGAGGTTAGCATAAGACCAGGGAGAGAATAGTCCAGTTGATCTGGAAAGCTGTACATACTTTGTTTTCAAAGAGGACCAGTGACATCACAGAAGTTACCTTGATCTTTGCCTGAATTAGATTTAAGTATAGCAGAGTGACACAAAATCATGTCTCACTCTGCCTTTCAGAGTCATGGAAGTCTAGTGGCAAGACAAAACGTCAAGAAGGCTGGTGATGGCCCAGTTTGCAGTGGGTAACCTTGGTGTTTTGGGTGTCTGACCAAGCTCTGAGTGCTAGGCAGTGCCTGTTTCAGCCACCTTCATGGCTGTTGGAACAAATTGTTCTCATCTGCCCATACTGCTGGGGAAGTCTTCACATACTTCAGGTAGACATCCCCCTAATGCACTGATGGGTTTGACACCTGTTGGTTATCCTTAACCTGTATTATTCCATCTGCCAAGATGGTTTTCCTAGGGTGTGGCCATTGTGCATGCTACAGCTTCATGGATTCATGTAGGAATATTATAGGATAGGTTCTATTGATTGCTGGGTTGTTGGTCTTAAATACCAGTCAGGAGTTGAAATGTTATTACATCAACAATATAGCCACTGAATTTCTTTCTTCTTCTTTTTAATTACTTTGAACCTGACACACATCAAACGCAAACATTTCTTTATACAAAGAAAATAATAAGAAAAAAAGATTGTATATGATACCATGAAACTATTACATACAGGTAGTTTTGGGTTTTTTTCTTAAGTACATATTAAGTTTAACAAGGTGGTTCCAATGCTACCCTGCTTGTTTGGCTTGTCTCTTGGATTTCTTTCTACTTTAATTTGATATCCATATTTAATATGGATCCACTCTATTTTTAATATATCAATAATAATCTTTCTTTTGAGGGAAGGAGATATCACTATTAAAACCTATTCCACTTTCCCCAATAAAATAAAAGCCCTCCTTTGCAATAAATAAGTATAGGCAAACCAAAAAAATTCACATATTAGCTATGTCTGAAAAATATATTTCCTGGGCAGCTAGGTGGTACAGTGGATAAAGCACCGGCCCTAGATTCAGGAGGACCTGAGTTCAAATCCAGCCTCAGACACTTGACACTTACTAGCTGTGTGACCCTGGGCAAGTCACTTAACCCACATTGCTCAGCACAAAACAAAACAAACAATATATACATATAATTTCTCATTCTTTGTTTCTAGGCCATTACCTTTGCCATGAGGTGGGAAGCATGCTTCATCACCAGTCTTCAGGAATGGGAATTGGTTATGATCTGGGTTCTTAAACTTTACACAGATGTAGTCCTTGATCTAGTGAGCCATCTACTTTGTTTTCAATACCTTTCTAATCTTGCTATAAATACTTTTGTACATTAAGATCCTTTACCTATTTTTGCTTGTTTGTTTTTATCTCTGTGGAGTATACTATCACTGGGTCAAAGGGTATACACAGTTTAGTGACCTTTTGGGTATGGTTCCAGATTTCTTTTCCAGAATGGTTGGAACAGTTCCCAGTGCCAACTAGGACACTACTAACTTTCTTGCTCCCCTCAGCCCTTCCAACAACGCAACAATGATCACTTTTCCTTTTTTGTCATCATTTCTACTCTAATGTGTATCTAGTAGAACCTTGGAGTTATTTTAATTTTCATTCCTCTAATTATTAGTGATTTGGAATTATTTTTCATATATTTGTTGATAGCTTGCCTTCCTTTCATTTTGAGAACTGCTTGTTCATATCCCTCAGTGTATTGGAGGAATGGCTCATGTTCATGGATATTTGTATCTTGGACAACAGACCTTTATCAGAGAAATTCGCTATAAAGATATCCCTCTAACTCCCCTCCCCCACTGTTCATGGTTATAATTATGATTCTAACATAATTATAATTGCATTAATTTTACTTGTGAAAAATTTAATTTTAAATAATCAAAATTATGTAAATTTATGTTTATTTTATCTTTCATACACTCCATTTCTTGTTTGACAAAGAACTCCTTCCTTAGTCAAAGTTGTATAAAATATCTTCTTCCTTGCTCATTTAATTTTCTTACAAGATGAGCTTTCATATCAAGCTCACATATCCATTTGGAGTTTATCATGGTATATTGTGTGAGATGTTGGTCTAAATCTAATTTCTGTACTACTTCTGGTTTTCCTAGCAGGTTTTGTTGAATAGTTAATTAAGCCTTACTCTAGTAGTTAGAGACCTTGGGATTATCTAACATGATGTCACTATATTAAATTACCTCTGCATTTTACATACCAAATTTATTCCACTCGTGAACTTTTTTTTTTTTAATAGTGCTGGGGCAGCTAGTGGATAAAGCACTGGCCTTGGATTCAGGAGGACCTGAGTTCAAATCCAGCCTCAGACACTTGCCACTTAACTAGCTGCATGACCCTGGGCAAGTCACTTAACCCTCATTGCCCTCAAAAAAACAAAACAAAACAACAAAAAAAATAGTGCCAAATAGGTTATAGCATTACATATTTTTGAGAAGTCTCATTGTTTAATTTGGCCATTGGCAAAGCTATTTAAAGTTGTGTTAAGATCAATTTTGTAGGAAACTTTATAGCTGATTACCAATATCTGAAACACCTGAGAGACTACAATCATACCCCCAAACTCTACAGCTGAGATTTGTTAGTTGATTATCAGCATCTACACCTGAGAGACTTTCACTCCACAACTACCCCCAGAGGACATCCCAAGAACAATCTGAGATAAGACTTTCAAAGACTTAAATGGACATTTTCCTGTTTTTCTTTTTCCCCATTGCATACACTATTTATAATGTCCACTTGCTGAAGGGGAGTGCCCCCTTTAGCTTTTGTCAATGTGTCACTCAATTTTTTTTCTCTCTTTTCATTCCCTTTACTTTGTTAGTCATAATATTATTGCTTCATGTAAGGAAACAATGTTTCTTTATGAAGCACAGGGGGAAGTATGAGAAAGGAGAAAGCATGAGGTGACCTTTCTGAGATTTCAAAGGTCAGATTGGCATCCCAGAAGTTGCCTCTATTCATAGACTGCCTTTAAGTCATGTTAATCAATGGACTTGAATGCGACCAGCAATTAACTTAAAGCTGTGTGTGTGTGTGTATATGTGTGTGTGTGTGTGTGTGTGTGTGTGTGTGTGTGTGTATGAACTGCCATTCTTCCTGTTCCACAGGGGGCTTCCGGGGGAAGTGAGTGGGACTCTTTCCTTTTGGAAGCATAGGTGACTAGGTGAAGGGGCTGTTTCTCTCTCTCTTCAGGCATAGATCAGATATAGGGTTTTTTCTATTCTTTCAGAGACATGTGCTCTCTCTCTCTCTCTCTCTTTACTTCTAATATATTTTAATAAATGCTTAAAAGCCTAAACTGTTGCTGAAGCTCCTAATTTATAAGTAATTCCTAGCTAGTTCCCCCACACACACCCTGGGTGGGGGGGACAGGCAAGGACACACACATTAGATTTTAATCATCACACTGCTTTGTGGTATGGTTTTGAATCTGGCACTGCTAGGACCCTTTCCCACTTTTTTTTTTTCATTATTTCCCTTGAGACTCGATTTTGGTCCTACAGATAAATTGTATTATTTTTCTTAGTTCCATAAAATAATCCTTTAACACTTTGATTAGTAAAGGACCGAATCTATAAATTAATTTAGGTATTATTGTTCTTTTTTTATATTAGCTGAGTTCAACAATGAAAATTAACTTTTTTCAAATACTTGTCTGTCTTTATTTCTGTGAAGTGTTTTGTCATTGTATTTATATAATTCTTATATCTTCATAGCTTGACTCCCGGATATTTTCTATATTCTCTATTAAAAAAATTTTTTTTCTATCATTTCCTGCTTATAGGATATCCCAGTCTAGTGTCCCTTCTATGTTTGTATACTCTTTTTCTTGTACTCTGCAATTATGTGAAATAGTAAGTTTCTTACCCTTCATTTCTTCTTTAGTGTATTTCTTTCCACTCCTTTTTCTTCCCTCTCTTAAAACCAACAAAACATACCTAGTCTTTGTGTTTGTCTACTTACCACCCTCTGTGACCCTTGGAAGCAGAAGCATTCTGAAGTAGCACTTTTTTTCTTCTTCTTCTCCTAAATGAATATAAGTTCTTCACCAACATTTGGCTCCTTTCAGTTACTCAAATATATTTATCTTTCTAGATTTCTCTTGACTCCTATGCTAGTGTTTTCATCAAGAATACTTGCATGGGGACAGCTAGGAGGTACAGTGGATAGAGCACTGGCCCTGGATTCAAGAGGACCTGACACTTACTAGCTATGTGACCCTGGGCAAGTCACTTAACCCTCATTGCCCTGCCAAAAAAGAAGAAGAAGAAGAATGCTTGCGAATCATTTATTCTATTAAGGATACATTTTCTCCTCTTGTAGATTATCCTTAGGGTTTTTTTTATGTTATTTTATTTTATTTTTGAGGCAATTGGGGTTAAGTGACTTGCTCAGGGTCACATAGCTAGTTAAGTGTTAAGTGTCTGAGGCTGGATTTGAACTCAGGTCCTCCTGAATCCAGGGCCGGTGCTCTATCCACTGTGCCACCTAGCTGCCCCTGATTATACTTAGTTTTGCAGAGTTAAATTATTCTTCATTATTATCCTTCATATTTTTCCTTTTTAAATATCATATTCTAAGATTATTTTCCTTCTTAATATTATTTGTGGTACAGTCTTGTGAATCCCAATTGTTATCCCTTGATACTTCAATTCTCTTTCTTTCTGCTTGCAGTAGTTTTTCCTTAACTTAGAAGTTCTTTGTTCTGCCTATGACATTCCTGGATGTTTTGGATTTGAGGATTCTTTTAGGAGGTGATGAGTAGATTCTTTCTATTTTTACTTTTTCTCTCTGGGTCTCATAGATTTAGGCAGTTGTCTTTTAAGATGTTTTGAAATATGGTATTAAAGTTTTTTGTTTGGTCATGGTTTTCAGGAACTCCAATGCATCTTAATTTTTTTTTTCTTCTTGACCTGTTTTCCAGGGTTTTTTTCTTCTTCTTCTTCTTTTTTTTTTTTTAGTGAGGCAATTGGGGTTAAGTGACTTGCCCAGGGTCACACAGCTAGCAAGTGTTAAGTGTCTGAGGCCGAATTTGAACTCAGGTCCTTCTGACTCCAGGGCCGGTGCTCTATCCACTGCGCCACCTAGCTGCCCCCAGGTTTTTTAATAGTAGATATCTTGCCTTTTGTTTCATTTTTTCAGTTTTAACTTTGTTCTAATGTTTCTTGTCAGCTCCTGAATTCTGATAATTCCATTAGACTTTTTGAAGTATTTTCTAGTTGTGTAATATTTAAAATTTTTTTGTTCTAAATAATCCTTCTTTCAGTTTCCCACACCACCCCCTGCCTCAGAGCTCTTATTTTAATTATAATTTCATTTTTCAATTATTGCTATATATATCTTCTAGTTACTCTTGAAATTCTTATGGCCAAGCCTTTTTTTTTCCCCCTCTGAGTCTTTGCTTATAGTTTTTGTAGAGTTACTCTTTTCTTCTGGGTTTACCTCTTGGGTTTCTCTTAGCCCATAATATTTCTTCACTGTGTTCAGTGTTTTCTTTTTATTTACTCGTATTTCCAGCTTCAATTCTTGGACTGGGGGTGTGTGCCTCTGGCACTTTTGGATGGGCTAAGTAGGCTGTTTGATGCTGTCTCTTTGTTTAGTTTAGAGTTTATTTCCACTGTCATTCTGGATGAGGTGGCTGGTAGTGAAGCCCTACCCTTTACTACCATCCCTAGTTTCTATCTCAGCTTCCTGGTGGTCCACTATGAGTATTGGACTCATTCCATTTTGGTCTCTTCCTCCTTACACAACCTTTCATTAGGGAATTGGTTTTATTACCTATTTTGGCCTTGGAAAACCACTATTAAATTTTGCAGAGGACTCTGATCTCAGACTTTCTGTAAGGCCTCCTGTTTCAGATACCAAGGTAATAAGTTGTCACTGTTTCGTTCTTTGGCTCCCAATTCTCTGAGGAGTGCACAGCTGGGCTGTGGCTCTGGGTACTCTGAACCCAGCAATGAGCTCTAAGGACTAGCTCCTGCCCCCTGCTTGGCCAGAACCAGGATGTGGTTTCAGGTCCCAAGCACCAGAATTTGTTCTGGCTTGTAATGTTTCTGTAACATTCTCATTCAGAGGGCCAGTTGGCTTCAGGTTCATTTACCAGGACTTGCATCTGCAGTCCTAGTACAGGCCTTCACCCTAGTGTTCACATACTTCAAACACATTTATTAGAGCTTGTCCTGGCTTGTCTAGTTTAATCCAGGTCCTATCATGTGATGGCTTCTGGTAACATTTTTGTATGAGTCTAGAGTGGTTGGAACTTCTCTATTTCTTTGGCAGTCTTTATCATTGGTCTATCTGAGGCCTCTTTCTAATGGGTTAGTAGGACTCCTCTATAATAATTGTTCTAATTTATACAGTACTTTAAGGTTTGCAAAACACTTTATCAATAGTACCTCATTTGATACTCACAACTCTGAAAGATAGATGCTACTATTATCACCATTTTACAGATTAAGAAATTGGGGCGGGGGCAGCTAGGTGGTAAGGTGGATAAAGCACTGGCCCTGGATTCAGGAGGACTTGAGTCCAAATTCAGCCTCAGACACTTGACACGTACTAGCTGTGTGACCCTGGGCAAGTCACTTAACCCTCATTGCCCTGCAAAAACCCCCAAACAAAAGAAAAGAAAAGAAAAGAAATTGGGGCAAACAGAGGTGGTAACTTGCCCAGGATTGATGGTAGCTGAGGTTAAATTTGAACTCAGGTCTTCCTCAACTCTAAGTCCAGTGCTCTATCCACTGCCCCACCTAGCTGCCCTGGGGAAGCTGCACTAGCAGCTGAGAGGAAACAGAAAAGGCATCACGTGGGAAGTTGTATTCGAACTGAACTTTGAAAGAAACTTTGGGATTCTAAGAGGTACCAGTGAGGAGCCAGTGCATCACAGGCACTGGGCAAAGCTTATACAAAGGGCTAGAAATGGGAAATTGAATGTCATATGCCAGCAATAGAAAGAAAGAAATTTGACTAGATTGTAGAATGCCAGAAGGGGAGTAATATATAATAAACCAGGAAATGTATTTTGTGGTCAGGTTGTGAAGGATTTTTAGATACTAAACAGAAGAATTAATTTTTGTTACCAGAGATGATATGGAGCCACTGAATTTCTTGAGCAGAAGAGTGACATAGTCAGACCTGTACTTTAGCACAAGGGAAGAGGGAGGGAAATAAGAATTTATATAGCACCTACTATGTGCCAGTTATTGTGCTGAGCATTTTTTTAAATTTTTGGTCAGGCAATTGGGGTTAAATGACTTGCCCAGGGTCACACAGCTAGTAAGTGTCAAGGGTCTCAGGCCGGATTTGAACTCAGGTCCTCCTAAATCCAGAGCCGGTACTCTATCCACTGTACCAGCTAGCTGCTCCCATGCTGAGCATTTTTAAAAAATGTTTCATTTGATCTTCACAAGAATCCTGAGAGGTAGATACTAGTATTGTCCCCATTTTATAGTTGAGGAGACTGAGGCAAACAGAGGTTAAGTGACTTACCCAGGTTTGAACAGCTGGTATCTAAGGCCACATTTGAATTTAGGCCTTTCTGACTCCAGACCCACCACTCTATCCACTGTGCCACAAAGTTACCATGAAAGTTCAAATAGAAACAAAGACGGGAGGTTACAATTTGAACTAAAGTGAAGGCCAAGTGACTGGAGAGAGTAGGACTGATGAGACATATTGGTGATGTAGCATTGGCCAACTTTAACAACTGGTTGGTTGCATATGTGGACTAAAGGAGGAGAGTCAAGGATGAGACTCAGGTTGTGAAATAGGTGACTAGAAGGACACTGATTCCAGCAATAGAAATGGAGAAGCTCTGAAAAGAAATGAGATTGGCTAGAAAGCGAATGAATTATGCATACTGAGGTGGAAGTGTCTATAGGACATCCACTTTGAAATGTCCAATAGTTACAATTATGGTCAAAGGAAGGACTGGACATAAGAGATATTGATGTGATAGAAATAACAGGAAAAAAAGAGCTAGATGCCAAAGATATTTTGGAGATTATAAAAAAGTCACTAGAAGTTAGCAACTGATTTGTTGGTGAAGGATGAGGGAGAGCTGGAAATTGTCACAGCTATCTTAGCCTAGCCCAGCTATATTCATCCTACCAGCCATTTGGGCTTGAAAAGCTCTGCTTCAGGTCAAGGGCTTATGTTGTGATGGTAGTCAGAGATACCCAGTGTGGAGACACAGGGAAAGGACGGATTAGAAATGCCTGTTGAGTCTGAGCCACAGCCAATCTATCTATAGCAGCGTGGCTATGGGAACCTGAAGTGAAGTGCTGAGCAAAGAACAGCCTGGTCTATAATCTACTAAGCAAGCCACAAATGGAGGGTTCTGGGGAGCTAAAGTTGAAATGGTCACTCATAGAGTGCTATGTGCAGTGTGCTTTTCTCCACTTAATGGTAATGGTCTACCCATGATTGCTGGCTGACAAGGATCCTGGATAACTGAGGTTTGGAATCTGGGTGACTAAGAGAATGGTAGTGTCATTAACAGAAATAGAGGAGTTGAGAAGTCATTGTACTGATTTCCTATGTTTTCTGGACTTTGTGGATGGCCCCTTCAGCCTATCAAGATAACATCCTTGGGGCAGCTAGGTGGCGCAGTGGATAGAGCACTGGCCCTGGAGTCAGGAGTACCTGAGTTCAAATCCGGCCTCAGACACTTAACACACACTTACTAGCTGTGTGACCCTGGGCAAGTCACTTAACCCCAATTGCCTCACTAAAAAAAAAAAAAAAAAGATAACATCCTTGGTCCCTTGGCCTTCCAACCCTGCCAACTATCAGTCACGGATTTGTCAGTCAACAAGCACTTACTATGTATCACACTCCATGTTAAACACTGTGAATACAGAGGCAAAAATAAGTTGTTACCCTTAAGGAGCTCTCATTTTAATGAGTGAGCCAACATGCATAAATCTATATTCTATAGTATATATGATACATTCTTGGGCTCAAAGATCACTGAAGATGGTAACTGCAACCATGAAATTAAAAGACACTTGCTCGGGGCAGCTAGGTGGCGCAGTGGATAAAGCACCGGCCCTGGAGTCAGAAGGACCTGAGTTCAAATCTGACCTCAGACACTTGATACTTACTAGCTGTGTGACCTTGGGCAAGTCACTTAACTCCAATTGCCTCACTTAAAAAAAAAAAGACACTTGCTCCTTGGAAGAAAAGCTAAGGCAAATCTGGACAGCATACTGTAAAGCAGAGACCTCACCTTCCCGACAGAGGTCCATACAGTTAAAGCTATGGTTTTTCCAGTAGCCATGCATGGCTGTGAGAGTTGGACTTTAAGGAAACGTGAGGGCTGCAGAATCATGGGTTTTGAATTGTGGTGCTGGAGAAGACTTTTGAGAGTGTCTTGGACAATAAGGAGATCAAATCAGTCAATACTTAAAGAAGCCAATTTAGACAACTCATTGGAAGGTCAAATACTGGAAGGGGAAGCTTAAATACTTTAGTTGCATAATGGAGAAGACAGGACTCATTGGAAAAACCCTGATGTTGGAAAAGATTGAAGGCAAAAGGAAAAAGGAATGGCAGAGGATGATGTAATGATTGGAATGATGCCATCTGCTGGAGAGCTACTGTAGGAAAGCTCTGCCATGAGGAGAAGGTGTCTGAGGGCAAGCCATGTGGTCAAGGTACTTGGCGTCAGGAAGTGACATTTGCTCATGAGTACTGTCTATCAAGGCTACCAGCCAATCAACTTGAGAAGCCTCCCATTTCTGGGAGGAGGACAGGAAGTAGGAAGTAGACGCTGGCAGAGGGCTTTTTCCTCTTTTGGTTCCTGACCTCGCCATGGTGGGTTAGATGATGGGATCTCTTAGAAATAGTTAGATTTTTACCTTTCTCTCTGATCATTAGATCCTAACGCTCTTTAATAAATACTTAAACACTTAAATACTCTTGCTAAAGCTTATAATTTACTGGCAACTACTCATTAGATTTTAGATAGTTTAGCTAGAATTTTAGCCCCTTACAATGAAAAGGATAGATAATGTCATGGAAACAATGAAAATGAACTTGGAGAGGCCACAAGAGATAGTGGAGGAGAAGAAGGGCCTAGAATGCTACGGTCCATGGGATCACAAAGAATCAAACATGACTGAACAATATACAAACAAGATTTATATGATACACATGGTTTAAATTGCAGGACATCTCTAAGGGAAGAGGAACTAGGACACATCTTTTGCAAAAGGGGGTATTTGGGCTGAGTCTTAAAGGAAGACAGGGAAGCCAGAAAGTGGAAGTGAGAAGGGAGATTTCCAAGCAGCATGGAATGTCTTGCTCAAGGAACAACAAGGGGGCCAGTGTTACTGCAGAATGCGTGGAGGACAGTAAAGTTCAGGAAGACTAAAAAAGTAGGATGGGGCCAGGTTGTAAAGGGCTTTAAAAGCCAAACAGAGGATTTCATATTTGATCTTGGAGCTTCCAGGGAGCCGCTGGAGTTTCTTGAATGGAAAGTGGGGGATTAATATGGTCAGACCTGCAGTTTAGGAAGATCACTTTGACAGCCGATCAGAGAATGGACTGGGGTGGGGGGGGGGGGCAGAGACTAGCATCTGGCAGACCCACCAGCAAGCCATTGTGATAGTCCAGGGGTGAGGTGATGAGGGCCTGCACCAGAGTGATGGCAGCATCAGAAGAGAGAAGGGGATGCTTTGGGGAGCTGTTGTTAGTCCTACAGTAGACTTTCTCTGCTCCTGGGCCTCTGAGTTCTGTTGGAGGAAGCCACAAAAGTGTGCTGATGGATCAACTCTAACTTCATGCCATTTGACTGCAGATGAGCCCGCCTTGCTCCTCAGGATTCTTTAATTCACTTCCTGTTGAGCTTTCTTTCTTTCTTCTGACAACAATGTTATCACTCATCATCCCAGCCACTCAGGTTGGAAACCTTCCTGTCATCCTTAACACCTCTCTCCTTCCATATCTCCATATCCCTCCCCAAGTCTTATTGAATCTGCTTTCATAATGTTTCTCATTGTTCAGCTTGGATTATCTAGCTAGACAGTGCTAACCACCTGTAGGTTACATAATTGAAAGGTCACAGGTCTGGTTCACAAGGGTTTAACACTATTGGCAAAGTAAGAATGCCATCAGGTAAGCATGTGAAGTCAGGTCAATGGTCAGTGGAGAAGAGGCTTGGTCCTAGGTACTATAAGGTAAGGGACTAGGCTAAAAGACAGCTCCCTAGAGCTTGCCATTATAGCATTACAGATGCCTACGGTGGTTACCTGAAGGGCTCTGTTACTCCTTAAATTAACATGGCTCAGACCTTCATGCTCAGTCCAGTGGTCTAATGTTGTGCCTTGCCTGGGTCAATCTTTGGATTTAAAGGGACCTCCCTGGTTTCCAGTAGGGTCCTTCACTATTAATATCCCATAGCAAGAGGAGAGATAGGGAGCCTGGAAAATGGAATGAAATTCCTAGAGGGTGAGGACCCCACCAACTTCTCTTTATTTTTATTGGCATCTCCTAAGGGTTATGCAAGAAGCCTCAGTCACAGGGAACCTTATGTTCACCTTTTTTCCATTCCTTTCCTGCTGGTACCCCACTAGTGTAGGCCCTCATAACTTCATTGGATTCTTCCTAAAATATTACTTTACATCTATTACCTTCTTGCTTAAAAAATCTACAATTGCTCTTTACTCCATATAGAATAAGGTCCTTTACTTGGTATTTAAGACCAGTCATATGCCGGCTCCTTGTCTGTGCCTCCTATCATATCTTTTAAACTCTCTAAGATCTTGGAACTGGTTTATACATTATCCCCCTGGATATGTCATGGTTATCCCACCTCTGTACCTGTGCACACAATTCTCTTGCTTGAGATGCTCTTCCTCCTCCTCTTTTTTCCTCTAAGCCCTGCCCTATCTTCCATACTTAAGTCTTAAATCCTCTATGAAACCTTTCCTAATGTCCTTAGCTGTTTGTAACAGTAGCTAGGCATCACACCGGATAGATCACCTAGTTTGGAGTCAGGAAGACCTGAGTTCAAATCCAGCCTCAGATACTTACTAGCTGGATGACCCTGGGCAAGTCACTTAACCCTGTTTACCTCATTTTGCTCATCTATAAAATGAGCTACAAAAGGAAATGAAAAACTGCTCTAGTGTATTTGCCAAGAAAACTCCAAATGGGGTCACAAAGAGTCAGACATGACTGGAACAACTTAACAACAAGAACAGTAATAGCTGGAACTCATTAGTTCTGCATGGGTGAAGAAGGTCTGAAAGGCAGCAGTCTTTGAGCAAACTAAGCATGTTTTTGTTACATCAGCATGTTCAACAATGATCTTTAACTTTTTTTTTAACATGATTTCTTTCTTTCTTTCTTCCTTTTTGAAGGCAATTGAGGTTAAGTGACTTTTCCAGGGTCACACAGCAAGTAAGTATCTGAAGCCAAATTTGTACTCAGGTTCTCTTGACTCCAGAACCAGTGCTCTAACCATTGCACCAGCTAGCTGACCCCAACTCTTTTTTCATTGCAAAAAAATAAGTTTTCATGGACCTCCATGTGGGGATAATAATTAGACTATTGGCATGTATTGATTAAGAAAATATGTAAAAACTCAAAGCTACTGTGAATTCAATGATGACTCGAAAGGCATTTGAAAAATATGAGTACATATGTAATAGATATCCCACCCATTTCTGGAATGACACCCCTACTTGGCTTCTATGTGAGAGCAAATTTTTGACCAGTGCCAAAGCCCTCCCCTTCTCCTCTACCCAGTGTATTCTTTACCAACAGAACAGGATGATATCAAGCTGCTCTGGTTTGGCTCTCTGCCCTTGGCAGCTTAGAATTCTTCTCTTTGCTCTGTGAAATTCACCCTGCCCTTTGGAAGTTCAGGAATATGCCAAAACCGCTGAACTCCCGGGTGTAGACTTTGCAGACTCACCCACTTGGCTCTTGTTTCAAGGTAAGGAAGGGTTTCAAACTCGAGGGAGTCTGCCTTTCCCCTAGCTAGAAAACTCCTCCTGCTTGAGGTTGCACACCTGCCTTCCTGAGTTCTGTGGCATGGTTCAGGAAGCCCACAACAGTCTGCTGTCATCTGCTGAAGTTCTGTTCTACTTTCATTTCTACTGGTTCTCAGATTCAAGATTCCAAACCCTTCTGCTGGTATAGGGATAGGTAGGTGGTTCCCCTCTCCAGCCTCTATGCAGCATAAGCAATCTTTTAGGATGAGAATGTCCAGGGTACCTCTTTCAGGCTAATCAATACATATTCATCTCTATTTTCAGTGAAGAAGCATTAATTAAGCAGCTACTATGTGCCAGGCACAGTGCCAAGCATTGAGGAGGGACAGAGAGGGAGGGAGGGAGAGAGAGTGGGGATTGGAGGGAGAGAGGAGATATAGTAAATAAAGTTTGAAGTTCATGGCCATATCTAGACCCTATGCAATGTACTCTGACCATCTTCCACCCATGCCACTGAAAACCCCTACTCCTTCTGTAGTTGTATTGCTAGCATTTAGCACTGTGCCTGACATATAAGTGCTCGCTCGCTCGCTCGCTCGCTCGCTCCTTCCTTCCTTCCTTCCTTCCTTCCTTCCTTCCTTCCTGATTTTTCTCCATCCAAAGTCTCTACCTCTCCTAGTGGGCTTATGGTGAGTTGAATCCTTTAACCTTTTCCCTACCATGAGGTACAGGGTGTAGGTAGGAGGCCCCCACTATCATGGTCAATGCTTCCTACTGAATCTTTCTGAGGCTTAGGATAAACACATGTAACTCTTTTCAGTTGTCCTTTCAACTCCCATCATGCATCTTCTCTTATTCTCCCTCCTACCCTAGCCAATAAGGGCATTGACATATAAGTGGTTTTAAAGCTCCAGTAACCTTCTAGAAAATAACCAGAAACTATACAGGTAGAAAATGAAGCACTGGCAATGTTTTGCCAATATTTCTGCTTCCATCTCAATCATCCTTGTTCATTTAACCAATAGAGAGAGAGAGAGAGAGAGAGAGAGAGATGAATAAAGTATATATATATATGATATTCTTTATTCAATCTATGGATGGCATGTTTCCTTAATTATGAATTCACAGATAGATTAAGGAATCCCTTGCAGTAACTTCTTGGTTCTTCTATTTGTTTGTGGTCCATAGTGGGGGGACCCACCACTCTCCAGAATTCCTTTCGGCTACATGAAATGTCTCATGTTTCCTAGATCCTGTTTGGCAAATTGGTAGATGCTCCTGTTCTGATTTCCTTAGAACTTCACATCTGAAAAAAAAATTTTTTTTAATTAAAAAAAAAGAAGTTCACATATGAGCTTCTCTTCCTAAGCTTGATAAATGGACTTCCTAAGGAAATCCTGAAGCTCGTATTCTCAGGCTATATATTGGCCCAAGGCCTCTCCCCTTATAAAATTGTCTGTTCTCTCCTTTTCTGTATCTTCTCTAGATCTGGGGATAAGCAGCATGAGTGGAGTAGAAAGTACACTGGTGAAGCTAGAGGAGAAGCCTCTGGCTTTTTACCAGTGATTCAACCTAGATTTGCATTTTTGCTCTGCCCCTTATTACCTGGGTGACCTTGAAAATGTTGCCAGACCTCTCTGGGCCCCTGTTTCCTTATCTGTAAAATGAGACTATTGAACCAAATGATTCAACAAGCATTTATTTATTCCAACAAGGAAGGGCCACAGTTTAGTCTTTTTGCATATCCTGCTCTGTTTCTTACTTGTCATGAGAGTACCCTTCCAACATTTTGGCTGAACTGTCCTTGCTAGACTATAATTCAAGTTGTCATCACACTGCCTGAGGAGCCCTGGGGCAACAGCAGAAGCCAGGCTGGCTCATGCCACTAGTCTACAGGGATCCTTTTTTCTCTTACTGTTTATGCTTCTCATTGACACAGCACATGTGATTTTGGATAGGACAGGTACCAGTCTGATACCTACAAGTTGCACATTACTCTGCATATAATTGTTGTTGTTGTTGAATTGTTTCTGTCTCTTTGTGACCCTATTTGGGCAAAGATACTGGAGTGGTTTGCCATTTCCTTCTTCAGCTCAGGGTTAAGTGACTTGCCCAGGGTCATGCAGCTAGTTTCTGAGGCCAGATTTGAACTCAGGAAGATGAGTCTTACTGACCAGGCAAGACACTTTATCCACTGTGCCACCTAGCTGTCCATCTGCATATAATACTCAAATACTTAAATGTGTCTCTCCTGGTGATGACCATTAATATCCAAACACATGAGTTGGGTGATAAATCAGACTCTCCAAGAGGAAACCAAGGTAACTGTGAGAAGACTCCCAGAATCTCTTTTTGTAAACAGCAGCTCAAGAAAATGGCACTGATGACTCCTCGATCATTTTCAGCTAAAGAAATAGATGTAAAGTTTGCAACAGTCAGTCCTGTGGGCCATCCAGCTCCAGATTTTGTCTTTCACTAACACCAAGGAACATCGTGTGTGTGTGTGTGTGTGTGTGTGTGTGTGTGTGTGTGCGCGCGCGCGCGCGCATGCATATGCACGTGTATGTAAATCATATCTAACACAGCATCCCTTAGTCCCCACCCCGCACCCCATAGAATTTCCTTGGTCATTTTAGTTACTCTTCCCTCCTTTCCTAGACCTTTTCCAGCTCTGACAATAAACAGTTGGGGCTACAGTGGAAAGAACACTGGCTTGGAGTCAGAGGACCTAAAAGGAAAGGAAAGGAATGACTATGTGTACATATTAGTGGGCAACTAGGTGGACACAGTGGATAGAGTACTGGTCCTGGAGTCTGAAAGACTCTGGCCTCAGACACTTTCTAGCTGTGTGACCCTGGGCAAGTCACTTAACTCTGCTTCAATTTCTGCATCTTAAAATGAGCTAAAGAAGGAAATCACAAACCACTCCAGTATCTTTTCTAAGAAAACCCCAACTGAGGTTGTATAGATTCAGAGATGACTACAAACAACAGATATAAAATATATACTAGATGTTGTTATTTGTCCTTGGTTCTCAAAGAGGACCATGACACTGGGGTAATGTCATGACTTGCAGTGAATTGGATTTAAGTCAGGGAGGGCTGTGCAAAGTCACCAACCTCACTTTTTCCTAGAGAGCCATTTTGGTCTAGTGGCAAGATATATATCAGGATGACTGAAGATGGCCCCAGATGTTTAAGGCAATTGGGGTTAAGTGACTTGCCCAAGGTCACACAGCTAGTAAGTGTCTGAGATGAGATTTGAATTCAGGTCCTCTCAACTTCAGGGCCAGTGCTCCAGCCGCTGTACCATCTAGCTGCCCATATACTAGATAATTTCCAGGGAAAGGGCACTTCCTGGGGAGACCAAGATAGTCTTTCTATAGAGGTGACACAGGTTGAATTTTGAAAAAACACAACTTTCTACAAGGCAGAGGTGAGGATGGAATGCACTATAGGTATAGGAGAAAAGGACACTGGACATGAACTGTTGTGTATGAGCACCAGGGAATGGGCTAGTTTGGCTGGAATGTGGCTTACATGAAGAGTAATATGAAATAAGCCTGGACCCATACTCTGAAAGTCTTTAAATGACAAGTAGAGGAGTTTGTAATTTATCCTATAAGCAAAAGGGAGGCACAGCAGCTCCTTGAGCAGGGCAGTGATGTGTTCAGACTTGTGCTTTAGGAATTCCAATTTAGTATCTATATGTAGGATGAACTAAACAAGAGAAAGCCTGGGGACAGGAAAACCAATTAGAAGGCTATTATAACAGTCCAGACAAGAAGTGATGAGGCCTTCCCTTAATTAGTGTGGCAGACTGTGTGTGGAGAGAAGCAGGTGGAGAAGAGAGAGGTTGAAAAGGTAGAATCAATAAGACTTGTCAACTCATTAGATATGGGGCATGAGGGAAAGGCAGAGCCACAGGTTGGGAACCTGGGTGACTGGAAGTATATTGTTCCTTTGATAAAAATAGAGAAGTTAGGAAAAGGGTTGTGTCTGAGGGGAAAGATAATGAGTTCTGTTTTAGACATGTTGAGTTTGAGATGTCCATGAGACATTGAGTTGGAGATGACCATAAGATTAGTAATGTGGGGCTAGAATTTAAAAGCTGAATCTACGGGGCAGCTAGGTGGTGCAGTGGATAGAGTACCACCCCTGGATTCAGGAGGACCTGAGTTCAAATCTGACCTTAGACACTTAACACTTACTAGCTATGTGACCCTGGGCAAGTCACTTAACCCCAATTGCCTCACCAAAAAAAATTTTTTTTTTAATTAAAAAAAAAAATAAATAAAAGCTGAATCTTTAGATCTGGCAAGATGATAATTGAACTGCAATGGGGGGGGGGGGATGTGATCACCAAGAGAGGAGGTATAGTGTGAAAACAGAAGAGGGCTAAGGACAAAGTCCAAAAGTATACGCATATATAGGGGATGTAACATTGATGATAATCAAGCAGAAGAGACTGAGGAGTAGCCAGATGGGTAGAAGAAGCATGAGAAAGAAATACCTTAAAAACCCAGGGAGGAAAGGGTGTTTAAGGGGGGAGAGGGGTAGGATGGTTAAGAGTGTAAAATGTTGGGGAAAAAAAAAGGATGCAGGCTGAGAATAGGCTTTCAGATATGACAGTTAACAGCACATTGGTAGACTTGGAATTAAGTAATGAAATCAGAAGCCATACTGCAAAGGGTTGGAAGTTGAGTGCAAAGTGAGAATATGTAGGAGATGAGTGTGGCCACAATTTTCTAGGAGGTTGTTTGTGAAAGGGAGGAAAGATATAGTTTGAGAGCATTGGACAATGAAGGGAATATTTTTTTTCTAAGGATAGGGGAGATCTGGGTATGGTAGAAGGTAGAAGGTCTATGGATAAGGAGAGATTGAAAATTAGGTAGAGAAGGGAGAAAATGAAAGAGCTAGCTCCCAGAAGAGAGGGAGATGAGATCCAGGGTATAAGTAGAAGGGTTGGCATTTGTATGATCAGGGGTTACCCCTTCCTTTAAGAATAGAGTGCAGAGAGGCCTTTCTCTTCTCTCTTCTATCCCACCCCTCTCTCCTGTACAATTAACATTCTGGCAGACCATGATAGAATTTTGTTTTGTTTTGGTGAGGCAATTGGGGTTAAGTGACTTTCCCAGGGTCACACAGCTAGTAAGTGTTAAGTGTCTGAGGCTGGATTTGAACTCAGGTCCTCCCGAATCCAGGGCTGGTGCTCTATCCACTGCGCCACCTAGCTGCCCCAATGATAGAATTTTAATAGACAATTTCTGGCCATGTATAATTCATCTTCTGAGAGTTCCCTGACTGGCTTCTGAGTTGGAAGAGCCAGGGACTCAAGGGATCTTTGAAAATAGAGGACAATTTCTGACTGGCCTTCACTGTGGCTCTTGAGGTGATTCAATAAAACCCCAGTGAGGGGTGGAGTCTTCCACCCATGATCATCCCACCAACAAGGCAACTTGCTCTGGGACACTAAACCAGCTTGTGGCAGGGCCTCTGTTTTGCCTCTTTTCTCACATTTCCTTTCCTTTAGCAGTTCTTCAGTGGTGACAGAATCTACGAAAGCAGTTGAGGTTTGGGCATTAGCAAGACTAAGGTGGCAGTAAGAGCAAGGGTTAGCCCCAGCAGGGTTAGGAGAGAGAAGTCACTAGATGGTTGTTTGATCTGACAGTGCTGAGTGTAGAGGAGAATGTGAAATGCAACAATCAGCTTTCCAGACCACAGCATCTGTAGCAATAGCATTGCTTTCTTTGTTAGAATAAACAGCCAGCTCGATATGGAATTCATATTGTGTACTGGGTATCATTCCACTCCATTTGGGGAACCTCTTGGACTTTTGAGCCATAGTTATTATTAGCAACTTTCCCAGAAAACCAGATGGGAGTGATAATCCTATAGATGTGAGAATGATAAGTCCAATTTCCTGAAGAGATTGGGCTTCCCCTACCATTGAACAGTGAAGTACCACATGTTTGGGTACATGATAAGGAGCACAGGAATTTCAGCAATGGTGCTTCTATGTTAGAGGAACAAAGAAAAAGAGTGGGTATGATATTATGGTGTCTTGGAATATAGAACTGGGGAAAAAATAGAGTGCAAGATGAAGGGCTTTAGTTGCTAGTATTTGTCATGTGTCATGGGTCGACTTGCTTGGACTGAAACCCAGCAGGGAATATCTATCTAAGAATGCTTTAAGGACTGGTTTTAACAGTCCAATACATGTATACTACAATTGAAGTCTTCTACTAATGGGAAAGAAACAAGGAAGGATGTAAGTAGCTTGGGGAGGAAAAGAAGTTTTGACATAGACACTTAGAAGTGTTGGACAGAGAGTAGGACCTGTAAAAGAGTTGGCATGCAGCTATGAGGTTCCACCTGAGATTACATCAAATAAATTCATAGTGGACCCAGACAGAAAAATTGCCTGATTTGTTCCATCTCCTGTGTTTGCTTCTTAACTAAATTCCCATCTTCTACAGGAAGCCTTTCCCAACCCCTCTTAGTTCTAGTGACTTTCCTCTGCTAATTATTTCCTGTTGTTGTTTAATCACTTAGTCATATCCAACTCTTCATGATCATATTGGGAGTTTTCTTGGCAAAGATACTGGAGTGATTTGCCTTATCCTTCTCTAGCTCAATTTACAGATGAGGAAACTGAGCCAAACGGGGTTAAATGACTTGCCCAGGGTCATACAGCTAGTAAATGTCTAATACTGCATTTAAACTCAGGTCCCCCTGACTCCAGAGCTGTCACTCCATCCCCTGTACTGCCTAGCTGCCCGATTATTTCCTATTTGCCTTATATATTTCCTATGTACCTTGTTTATACATATTTGTTGTCTCCCCCATTAGATTGTGAGCTCCTTGAGAGCAGGGAGAATCTTTTGCTTCTTTTAGTATCCACAGAGTCTGGCACATAGTAGGCACTTAATAAATGTTTATTGATTGTCCAATAGTACACAAACTGGAGCAGAGAAAGCAGGTGGAGGGAGTAATCCAGTGCTGGGGTGTGCAAAGGGATGGGGAGCAATAGGAGCAGGGGATAAAGAACTCAAGCGTAGAGGACAAAATAAATTTTAATTAGCTAATAATCGATACAAGATTTTGAAGGGAGAAAAAGGAGCCATAACAAGAATATCAGAAAAACAGAAAAGGATAGATTAACTAGAGATTGGAGTGAAAATGTTTCATTTGGATTAGGTGCAGGGAAAGACGGCGGGGGGGGGGGGGGGGGGGGGGATATAGGTGATTATGGTTGGATAGAGCAGGGCTTCTTAAACTTTTTCTACTTGCTACCCCCTTTTGCCTGAGAAATTTTTACATGACCCCAGGTACATAGGCATATAAAATAGTCATATATAACTTTTTACTGTTACCAAATTTTTTGTGACCCCCACATTCAGATATGACCACTTATGGGGTCATGACCCACAGTTTAAGAAGCTAGGGGATAGAGGATAGAGTTGGATGGAACTGGTCCCATCCATCTCTGAATCTATAATCCCATTAATTTCTAAGAGTTTACAAGTCCCCCAGGATATCCATGGGACTCTGCTCCACCATCATTTTTGTTTTGTTTCTCACTATTAGGGCCTCTCAAAACATTTAGAAAAGCAACAATTAAATTGAATGAATATAACAAATAAACAAATAAAATAAACAAAAATAATACAAATGAAATACAAACTACAATAATAATACAAAAACAAACAAATAAACATAATAAACAAATTAAATTGAATAAAATGCAGTTTATGATATCTACATAGGAGCCTCACCATCCACAGGTCCACTTGAAGGAGGTAGTACAAACCATAGTGGCTTGGAGTTTTTTCTATAACTAAATTAGTTACCTCATTGCTTTATTTTCAGATCAAGGAGTGAATAAGAAGGTGAAATTGACCTTGGATGAGCACTTGGTGGTTATGTCCTACAAAGAAATGTAACAGGGCATTGTGGGGAGTGCTATAGGAGTAGGATAGGGAAAATGGGGAAACAGGGAAACTGGGGGACACTCACCTAAGAAAGGTAATACAAACTCCTTTGTTTAGTATTTAAACCCTCTTATATAATGTGACTCTAGCCTACATTTTCAGGCTTATTACATATTAGTCTACACACACATACACATACATACACACACACACTCACACTCACACTGTATTCAAATCAAATTAGTTTACTTTTCTGTTAGGGGCAGCCTGGCGGCTCAGTGGATACAATACCAGGCCTGGAGTCAAGAAGACCTGAGTTCAAATCTAGCCCTACACACTTACTAGCTGTGTGACCCTGGGCAAGTCACTTAACCTTCTTTACTTCCAATTCCTTGTCTGAGGGGCAGCTAGATGGCACAGTGGTTAAAACACCGGCTCTGGATTCAGGAGTACCCGAGTTCAAATCCGGCCTCAGACATTTGACACTTACTAGCTATGTGACCCTGGGCAAGTCACTTAACCCCCATTGCCTGCAAAAAACAAAAAACAAAAAACAATTCCTCGTCTGTACAATGAGCAAGAGAAAGAAATGGCGAACTACTTCAGTATCTTTGCCAAGAACACCCCAAATGGTCATGAAGAATTGGAGACAACAGAGAGGGTTGGGAGAAGAGGGGAAGGAGGGAAGGGAAATTTGGGGGAGGGAGCTGTAAAAAGCAAAACACTTTCAAGGAAGGTGAAGATGTTCTGCATAACAGCACATGGATGACATATATTGAATTGCTTGATTTCATAGGGAGAGTTGAGGAGGGAAGGAGGAAGAAAAATTTAAGAAAACAGAATTAGCTCAAAAACCTTAACCTCCTCAGAGTGGGCTCAAGGAGGGAATAACAAAGGGAGGAGTAATCTATTTAACCCTACAGGAAAGTAGGAGGGGAAGAGGATAAGGAGGGAAGGGTGAATGAAGGCAGGGTGGGGGGGGGAGGGGGGAGGGGGCAGTCAGTAGCCAAACACTTTTGAGGATGAATAGGGCAAAATAAAATAGAAAATAGAGTAAATATCATTGGAAGGGAATAAGACCCAGGGAAATAGTTATGATGATTGACTACAATGGCAAAATGTATGCTACCTACTCTGCTGGGCTATTGTGAAGAAAATTCTTTATCAAGTTTAAGGTACTATATAAAAGTTACAATGAACAGGATGCTATCAGAAAAACCTGGAAAGACCCACATGAACTGAGGCAGAGAGAAATGTACTGTATACAAAATAACAGCAATAGTGTAAGATGATCTGGTGGGAAGCACGTGGTTCTTTTCAGCAAGGCAATGATCCAAAATAACTCTGAAGGGCTTGTGAAAATTGCAATACACCTACAGAAAAAGAACTGTTGGTATCTGAAAACAGACTAAAACATTTTTTTGGGGGGTGGGGGGACAACTCCTTAATCTGAAGTCTTGTTTTTATCTGTTTGCTCTCACAACCTAGCTAATGTAGAGATGTTTTCCATGACTACTTATGTATAACTTATATTGAATTGCTTGAGTTCTTGGGGTAGGGGGTGAGAAGGGAGGGAGGAAGAGAAGTTGAAACACAAAGTTTTTAAAAGTTGATGTCAAAATTTGCTTTTATATGTAATTTGGAAAATAAAATTCTAACAACAAAAAAAAGAATTGGAGACAATACAACAACAATATTTTTTGGTTCCTTTAACATGATAGTACATCTCTTATTTCTGTTCCTTGGCTCTGTCTGGAAGGCACTCCATCTTTATTTCTATTTCATACTATCCTTAGTTTTCTTCAGAGCTCATCTCAAAAGTGTCACCTCCTACAGGAAGCTCCCCTGGATACTATCTCCCCTCCTCTCTGCCCTAAAAGTTTCTTTGGCTATATTTTGTATGGATATATATTTACACATTTTTATTTATATATTTACTTGTGTTTATGTTGTTTTTCTTCCCCATTTGTCCTCACATGATCTCCCTGAGGGTAGGGACTATTTTGATTTTGTCATTATACCCCCAGTACCTACTTTAGTGCCAGGTACATAGTCCATACTTAATCAGTGCTTATTGATTGAATGTAATACAGAAAGAATCAGGATGGATGCTACAGAAACTGTGGGCAGCCTTCTCTGTGATATTTATGTGATAAAGACCTCACCTTCAGAGCAGTCCACCCTCAAGGCAGCTCTAATGTAGTGAAGAGAGCACTAGATTTGGAGTCAGAAAAAGTGGGTTTCAGCCTTAGCTTGGTTGCTTACAACTTGTGTGACCTTGAGCAAGTTTCATAGCTTCCTTTGGCCTCAGTTTAGTCATTTGGAAAATGGGAGTTTGGCTAGATGACCTCTACTATCCCTTCTAGCTGCAAGTCTTAAGAGTCTTTCCATCCCTGTGTGACCCTGGGCAAGTCACTTAACCCCAATTGCCTCACCAAAAAAAAAAAAAAGAGTCTTTCCACCCATTTGTCTTCTATTCATTGGGTATAAAAGTAGAGCAGAGAGGGAAAACACTTGGGTAGCTGACCTGTTCTAGGGTCTTGTTGTTCATCCTTTGTTTTCAAAGAGGACCACTGATATCATGGAGTAATGTCTTGACTCAAGCATGAATTGTATTTAAGTGAGGCAGTTTTGCAAATTCGTTAGCCTTGCTCTCTCTTCCAGAGTCACTGAAGTCCAGTAGCAAGACAGAAGTCAAGATGATTGATGATGGCCCAGGATGCAATAGATGACCTTGGAGACTTTGATGCTTAACCAAGCTCTAAGCCCTCCACCCTTCCAACTTCAGCCACCTTCATGGCCATTGGACAAACTGTTCTCATCCGCTCACTACTGAGGAAAGTCTTCACATGCTTGGGGTAGATAGCCCCCTAACTCACCAACAGGTTTCTTGCCAATATCAGAAGAGCTCTTCCTATAAATAGATAAATCTATTCCAGTCCAGAGCCAGGGAAAGGTAAGTAAAGTCAACAAGCATTGATTATGTGCTTGCTATAAGCAAAAAGAAAGACAGCTCAAGGAGCTTACATTATAACAAAGAAAGAAAACATATAAAATGATGCTGAAAACAGGAAATAGAGGGGAAGATACCCTTGTGGGAGCACAGGTCGGGAAAGAAATTCAGAGAGTTAGGAGTGGATCTAGAGAGGAAAGAAGGAATGAACATGGCTGGCCTGTTCCTGGCACTTTCCTTAAAATGGAGGTTCTGGAAGGAACTGACCAATCAGAGCAAGGGGTCAAAGAGTTGGAATGATATTCTAGGGTGAGAAGGCTGCTGTGACATGGTATAGAGAAAGAAGTCCAGAGATTCAAGAGCGAAGTTTGGAGAGGAATGAAAGAGTGAAGGAGAAGTAATATTCTCTGAGCCCATTTAGGAAAAAGAATTATTATGTCATTTCTCCTCCACCACCCCTGCCCCAACCGAAAATCAATTTCAACCACAATAGCCTTAATTGACTGAGAAAATGTAAAATGTGTGTGTGTGGGGGGGGGGGGGGAACGACACGAAAAACCAAACAAACCAGAGCAATGGTGACTGTCTCCTAGTTCCTGCAGAAACTGTTTGCTTCAGGAAAACCATCTGTGGGTGTTTGGGATGGTTGCTGGTGTTTATTTCATTTCTCTCAAATTGAATCCAGAAATGCAGGAAACACAACAGAAGTAAAGTCAATTGGAAAACAGATAAATTAAAATAATCCCAATTAAGCCACACCAGGAAAACAAGGCTTTCTAAAACTAGGAAGAAGACATATTTGGTAGTCTTGGTGTCTATGTCATGACCATCCTCTCCATCTTTCTCCACTTCTTTCCCATGATGGCAGGAGAGACCTCTGTAGACAAGAGGCCTCCGCTGTCCAATCCTCTGGGTGTAGTTTATGCACCCTGGGGAATATCTATGGCAAATTTTTAAATTCCAGGCTGTCTTCCTCCTGCTACCCAATTTGCTTTTAGAACAGTTTCCTCTGCCATAAATTGGACTATGCCCAAGGAAAACCAATTTCAATATTAATCTAAGGAGAACATAATTAGGAAAGCTTATATGTTGCTCAAAATATTATGTAATTTTTATAAAGCCAAATGCCATGGTACACATTTGGCTTGTCTGCCTTCATGAAATTTACAGTTTACTAAGGGAGGCAGCATGATACAATGGCTAGGACTCTGGATGTGAAATCAGAATCCGAGGATCATAGATTTAGAGCTTGGATGGAGCCTCAGAGGCAACTGAGCACAATCTCATCATGTTACAGATGAGAAGACTAAGGGACAGAGATGTTAAGTGATTTCTCTGCGGTCACACAGCTAGCAAGTTTACAAGCAGTATTTTAACTCAGGTCCTCCTGATGTTAAGTTCAGAGTGCTATCTACTACACCAGACTTTCTCTGTTTTAGACCTGGGTTTAAATCCCACCAGAGAGACTTACTAACTCTTTGACCCTAAGTAAATCATTTAACTCTTCTGAATGTCATTTTCTCCATTTGTAGAATAGGGATAATAATAGCACCTACCTCACAGGTATCAAATGAGACCAAGTCTTTTTTTTTTTTTTTTTTTGGTGGGGCAATGAGGGTTAAGTAACTTGTCCAGGGTCACACGGCTAGTGTCAAGTGTCTGAGGCCATATTTGAACTCAGATCCTCCTGAATCCAGGGCTGGTGCTTTATCCACTGCACCATCTAGTTGCCTCTTTAAAGTGCTTTTTAAAACTTAAAGCACTATATAAGTATCAGCTGCTATTAAAAAAAATTATTCTATAGTACACACAAAAATAACTGATGTAGTAGAAAGAGCATTGGGTTGAAATCAGAGGGTGTGGGTTCAAATCCCAGCTCTTCCACATACCACCTGAATGACCTTGAACAATTCCCTTAATCTCTCAAAGTCTCTGTTAAAGATAAATGAAGGAGATGGTTGGACTACATGTCCCAAGCTCAAAATCTCTGAGTTATAATATAAAATAATTCATATGTGGATAAAAGAGATATAACTAATGTGTTGGTCACTTTCCTGATCTCTGGTCCCACATCGCCAAATGCCTGTTGGACATTTCCTTCTCAAGCTTAACATGTCCAAAAAGAACTCATCATATTTCCCTCCCAAACCCTTCCTAACTTCTCTATTTCTGTTGAGGAAAGCACCATCTTTCAAATAATCCTGATTTACAACCTCAGTCATCCTTAACTCTTGTCCTCCCCTTCACCCCACATACCTGCTCAGTTTCCAAGTCTTGATTCCACCTCCATAACAGCTTTCGAACCCCTCCCTTTATCTACAGATCAACACTAGAGTCCACTTCTTGAATATATTATTGCAATAAACTTCTAATAAATCTCCCTGTCTTCAGTCTCTGTTGTCTGTAATTCATCTTTCATATAACTATCAAAGTGGTATTTCTAAAGGACAGGGCTGATCATAACTTTTCTGCTCAAAAAGCTCCAGTGGCTCCCTATTACTGCTAGAATAAAATATAAACTGATTAGTAACCAGAGCCCTTTACAGTTTGGCTCTAGTCTAACTTTTCCAGGTTTATTGCACATTATTCCTCCTCCTTGTTGTTATTTAGTTATTCTCAACCATGTCCAACTCTTCATGAGTTGGGGTTTTCTTGACAGGGATACTAGAGTGATTTTCCTTTTCCTTGTCTGGGTCATTTTGCAGATGAGGAAACTGAGTCAAACAGGGTTAAATGACTTGCCCAGGGTCACACAGTTAGTAACTTTCTGTGGCCAGATGAACTCAGGAAGATGAGTCTTCCTGACTCCAGGGCCAGCACTCTATCCCAGCTGCCCTGTCTGGGATATAGTAGGTGCTTAATAAATGCTTGTTGATTTGACTTGACCTGTCCCATGCTGGCACTACATTTCACCACACCTTTGCCTCTTAACTCCCTTCAAAGCTCAATTCAAGTGATACCTCCTAGATGAGGACTTTCCTGACATCCCCAGTAGCTACTGCCACTCTTCCAAAGTACTTTTTTTTTTTTTTAGTGAGGCAATTGGGGTTAAGTGACTTGCCCAGGGTCACACAGCTAGTAAGTGTTAAGTGTCTGAGGCCGGATTTGAACTCAGGTCCTTCTGACTCCAGGGCCGGTGCTCTATCCACTGCGCCACCTAGCTGCCCCTAGATATATAATTTTAAAAAGTACTTTGGGGGGCAGCTAGGTGGCGCAGTGGATAGAGCACCGGCCCTGGAGTCAGAAGGACCTGAGTTCAAATCCGGCCTCAGACACTTAACACTTACTAGCTGTGTGACCCTGGGCAAGTCACTTAACCCCAATTGCCTCACCTATATATATATATATATATTTAAATTTGTATTTACATTTATGTTTGCATGCTATTTTCCCCAACAGAATATATTCTCCTGGAGGGCAGGTGCAGCTTCATTTTTGACTTTGTATCCCCAATAGCCAGAACAGTACTTTGTATACAGAAGAGTTTCGTAAATATTGATTAATTGAGAGATTAACTCTTTTTTTAAAAAATAAAGACATTTGTTTTATTTGATAACATTTGTTTTATGCCACAAGGACACAAGCTCCACCAGCACCCTTAATCTTTTCCTCTGCTCTTCTGCTGAAGGATTTTGCCTTCACGATGACTGGCTGCTTGAGGAGTTTCCCTTTTCCTAGGACTTTGTAGTACCCGACCACTTGACATCAATGATAGGGGCAAGCCCTCCCTTGTTTTTTGGCAGCATTAATTCTAGTCTGCTCATTGACCAGTATCCACAGCTTATCAAGGTTGACAGCTGGGCAGTAAGTAGCCTTGGTTCTTCTTCAAGCGGTAAAGCCTCACCCATGATATTTGTCGAAGTTGATTCGGTGATGGTGCAACCCTCCTGCATTTCCGCGATCCCCAGGGTGTTTCCGGTGCTTACCAATGCTCGTGGCTGACGTGCCTGCGGACCTTTCGGTTCTTTCTTAGTCAAGAAAGCATATCGCACGCTGCTGCAAAAGAGAAAAAAAGGAAGATGGATTAATTCTTGATTGCAATATGAAAGTCAAGGTGGAAAAAATCACTACTAATCAGTGAAGCCCTCCATGAATAAAATGGTACTTGGCTGGACTTTAAGGAGTAAGTATAGCTTCAACAGGTAGATGGGGAATGGAGTCAGTCAATAAACATTATATTAAGCAGCTATCAACCGCCCCGCTGACCTCTGGAGATACAGAGAAAGATAGTACCGGTCCTCAAGGAGCTCACAATCTAATTAGGGAGATATGGGTAGGGGAGTGATGAAGCCTTACAGCTGGTGGGAAATGGTCTGAGGTGAGTATTCTGAGTTGATTTCAATATACAAATGATGAGTTTTTGGAGATGATGAAGTTCAGGGAAGTATCTGGCTGGGTAGGAAATGAAGAGGCCCTGGTGCCCTGTCTAAATAGTGGGTGGAGGAGCTGAGAGGAGCTCTCCAATGTCCATCCTCCAAGTCCCCAGTCAGAGAGAGAGAGAGGGAGAGGGAGGGAAGGAGGGAGGGAGGGAGAGGCAGGCACCAGGGACAGGGGTGATGAGGAGAAATGAGTTTCTGAGTTGATTTCTGAGTAATGGAGGAGGGGAGAGAGAAGAGAATGATAGTTTAGGGAATAGAATGAGTAATTCTGTAAGTAGGAAATTACAAGGCAGGTAGAGGGGATGTAAGAGTAGTTCAGTCTAGCTGGAAAATAGACTTCTTCCTAATTCTAGGCTCAAGGCTCTACCATTGCAACATCTAGATGCTGCAGTTGGTTTCATGGTCAGGGCATGCATATAGTGTGTTAAATGTAGGAGCCAGTGTTCTTGTAAGTTTGATTTCATCAAACCTGGGATAGCTTTTCCAAGAGATAGTTTTGTGAAGCTGTATGCAGAAGGAGATGTGACTCTGGGTTGCCTGAGAAAAAACTGAGTATAATGCTGCATACCTTTTGTTAGACAGACACATGGGTAAGAGAACTTTGAAAGAGAAGGTCAAGGGAGTCTAGATGTAAACTTTCATTTATTTATTATCATTCATTTATTTGTTTATTTGCTTGCTTACTTATTATTTATTTTGGTGAGGCAATTGGGGTTAAGTGCCCAAGGTCACACAGCTAGTGTCAAGTGTCTGAGGCTGGATTTGAACTCAGGTCCTCCTGACTCCAGGGCTGGTGCTCTATCTACTGTGCCACCTAGCTGCCCCAGATATGAACTTTTTAATGGCTACTGGGAGCCCTTGAAGCAGAGGACATTGTGGAATCTGGCCACCCATTATTCCCTTTGACTTCCCTTGCAACTCTAGAGACTGCTAGTAGAATTTAGAGACTTGCCATTTCCTCTTTAGTGAGGTTGTTCTTTCTCTCCTGGTTTATGTTGAAGTATTTTCTCTTATTCCCAGTGGAAGAATTTTTTCATTATTATGTTTGTTTTGGTCTATTTTAACCTAGATAACCTCACCATATTCTATTCTGCCTATATGACTTCCCTATACATCTTCTGTTTTGCCTGGATAAATGGGTTTATGCTATATTCACTATTTGTAATAGTCTTTTGTGTAACCAGCATTTGGTGGGAGGGAGCAAAGTTAGTGAGGAGATGCTACGGGCTACCCTGTCCCTATGAGAGTGATGAAAGAAAGGTTTTTCCTTCTGAACCCCTTAGAATGGTATCCTGCAATTAGAGATATTTGAGGAAACCAGATAGATATGTCTAGCCCAAATACTCCTCTTAAAGATAGGAAATATCTCCCATATTCAGCAGTCCTAAATTCTGCCTGACTCTCTCCCTAGTTAGGCTGCTGGTGGTGCTGGCTGCCATGGCCTTTCTCCTACTCCCTGAAAAGGTGAGTCAGACATCAGCTTGTATCTATAAATGCCACTGGTGAGCTGCATCTTTATAGTTAGACAGTCTCTCCCCCACCCCCATATATATGTCAACATGTTTCAAAAAAGCTGTCAGGTCCCTGGCATATCTATTGAGCCAATATAGGTAGACTTCCAATTGAGTGCAACCTATTCAATATCAGTGTCCACTGAGCAAGAAAGGATGTTTTCTCCATAGTAGAAAATGCCTTCCTTGACAGTATCCCGAAAATGCCAACAGAAAGGGCTAAGAGACAGCTGGGGAGCATATCTCTGACTATTGTGGACAAAGGTCACCATGGGAAGTCACTCTGGCCTGGGATTCTAGACACCTGGCTTCCAGTCCTACCTCTGACAGGTGAGCTTGGCCAAGTTACTTAACCTCCTTCCTTGCCCTCAAGGAGTTGATATTCTGTTGGGGGTGGTAGGGAGTTAAGTAATTACAATGTATACAAAAAGTAATGTTGGGAATGTAAAAGGAGGCACCAGCAAGGGTCTGGGGCCAGGTAGGGAATAGGAAAAGCCACATATAGGAGGTGAGGCTTGAACTGAGCCTTCAAGGAAAGTAGACATTCCAAAAAGGAGGAGTGAGGAGGAAGGAAATCAAATGGATTCTTCCCTCCTAAAATAAGGGGGTTGAATTATATGATCTCTAAGGTTCCTTCCAATGCTAACATTTTATGGTTCTAATTGATTTTATGTCAAGTCACATTACTTCCCTAGGCCTCAGATTTCCCTTCTGTAAAATGAGGTGGGAGGACTAGGTCCTATGATACTAATTAACTTGAGTTCTTAAGAGAAAGTCAAATTAAGACTCAAAATGTATTTGTCACTATGGTTATAAAATTAGCCCTTCTACCAAGTGCAGAGTGTTTCGTCTAATACAGCACCAAATTCTTAGGAAATAAGTATAATGCTAAGGACATATTGCACATTGAGATGACTGCTCTACAATTTTTAAGAAGCATTTTGGTACCTATTAGTGCAAAGAACATTGGATAGAATCTGAAGCCAGTGCTTCTAGTCCTGCCTTGGCTACTTACAAGCTGTGGCATCCTGGGCAAGTCACTTAGCTCTGAACCCCAGTGCCCTCATTTTTAAAATAGAGAGAATGAATTTTGCACTAACTACCTCACAGGATTTTTCAATCAATCAACAAGCTTTTAAGTCCATAGTATGTGCCAGAAACAATATGATGTATTAAAGATATCAAGATATAAACAAAACTATTCCTACCCTCAAGGAGGTCACTTAGGAAAGGCAAATACATATACACAAATAAGGCAAAGTCCTTGGAAATGGTAAAGAACTGTGATAAGCTATTACTATTTGTGACTAAGAATACTTTCATTCCAAAATCTCATTTCTCAGTGTATTCTGGGATTAAGTTTTTCATTAGAAAAAAAGATGAAAAGAGCAGATGAGGCAATGAAGAGCCAGGGGCAAAGCCACTAAGACATATTGAAGCCTATCACTTTAAGAGTTTAGATTTCAATTATTGATTTGAGATGAGCTGCCAACTGAATGTGCTGCGGCCCCCACAAAATTCCTGGTTCCTAAATCCTGTTAACTATCCAGGCCCAAGAATACACCCCATGGACTTGATTTTTTTCTTTCTGAAAAGTCAATAAGCACATAATAAGTAAGAAGAGCAAGCAAATAGCATATACCTGGGGCTAAAAATTAAGAAATTACTCTAGAAATGTATAAGAAAGAAGTAGGCCAGATAATACAAAGTGCTGAAAAAGAATAAATGCAGAGAACACAAATGGCACTATCTCACATGTTGATCAGAAATCTCTGTAATGTGATTTTGATACAATGGAGATGGGCTTCATCTGGAGTAGATGAGGGAGATTTTGAATAGAGTAGGAATACCAGTGCCAAAATCATCTTCAACATGTTAAGGGCTAAAATTCTAGCTAAACTGTCTAAAATATCTAATGAGTGGTCGCCAATAAATTATAAGCTTTAGCAAGAGTTAGACTTTTAAGCATTTATTAAGGAGAATAAGAATTTGGTAAAGAGAAAAGAAAAGGCCTAGATTCCTATCTATTAAAGGGAGAGCGCATTTCTAGCTCCCTTCTCCACCAGCGTCCTCAGGAAAGAGAGAGACAGAGCCCCCATCTCTTCCCTCTTCCTCCCACTAGCCAATGTCACTTCCTGACGCCAAAGAAAAGACTCCTGGTCTTGCCCTCAAAGACCTTCTCTTCATGGGCGGAACTCTTCTACAATAAGTCTCCAGCAGGTGGCGTCATTCCGATCGTTACAAACATGGTCACTCCTTTATTCAAAAATCATCAGTGGCTCCTTGTTGCCTACTGATTGAGATTCAAACTCTTTTTGTTGACAGGAAAAAGAACTTGTCCCACTCTTCACTACATCTTTTCTATCTGTAACCCCACTTTCCTGCCTTCTCTAGGACCTTGCTCCAGCAGTCACTCCTTCTCTCTAATGAATTCTCACTCTCTTTCTTTCCATAAGCTCCTTCCCATCCATCTAAAAAAAAAGTCTCAGGTTTCCCATCCTTTAAAAAGCCTCATTTTGACCATTCTGCTTCATCTATGGTCTCATTTCCTCCACTTAGAGCCAAACTTCTTGAAAAAAAGTTGTTTATACCAGAGGCTTTCACTTCCTCACCACCCACTCTGTCTTCAACCCCTTATAATGTGGTTTCTGTCTCCACCACTCTATGGAAATAGCTCTCTCAAAGGTCACCAGTTACCTGCTAATTCCTGAGATGATGAAGTTTTGCCTCCCCTTCACTTCTCTGCAACATTTGATACAGTTGACTGCCTCCTCCTCTTGGATCCTTACTTAGTTTCAGAGACACAACTGTCTCTGGCTTCTCCCCCTACCTTTGTAACATCTCTGTCTCTTTACGTTGGTCCCTTGTTCCCTTATCAGCCTTTTAAAGTGGACTTTCCCTAAGGTTCCATCCTCATTCTCTCTCATCCCCCCCCCCATCATTTGATGCAAATACCTGTTGATTTTACCTTTTCACCATCTCATTTGTGACCCATTCTCTCCTCTGACACCGCCACCACCCTGGTGAAGGCCTTCATTACCTCATTCCTGGATTATTGTGATAGCCTGCTGATTGATCTCCCTGCCTCAAGTCTCTCCCCACTCCAGTCCATTCTCTACTCAGCTACCAAAAGTGATCTTCCCAAAACTCAGGTCACAATCACACTACCAGAACTCTTTTTTTAAATTATTATTATAAAAGTATTTTATTACTTTCCAGTTACATTTAGAGATAGTTTTCAACATTTGTTTTTATAAGATTTCTAATTTCAAATTTTTCTCCCTCCCCTCCCTCCTCCCCGCCCCCCCCCTCCCAAGACAGCAAGTAATGTTATATAGGTTATACATGTGCAATCACATTAAACAAATTTCTGCATTAGTCTTGCTGTGAAAGAAGAATCAGATCAGGGGCAGAGCCAAGATGGCAGAGGAAAGACATTAAACACACAGAGCTCCTGACACAATTACCCTTAAAACAGCAATAAAACAAGCCCTGGAGCAGCAAAACCCACAAAAAGACAGCTGAGATTATTCCATTCCAGTATTACTAGAACCCTACCCTAACCCTGGCCATACTGATTGTGCCAACACAGACCCCAAACATGCTGCACAAGGGGAACTTACCCCCAGCCTCCAAATCAGCTGTGGCACAGGTGTCTTCTGGAACTAAGCTTACTGTTGGGTGAGAGGGCTGGCACAGGGGGTGGAAAATATAGGGGTATCTGTGGGGACCTGAGGAAGAATTCAGATATCCCACCCCAGCAGGGAACCAGGAAGAAATCTTGAGTGGCAGGAGGCCCAGGTAGGGGAGGGGCACAGGCTAAAAACCACCACAGCACTCTGCTGGCTGGTTAACTAGCAAGTTGGCTTGAGGTTACGTTCGGACCAGAGAACAGGCCAGGTGAGATAAAAACCTGCCCTCCCTCAAACCAAAACATTTGGGACCCTCTAAAGCTGGGAATAGTGTAGCTTGGAAGTAAAGCCCCACAGTAAGAAGGAGCTAAAAGTCAAGTAAAAAATGGCAAGATGAACAAGCAAGAAAGTTGAGAACAATAGAAAGTTTCTTTATCAACAAGGAAGATCAAGGTACACCCTCATAAGAGGTTAACAATCTCAGGGCCCCTACATCCAAAGCTTCCAAGAAAAATATGAATTGGTCTCAGGCCATGGAAGTGTTCAAAAGGGACTTTGAAGAGAAAGTAGGAGATATAGAAGGAAAATTTAGAGAGGTGGAGGAAAGAATGGAAAGAGAAATTAGAGCAATGCAGGAGAGCTATGAGAAAAAAAGTCAAGAGCTTGAAAAACCAAATGGAAAAGGAGATTTAAAAAGTTGTCTGATGAAAATTATTGCCTAAGAACTAGGACTGAACAAATGGAAGCTAGTGATTTTATGAGAAACCAAGACACAGTAAAGCAAATCCAAATGAATAAAAAAATAGAGGGCAATATGAAATATCTCATTGGAAAAACAACTGACCTGGAAAACAGATCCAGGAGAGATAATTTGAAAATCACTGTACTAACAGAAAACCATGACCAAAATAAGAGTTTAGACAGCATCTTCCAAGAGATTGTCAGGAAAAAATTGCCCTGATATTGTAGAAGCAGAAGGTAAAATAGAAATCGAAAGAATCCACTGATCACCTCTTGAAAGAGATCCCAAAAGGAAAACCTCTAGGAATATTAAAGCCAAATTCCAGAGCTTCCAGGTCAAGGAGAAAATATTGCAATAGCTAGAAAAAGGGAATTCAAATACTGTGGAGCTCTAATAAGGATAAAACAAGATCTAGCAGTATCTACATTAAAGGACCAGAGGGCATGGAATATGATATTCCAGAGGGCAAAGGAACTGGGACTAGAGCCAAGAATCACGTACCCAGCAAGGAAGGTGAAGATGTTCTGCATAACTGCACAAGTATGATATAATGAATTGCTTGATTTCATAGGGGGGGCTGAGAAAGGAGGGAGGAAGAAAAATTTAGAACACAGAAGAATCAGAGCAAAAAGGAAATACCTCAAAAAAAAAAAACAGCATCAAAACCAAAAGAAATAGTATGGTTCAATCTGCATCCATATTCCACAGTGGTTTTTTTTTTCTGGATTTGGAGAGCATTTTCCATCATGAGTCCTTTGGAACTATCTTGTACCATTGTATTGCTGAGAAGAATCAAGTCTATCACAGTTGATCAACACATGATGTTGATGATACTGTGTACAATGTTCTCCTGGTTCTGCTCATCTGACTCATCATCAGTTAATGCAAGTCCTTCCAGGTTTCCCTGAAATCTGCCTTCTCATCATTTCTTACAGCACAATAGTATTCCATTATATTCATATACCACAACTTGTTTAGTCATGCCCCAATTGATGGGCAGCCCCTCAATTTCCAATTCCTTGCCACCACAAAAAGAGCAGCTATAAATATTTTTATACATGTGGGTCCTTTTCCCTTTTTTATGATCTCTTGGGAAAAAGACCTAATAGTGGTATTGCTGGGTCAAAGGGTATGCACAGCTTTATAGCCCCTTGGGCATAATTCTAAATTGCTCTCCAGAGTGGTTGGATCAGTTCACAGCTCCACCAACAATGCATTAGTGTTCCAATTTTTCCACAGCTTCTCCAACATTTATTATTTTCCTTTTTTATCATATTAGCCAATCTGATAGTTATCAGGTGGTACCTCAGAGTTGTTTTAATTTTCATTTCTCTAATCAATAGTGATTTAGAGCATTTTTTCATATGGCAATAGATAGCTTTGATTTCTTCATCAGAAAACTGCCTGTTCATATCCTTTGACCATTTCTCAATTGGGGAATGGCTTGGATTCTTATAAATTTGATTTAGTTCCCTATATATTTTAGAAATGAGGCCTTTATCAGAAGTACTGGCTATAAAAATTGTTTCCCTAGCTTTCTGCCTCCCTTCTAATTTTGGATGCATTGCTTCTGTTTGTACAAAACCTTTTTAATTTAATGTAATCAAAATCATCCATTTTTCATTTCACAATATTCTCTATCTCTTTTTTGGTCATAAACTCTTCTCCTTTCCAAAGATCTGAGAGGTAAACTATTCCTTCCTCTCCTAATTTACCTATGGTATCACCTTTTATGTCTAAATCATGTACCCATTTTGACCTTATTTTAGTATAAGGTATAAGATGTTGGTCTATGCCTAGTTTCTGCCATACTATTTTGTAATTTAAAATTCTAAATGTCAATCCTCTGCTCCCCTCTGAGGGAGTCCATTGTTACCCTGATTCTGATTCTGTCCTTCTGTACCTTCCTGATAGGGTCTACGGTTATTCTGATACTGTCTCTCTGTATCCCCCTGAAAAGATTTATGTCCATTTTGATCCTGCCTGTAATAAGGCCTATAATTACCTCGGTTGTTCCCTTTCTGATAAGTTTCCATAATTATTCCGATTTCCCCCAAAAAATTCCTCAAGGCTCTTGGCCACTGTCCTCTTAAGTTCTTGTTTTCTAGTCCTACATTCCCTAAACAAATGTCCTTGTTTATTGCAGTAGGAGCAAAATCTAGGGGGCTGATAGTGATTTTCAACTGTCCAGTCTTGCTGCCTTGTTGTTTCCTGTACTGGAGCTAAAATGTCCTGTCTGTTCCTTTCTTCTCTCTCATTTCCTTCATAAATATATGTTGCTATTTCTTTAAGTCTGTCAGGACTCAAACTATTCCAGCCTGGACACTGCTTTTTAAAATATTTCCGGATTTCTGGTAAGGACTGGTATACAAAATGAGAGCAGATACTATGGGCATCTCTAGGGTCTAATTGGTCTAGTTCAGCATATTGTCTGGCATGCTTACATAGCCTCTTATAGAATCTATTAGGTCTCTCATCAATTCCCTGAACTGTATCCATAAATTTTTGCCAGTTATCAGTCTTTCTAGTACAGGATTCCATTGCCTTCAGCAATGTTTCTCTTGCATCTTTCAACATATCAAAATGCCTAGGGTTATTGGGGTCCCAGTTAGGGTCTTGAATAGGCCACCCAATATCAACCTTTCCCATGGCTTCCAGGATGCTTGCTGAAGTTATTATATCTGCTCTTTCCCCTGTGGACAATATTGTTTCCATAAGGTCAGTAACATCATTCCAAGTGAGCTGATATGCTCTAAAAATTGTCCTAAACTGGCTGATAACTGCTATGGGATCCTCATCAAATTTAGGAGTACTTTGTTTCCTTGAAATCAAATCCTTGGGTGCAAAAGGTATGTATTGTCTGAGCTTACATATAGTACCTTTTTGACCATGGGTAAGGATCTCTTGAAGGGGAAAAATTTTTATCTTCTCTGTCTCCTATACAGGGGAATCATTTCTTTCTTTCTTTCTTTCTTTGGTTGGCATGGAGGAAATAGAGGGAGAGGGAATAGGAGTTGGGTCATTTGGAATTTCAGTCTGAACAGCCTTGCATTCGATCTTGGGTTTGGATTGAGTTGTATTATTGGGTGTTTCAGTTTGGGAGGTCTTGTTTTTAAGTTTAGGCTTGGAATGAGTCAGATCATTTATTGTTTCAGTGTGAGAGGCCTTGTTTTTAAGTTGGGGTCTGGATTGAGTCAGATCATTTATTATTTTGGTTTGGGAGGCAGACTCAGATTTAAGCTGGGGCCTGGATTTTAGCTGTCCTATATTTTTAGTATGATAATCTCTGCTTGTTCTGACCCAGATTTTCCAATAAAGTAAATGTTCAGGTGGACATTGGCATAGGATTCCTTGCAAATGCCTCAATGTTTGGGAATTAAATGACCCATGTTTGGGCCATTCTCCCTGTAATGCCTCATGCCACATAAAACACAGTTTGATAAGCTTTCCTCTGGTCATGGTTGAATTTACTCTAAGTTTTCCCTTATTCCAATCCATGAGTAGCTTTCCTAATGGGGAATTCTGGGGAATAATCTTTATCCTAATATCATCTATGACATGCCAAATTTTTCATACCACACAACAAAGCCCCACAAAACCAAGAATAGGAATAAAAAAGTATTCATTAAATTCAAACTCACCAAGTATCCACATGATCTTTTCCAGTTCTCTGATTAGTGAAACTAACCCTAGAAAAGGGGTACTTAGGAAGTTTAAAAGATCCATTTGAAAATTTAAAGTGAAAACAGCCAATACTTAGCAGTACTTTCCAATTTAAGGGGACAGGGGAGGGGAAATCTTACCCAACTGGAAGATCAGAAGACAGAGATTCAGCTTTCCTCTTCGTAGTCAGCCAAACTGTGTAATTTAAAATTCTAAATGTGGGTTCTAATCTGTCCTCCCAGTTTTTGGGGGAAACTGACTAAAATCACTGATAAACGAGTTTAGGTTTTTTAAGGGTTTATTGAAAGATAGTAAAAGAAAGAGAAAGATTGAGAACAGATTTCTTATAGCCTGGAAATCCTTGCCTTCCTAAACCTCCTACTTCTGAAGTCCTCTGCCACCATGCCAATGTCTCACACCAAAAAGAGGAAGAACTCTCTCGCTAGTGTCCACTTCCTCCTTCATGTTCCCCTCCCAGAAATGGAAGGTCCTTCAAGCTGATTGGCTAGTGTCATTCAAATTCATTGGTTCACTGGACCTGAAGGTGGTCTCGATGTAAAGTTCAAAGTTTTTAGCTTCTGAGAACAATACCCTCTTAAGTACCAGCCAGATGTGCTTACAATCTAGTTAACTGGAAGTAAGCCAGTCAGCAGTCAGTCGCCTTATCCAATTCAATCAGTTTAAATCAATCTCCAGGTGGGCCCCTGAGTATCTGCTAAATCTCCTCATCTACCACATTCCATTATCTTGACACACTATCTTCCAGTTTTCCCAGCATTTTTTATCAAATACTGAGTTCCTTTCCCAGAAGCTGCAATCTTTGGGTTTATCAAAAAGTACATTACTAAAGTCATTTACTACTGTATCTCCTGTGCCTAACCTGTTCCATTGGTCATCTCCTCTATTTCTTAGCCAGTACCAAATAGTTTTGATGACTGCTGCTTTATAGTATAGCTTCATATTTGGTACAGCTAGCCCACCTTCCTGTGCATTTTTTTTTTTTACCAGAACTCTTTCAAATGAGGTGGCTGAGAACAGTGACAGGAAGGTAAGAATCATCAGGAGTTGCTTCCTAGGGAAGATCTGGTCCACAGAAACTCCAGCTTCCATCATGGTAGGGGGTGAAGAAGGGACTGGGAAGAGTCTGGAGCTAACAGGTCTGAACTGGGCTAAGGTGAACAGAAAGAGGACTACGATGGTTTGGTCCCTTACAGGCTCATACCTCCGAGACCTAGGCCCTTGCTTCCCCAGAGGCAGATTCTTGCTAAGAATGATCTTGGGGCCACAGTGCACCCTGGAAGGATGAACAATTCCCCTTTCACTGTTTAGTTGCTCATTCTGGGTCACAAGACCAGGGAAAGACCAGTGCCCCCTGTTCTCAGCCATACTGGGACAAAATGCCAGCCTAGGGAATCTAGATGGTTGTTTCAGCCCCAGCAGTGAAATGAGCTATCTCACTTAGAAGTGACAAGCTCCCCTCATTGGAGATCTTTAAGCAGAGGCTGGACATGGGTAGTCAGGTATCTTATAGTTTGGACTGTTTTATGGATTAGAATTATTGGATTAGATGAGATGAAATCCCTTCCAACTCTCAAATTCTGTGGTTCTGACTTTATTAATTTTGTTAATAGCTCTGCCATTCACCCAATCTCCTGTGTTTGAAATGGTGGGGTTAACTTGGATTCTTCCCTTTTCCTCACCCAGCAAACCTAATCAGGTGTCAAGTTCTATCTATTCTATATCTGTAGACAGCAAATCCATTGCCTTCTCTCTATTTCTAATGCAACCACCCTAGTACTGGCTCTCATTATCATCCACCTGGACTATTGCAGTGGCATCTATGTCACCTACTCCCAACCCCACTCCCCATCTCTCCTTCTTGCCTGTGCCAAAACAATCTTCTTTAAGGTATAAATTTAGTCATCACTCTTCTGCTAAAACATCTTCAGTGGTTCCCCACTGCATGTTGACTAGGGTTCAAGCTCTTCTGCCTGACCTTCATAGAAACATAGAACATGCCTTCCCTTCCCAACTCTTCTTTCTATTACTATATGGTCTCCATGCCCTAGTAAAAGGAGATTACTCTCTATTTACTGAACACGGCTCATGTGTTTCTAGCTTCCTGCCTTTGCTCAGACTACTGTCTATGGCAGAGCCCTTGGCCATTCCAGCCCCCTTCTCCCACTGGTGAGCTCTTTCTGGGGGGCCTCCATTTTGGGGTTGGGAATGGGCCCAGTCCAGTCATTCTTCATTCCCCTCCAACTATGCCTTAGATTCCCAGGACTTCATTATCATGACTCAGCTCCCTTCTTACTGTGGAAGGTGTTTTTACCATACTTGCTCCTTTCTCCAATTAGTAAGTTCCTTCCAGGGCCTCCATTTTAGGTATGGCCCCAGGCTACCTTATATTAATTCTTCTTCTGAATTTCTCTACCATCCCCACCTTGGATACCTTCTCTCCTCATCACTGTCTAGATTTTTAACCCCTTTTAATTTTTCTTTCCCCATTAGAATGTAAGTTTCTTGAGGGCAGGGACTGCCTTTCTTTTTGTTTGTATTTGTATCTCCAGCACTTATTGCTTGCCACATAGTAAGCACTTAATAAGTATGCCAGTTACACAAAAACTACATGTGTTGTTCTTCAGTGACCTCTGACTCTTCATGACCCTGTGGCACATGTTTTCCATGAGGTTTTCTTGGCAAAGATACTGAAGTGGTTCGCCATTTTCTTCTCCAGTGGATTAATCTTAAATGCCCTATTGAATGTCATGTCTAAGGCTGGATTTGAACCCAGGTCTTCCTGACTATAGGCCCCACACTCTATCCATTGAGCCACCTAGTTGCTCCATGATCACACATACCCAACAGCATATAAACTTACTTTTCCCAGACCAATAGCAAACAAAAAACAGAAGTTATAGAGATAAGAATATACCAGATAATACATAGTGAGTGAGCTCAGTTTAACCAAGAGAGTCCCAGATCTTGCTCAAGAGGAAATTCTCCCAATTCTTTGTAAGTTGGGGATAGGGATATGATCAAGCAATCAGATCTTCTACGTGTTACCTTCTTCTCAGAGTCTTTATCTTCCTTCAGGGACCTCCCCTAAAGAGAATCTAGAAACTTGCATTTTCTCTCTGGAAGGTGGAAGTCAGATAATTAAGGTCTCTTCTCTCCCAGGCTCTTATCAGCTGGGTTCCTCATCTAGGCTTGGAGGCTGAATGAGTAATCTCTACCAAAGAGAAGAGTCTTATGCAAATAGAATTTGAGCCCCTGGTTATAAATGCTTATTGCTTGACTGGGATGTTCTCCTTCCCCCTTTCAACACACTGATTCCTCTACCTCTCTTACTTTATTTACAAAGTCCTTTTTTGAGCGCTTCTATGGCCTGAGACCAATTCATATTTTTCTTGGAAGCTTTGGATGTAGGAGCTTTGACTTTGTTATCTGAGGGTGTATTTTGATCTTTCTTGTCAACAAAGAAACTTTCTGTGGTCCACATTTTTTTTTTCTATCTGTTCATTTACCTAGCCTATTTCTTGACTTGGGAACCACTGTCCCAAGCTTCAGGGGGTCCCACGTGATATGATTTAAGGAGAGGCATGCTGTTTTCCACTCGCCTGGTCTGTGCTCTGGTCTGTAAGTAACCTCAGGCCCGCTTGTTCTTTAACTTGGGAGCAGAAATCCAGTTCACTGGGGTTGCAAGCTCAGTGTTCCTGTGTCCCTCCCCCACCTGGGCTGCAGCCACTCAAGACTGCTTCCTGTTTCCAAGCACAGGCAGCCCAACAGAGTTCCACCTCAGCACCAGCAGAGACCCCTGTTATTTCTCCCTGGCCAACTGCTGGACCCCCTCCCTGGTCAGTGAGCTGGGGTTCCAGAAATAGCAGCACTACCTCTAGTGCTGTGCAGCCTGGGGCTGGATCTGCACAGTGAGGCCTGGGGCTGGGCTCCACTCTCACTTGGTACAGCAGACCTTTCCTGCTGACCTTCTAATTCATCTTTGGCTGGAAAATGATCTCATTCTGTCCTTTTGTGGGTTCTGCTGCTACAGGAATTGTCTATGGCGTTATTTGGAGGTATTTGGAGGGATCGTGTGGGGAGCTCCATAAAATTACTGCCTTTCCTCCACCCTCTTGGCTCTACCTTCCAGACTCCCACACTGATTAATTAATTGGTAATTCCTATGCATCCTTTGAAATCCAAATCATAACCTACCTTTTCCATGAAGGTTTCCCTGATCCCTTTTGTCAAGAGTGACCTTGTCACAAGAAAAAAAAAGTGACCTTTCACTTCCAGACATTACATAACACTTTGTTCCATACCTAATGCTCTTATGTTATTGTTTGAAGCTATAGTAAACTCTGTGTATATATTTTCTCCTTCTATTAAGTTCCATAAGGATAGAGACAATGTAGTCTCTAAACTTTCTATCTCCTCAAATGCCAACCTCAGTGTTCTCTATATAATTGTTCAGGTGTGGGTACCACATTTTAGAAAAGATTAACTAGACAGTGTCCAAAGGAAGGCAACCAAGGCAGTGAAGAACCTCAGGGTCATGCCATTTAAGGGTGGTTTAAGCAAAATGGGCAAGTTACATTGTGGTGAGGCTCAACTGAGACTGTGTAGAGGGCTTTGCAAACTTTAAAAGTGCTTATATACAGGGTAGTTAGGTGGCGCAATGGAGGGAGCCCCAGCCCTGGAGTCAGGAGTACCTGAGTTCAAATCCTGCCTCAGACACTTAACACTTACCAGCTGTGTGACCCTGGGCAAGTCACTTAACCCCAACTGCTTCACAAAAAAAAAAAGTGCTATATACATATTAGTTCTTGTTAAAGCAATCAATTGGTATTTATTTGGTGCTTACTTTATGCCAAACACTGTGTGAAGTGCCAAAGATACCAAAAAAAAAAAGCAAAATCACTCACTACCTGCCTTCAAGAAGCCTACAGTCTAAGGGAGGGAGATAACATGTACATATAAGTACCTACAAGATATATGACCCTAAAGTCAATACAAGGTAACAATAGAGGGGAAGGTACTCAATTTTTTCTGCTTGGTCCCGGAGGGCAGAACCTGGAGCCATGGGTGGGAGGCATGAAAAAGCAAATTTAGGCTTCATGTTGGGGGAAGTTTTTCTAACAATTGGAACAATCTAGCGGTGGAATATAATGCCTAAGGACATCTCCCCTCACTGGAAGTCTTCAAGTAGAGGCTGGATGACCATTTGCTGTAAAGATGTATTAGAAAGGGAAGGTGTATACTGAACTATATGACCCTTAAGTCCCTTCTAACTCTGAGATTCTGTGAACCAATGTTTCTCTAGTTGAAATGTATTTTGCACATATTGTTTTGATTACCACTGCTATAGCTCAAAGAATTCCCCTATGTAGTCCTATGGTAGACTGCTCTGGTTTTCCCATTCGGAGTAGTAGTCACAAGCCTCTGGGAACTTGGGCAACTCTAGGGAATGCCGATCAGCTAGCATTCCCACGCCATCAAATTGCCATAGTGACATCCCATTATAGGGATTACAGTCTCATTTCCTTTTACTTCTCTTTCTCTTACTCTTTTTCTTCCTTTTTTGCTAACTCTTTGTCCCACTCTCCATCCCCAACTGACAGTAATATTGAATTATGTACTATATGTTGTACTTTTTGAAAAAAAAAGTTTTGTTACTCATTTTTAAAAAAGAAATCTATCTTTATTTTGTAAATCTGAACAATGAAATAAGCTTTTTTTTTCTTTTTTTTTTTCGGGGCAATGAGGGTTAAGTGACTTGCTCAGGGTCACACAGCTAGTAAGTGTCAAGTGTCTGAAGCCAGATTTGAACTCAGGTCCTCCTGAATCCAGAGTCAGTGCTTTATCCACGGTGCCACCTAGCTACCCTTGTGTTACCCATTTTTAAGTTAACAAAGAGGTAAGATAAACATTTTGCATATCTCTATTGGTCAGGGATTTTAGAGAGTGAAAAAATTCTCCATCACTGAACCACACAGAAAAAGAGTTAGATTTAGAGTCAGAGGAGCTGGGTTTGAATTCTGCCTCTGTCATTTACTTGCTATTGCTTTGGGTAAGTCCCTTCATCTCTATGGACCTCCTTTTTCTCATGAATACAGTGAGGGGATTGGATTAGCTGACTTCTAAGGTCTCTCCCACTTGTGAATCTTTGGTCCTAGTTTGTGGCTTAGGTTTCTGCCAGCTCCTCTCCACAGAGGAGCCCAACTCCCTCTCCAACTGTTGTTTACAAATGAAATCCTCTTAGTTCTTTTTGAGAGAACCCTTTTCTAGTTATGTGGCCTTGGAGAAATCACCGTACCTCAATGGACCTCAGTTTCTCCCTTTGCAAAACAGACTAATTTGTCTTTGAGTCCCCTTCCCAGCTCTGTGTACAGTCTTATGGAAGATTCTATAATGCAATATTAAGGACTGAATACTGGGCTAGATTTCTTTGGTAATTAGTATAATTAGCAGGAGACTAGTTTGGCAGATCAGCTCTTCTCCCAAGGGCACACCTAGGAGACGATTCACGTGATCAAAGAGTCAGTATCCAAGAGGAGAAAGCAATTGCTTATGACCAAATAAATCCTCTCTTTCTCAATGCCCCAGCTTTCTTTGGGGGTGGGGGAGGGGGGATGCTAGGAATGACACTGACACAACTACTTCTGATGTCATCTAGATGACATTGCTCAAAATTATAAAGAAGAAGACTCTAGCTCCCCAAATAAGGAGGAAGCCTCCCACAGCCCTGTGCCATTCATTCCCAACGGATGACTTGTCCTCTCCATCTATCATCTCTGCCCCACCCTTTCTCTTGGATCTTTTATGTCTATCCCTCCATCTGGAGTTTTCCTCGCTCTCTACAAATATGCTCAAGTCTCCCCCATCCTTGAATCCTTCCACAGACCCTGCTACCCCCAGGTGTTTACTGTCTTCTCTGCCCAGTTTTCTATAGAGAAGTACGTAGTCACTGCCTTCACAATTTTACAACCCAATCATTGCTCAATCCCTTATAATCTGAAGCTGCTGGTGCTGAAGACTCTGACGTGTTGGAGGCACTGTCCCTGGCTGGGTCTGGACCGCGCGCTGAGCTGTTCAGCCTGATCAGTAGGTGATCAGAATCGCCCTCTTTTGTGGAGAAATAGTCTCACTCTGTTCTTATGTGCATTAGGCTGTTCTGAGTTTTGGTTTTTTACCGCATTATTTGGGTGTGAGTGGATGGGTTTATCTGGAGCTTGTGGGAGTCATGGCCTCTCCTCTGCCATCTTGGCTCCACCAGTCCCTTACAATCTGGCTTTCATCCCCAATACTCTACCAAAAAGTAGCCACTAGATCAGCAGATCTAGTGGTTTCAACCTTCTTGATCTCTCTGTTCCATATGATCCTCAAATACCCCCTTAATTTCTGAAACTTTCTTCTTCCTTAGCTTTCCCTGATACTGTATTCTTCTAGGTCTTCTCTTTTGGTGCCTCCTCTTTCTCCTGTAGCAAGCAGGCACCAAGTACTCTACCTCCTTGAGTTTCCTTGACAAGGTGTGAATTCCCTAGACCACATGTAATTCCCCTTGTGTTCATTGCTCTCCCATGAGGTCTTTGTTCTGGCTTTGACTCAAGTTCACAGATAGTTCATACATCTGAACTTTTCCCTGTAGGCTTGCCTTGAAAGGAGAAGTCAGAATTTCTAGAATGTTTATAACAGCTCTCTTTGTGGTGGCAAAGAACTGAAATTGCAGGTATGCCCATCAATTGAGGAATGACCAAACAAGTTATGGTATATGATTGTGCTGGAATACTACTGTATTATAAGAAATGATGAGCTCAATGATTTTAGAAAAACATGGAAAGACTTTCATGAAATTAATGAAGAGTAAAATGAGCAGAACCAAGAGAAAATTGTATACAGTAATAGCAATATTGAGCAAAAAATTTATTTTGTCTATTTATCAGAGGTGCTCAAGGTAAATCCAGTTCATAATGTCAGAGATCATCAGACCTGTGTAATCACTGGACATTCCCATAGCCTAAATTTTGGAATTCTACAGGGTTCTGTCCTTAACTATTTTTTCTTTTCTCTCTCTCTCTATATTCTGTCTTTTAAGCTCAAGTACTTCAGAGGGTACAACCATTCATTCCTGAATCTTTATTTCCACTTCTTTCATCTTAAATGAGATCTATAGTCACTCAAAAGATTATATCCTGCTTCTAACTATATACACAAGAAGAATGACTGATTATCCAGACTGATATGCAGCAGCATGGATAACCTATTGAGTTCATCTATCAATATGCATTTGTATGTGTGCATGTGTATTTTAGATAAATATTGGCTATTTGTATGTGTATGAGTATGTGTATGTATATGTGCATATGCATGTGTATATATGTGGGGCAGCTAGATGGCTCAGTGGATAGAGTGTTGGGCCTGGAGTCAGGAAGACTTAAGTTCAAATCCAGCCTCAGACACTTACTATTGTGTGACCCTGGGCAAATCACTTAACTTCTGTTTGCCTTAATCTACTGGAGAAGGAAATGGAAACTACTCCAGTATCTTTGCCCCAAAAAATGCCATGGATAGAATGGTCCATGGGGTCCCAAAGAGTTGGACAAAACTCAACAACAACAACAACAGATGTATTTGTGTATATATACATTACATAACATTATGCGCCATAAAGTGCTACAGTAAGAATAGTTAGTGCAAAGCCTATATATTATATGTGGTGGTAGAGGGGGCAGCTAGGTGGCGCAATGGATAAAGCACCAGCCCTGGATTCAGGAAGACCTGAGTTCAAATCTGCCCTCAGATACTTGATACTAGCTGTGTGACCCTGGACAAGTCACTTAACCCTCATTGCTTCCCCCTCCCCCCCCAAAAAAAGAATAGTTGGTAGACACACACACACACATACATCTGGGATTTAATATAAAATCCTCTGGTTATTAAAGCCCTTCATACCATGGCCTTGTCCTACTTTTCCGTTCTCCTTACATCTTATTACCCTCCACATACATGCTTTATGACCCAATGACACTTGTTTCCTTATGGTTCCTTGCAATTGTAATCCCATTTCATGACTCCGGGAATTGGCACTGACAATCCTTCTCTCCTCCTCATCCTTTCCTAATGTCTTCTTTGGCTTCTTTAAAGTCTCAGCTAAAATCCCACCTTCTGCAAGAATCCTTTCCCAGTCCTCTTTAATCTTAGTGACTTCCCTGAGACTAGCCCCAATTTATTCTGCATAGATCTCGTTTGTACACAGTTGTTTGCGTGTAGTTTCCCCCCATTAGACTGTGAGATCCTAGAGGGCAGGGATTGTCTTTTGCCTTCCCCAGTGCCTAGCAAATTGTAAGTACTTCATAAACCTCACTGACTGACTGATTGACTGATCTAGTATAGTGGCTGGCAGATAATAAGAAGTTAATAAATGTTTATTGAATTCAATTAGATCAAAAGAGAGATTAACAAAATTGAAAGCAAAAACCAAAACAAAACAAAACAAAACAAACCCAACCCTACTGGACTAATACAATTTGGAGCTGTGCTTTTGAATTGAATTAGAAGGGACTTTAGAGTTCTTTAGTCTGACTGATGGATGAAAGCCATTTACAACTTCCCTGTATAGCAGTTATCCACCCTTTGCTGAAACATTTCATTTGATGAAGAAATCACATGCAGTAGAAAGATGTTGGACCAAGCCTCAGAAGCCTTGGGTTCTAGTTCATCTCTTCAACTAACTGGCTTTGGGATCTTGAATATGTCACTCTGTGAAACTGTTGCTTCACCTGTAAAATGAGGTGATTGGGGGGCAGCTAGATGGCCCAGTGGTAAAGCACTGGCCCTGGATTCAGGAGTACCTGAGTTCAAATCCAGCCTCAGACACTTGACACTTACTAGTTGTGTGACCCTGGGCAAGTCACTTAACCCTCATTGCCCTGCAAAAAACAAAAACAAAAAACAACAACAAAATGAGGTGATTGGACTCAATGATCTCCAAGCACAATTAAATTTTAAGATTTTATGGTCTCTTTTTGGACAATCCTTATTTCGTTGAGTAGAAAATATACCTCCCATTAACTTCCTAGTTTTGCTCTCAGCAGCAATGAAAAATGTCAAATTTCTCTTTCTCTCAAATATTTGAAGACAGAAATTATATTCCCCTAAGTCTTCTCTTTAGTTCCTTCCACTAGCTCCTCATATGATATAATTTGGAGTTCCTTCAACCATCTTGGTCACTGTCCTTTGAACTTGCTCTGAATTGTCACAATTCTCCATTCCCCTTCCAAAATTCAGAACCCAGAATTGAACCCAACATTTCAAATGTAGTTTGACCAGGGCAAAGTAGAGCAAGGTTGTCACTTTTCTTATTCTGTATAATTGTAAAGGAGGAACAGAGGAGTTAGCAAGCAATTTGATGAGTTTCCTAATTAATGTGATGAGATTATAGGGCATAGCCCTTTGTTTGGATTCCCTTGGAATATGAGTATGCCCACTGGTATCATATTCTTGGGGAAACAGAGAGCTCAAAGTGAATGAATGGTTGACTGAGACTCAGGGCAAGAGACTAATTGGAGGAGCTGCTTTTCTCCATGATATATAAACACAATCATGAGATCTTTCCCATCCCAAAGTCCATGTAAGCTCTGTGAATCTTTATCCCACCCCCCTCTCCCATTGAGTTGCCTCCCCAGAGCTTAGCTGGCTGCATTTCCCCTCCAGATTTCTAGTGTACAGAGAAACTGACTCATTCTCTAATACTGTCAGCTCAAGCCCCCCACTGCTATGCCTCCCATCAAGATTATCAGTTGAGCATCAGTTTAGTCCACCAGATGTTTGGCTTTTAGAAAGAAGTATTACTAAAATGGTGCATTAAAAAGTGAGTTCAAAGCATCCTCCCAAAAGTGTGTGAGTCACAGTCTCCCTCAGAAGGCCTGATCCATATGTATATATGTATATGTATGTGTATGTATATACATGTATATGTATTAGGGGTGCCCTCCATCTCTCTCTCTCTCTCACACACACACACACACACACACACACACACACACACACACACACACACACACACACAAACTAACCATTAAGAACTTCTGTTCTACTGAGACCTCATCTAGGGAAGATGTCAAGTAAAAACAGGGGTGAGGTCTTTTAGACAAGGAATGTCAAACAAGCTATGGGCAACACTGCTGGCTGCCCAAAACACTTTCCAGTACAGCTGAACCAGATTAAAATGTAATTGAGAAATACTTAACAAAATAAACAAAAGCACATTAAAGCATAGATAACATTACATTTTAAAACTAGATCAATATATGAGGCAGGGATCCTTCTGTTGAGGATTCGTGGCCAAAGTTTCTATTTGAGTTTCCTATTGCTTTAGACCCTACCCTTCCATCTCTTCAGCCATTTTCCTTCTCTGTAGCTGAGAAGACAGCTAGGTGAGCAGAAGAGAACCTTGTGAGCACAGGCTCCCTTTGCTCTTGGAAGCCTGATCCTGTTTCTTCTCATGGCCCCCTCTGTTCTCACTTACCAGAGTAGAACCCCCACAGCTCTGAGCAACCAAGTGGGGGATGGACAAACGTGGAGAGGGGGCACTCCCCATAATATGATAGATAATGGCACATTTAAAAGCACAAATCGGTCTGGGGTAGGGGTGGGGATGTAATAGTTAGGACAATATCCAAATGGGAAGGATGTTTGTTAGCTGTCTCCACTTTGGGGGAATTCAACAGTAAAGTATGAACGAAATGAGAAGCATGGTAGAATTTCTAAGGATATATGGGACCACTGATGTACTGGGTGGGGTCTGGTTGGCCTTTAAGGAAAGTCTGCAGGGGCTGAAGGCATTCATTCCATCAATAAGTGAAACCTTGTTCTTGGCTACTGGTTTCCCGATTTCTGCCCAGGCTTGTTTCCCCAGCTGTTGGGAGACACAGACTCTCTTAAGCAACGTTGAGTTCCTCAAGAGAAGACATCTATTCTTAAATACACAGTGCCCAGCTCAGTGAAATGTTTACTGCCTGATTGACTGACTGATTTAACAAGTGGAGGATGCAGTAGATAGAATGACGGAACTGGAGTCATGAAGACCAGAGTTCAAATCTGACTTCAGACACTTACTGGCTGTGTCACCCTGGGAAAATCACCCAAGCGATTTTCCTAAAGCACAGGTCTGATCATGTCACCACCACACCCACCCCCACTTAATAAACTCCAGTGACCCCTATCACCTCCAGGGTCAAATATAAAATGTTCTGTTTGCCATTCAAAGCCCTTCATAACCCACCCCCCTCCTACTTTTGTAGTTTTCCAACACCTTACTCTACATACTCTTCGATCCAGTGACATTGGCCTCCTGACTATTCCATATACAAGACAAGGCATCTCTCACCTCTGGGCATTCTCTCTCGTTGTCCCAAACCCCCTCCCATTGTAGCCTTTAAATTAATTGTGTTAATAGTCTGATTGTTAAAGATGTATGAACTCCACCTACTGACCTCCCTGGCTTCCTTTAAATCCCAACCAAAATCCCATCTTCTACAGGAAGCCTTCCCTCTTAATTCCAGTTTCTTCCCTCTTTTAATTATTTCCTATTTATCCTGTATATCACTTGCTTTGTATATATTTATTTGCAGGTTGTCTCTCCAGTTAGATTGTGAACTCCTTTAGGGCAGGGACTGTCTTTTGCCTCCTTTTTGTGTCCCCAGAACTTTGCACCATGCCTGGCACATAGTAGACTCTTAATAAATGTTTATTAGTTGATTGACTTGATCTCTGTCTGCCTTGGTTTCCTCAGTTATAAAATGAGGACAATAATAAAACCTACCTGCTAGGGTTGTTGTGAGGATCGAATGGAATAAAGCACATAGTAGGTGCTTAATAATTGCTTGTTTCCTTCCCCTTCTACCACATGGAACAGAAGAGTGGTTTAGTCCTAACAACCAACTAGTCAGGCAGTCATATTCTTCCAAGCAGCTCTATGAAAAAATTACATAACCTAAGTTAGAGGTTATCTGTTTTGCCATCTGAGAGAGTAAAGCTATAGTAAGCATTTTCCAAGGCTCTTTAGGCCAGGCTGTGGGTGATAGTGGCACTTGGCTGAGTCCCCAATCCCATTCCAATGTTTGTCTTCCCCCACTGACCCCAGAGCATGAGCCTTGGTTGTGACAGAATGTGAACACTGAGTCTGCATAGCACTGTCAGACATCCCTGATTCACAGCATGGAAAAGACAAACTTCTTCTAGGGTAGGGATTCATAACCTTGAACTTTAAAAAAAATATATATTTTGTTAAATATACTGCAGTGTATTTGGTTTCCTTTGTAATGCTGTGTATTTTATTTCATGCGTTTAGCCTTCCTCTAAAGAGGCTTTTTTTTTTTGGGTGAGGCAATTGGGGTTAAGTGACTTGCCCACGGTCACACAGCTAGTAAGTGTCAAGTGTCTGATATTTCATTAATTTAAAAACATTATTCTAAGAAGGGGTCCATATGTTTTACCAGATTATCTGAAGGGGTCTGCAACACAACAAAGCACTCCCTTTTTAAAAAGCAAGCGGGAGTGGGGGGTGGGGGCAGCTAGGTGGTGCAGTGGATAAAGCACTGGCCCTGGATTCAGGAGGACCTGAGTTCAAATATAGCCTTAGACACTTGACACTATCCATTGAGACACCTAGCTGCCCAATTGTGCAGATGAGGAAGTTGAGATTGAGAGAGAGGTTAAATGAGTTGTCCAGAGTCACACTAAAGAAGTGTCTGAAGTAGGGCTGGAACTCAAGTCTTTCTGATCCTTTCCTGATTTCCTGACTTCTTGCACTCTATGTGAGTCATTTATCCCAGCATCTTTAGGTGGAAGGGACCTTAGCCAACTCCTTTATTTTATAGGAGATTAAACAAGTGAAATAACTTGCTAAGTCACACAGATAGTAAGAAGTCGAGCTGGGTTTTGCTTCTAAGGCCTGAGCCTCCAGGCTAGTGTTCTTTATGCCACCCTATTTGCCTTCCATATTAGCTATTTGTCAACTGGGACACGTTGGTAGGAAGGGGGGTTGTGGTGAAAGAACATGAAAGAAATAAGACTGGGGAGCAGGGCAGGAGGCAGCCCCAGGGCACTGGGCCAAATAAGGCTGGTCCTGGTTAATGTATCCACTAGAGGTTGGAGAGGGGCTATCAGAAAGAGGAGAGGACACTGAGAAAAGACAACACTCATTTCATGGTGTGACCCAGATCCTGCCCTGACAACAGGAAGGTGTGCAGAGGGGAAGAAGAAAGAGGCCAAAAGAACAGCATCAAAATAGCTACCAACACGCCAACCTTTGGTGATTTTGCTCCCCTACAGTTAGGGTTTCTCCAGCTCTTTTCTTTGGTGACTCCTCCCCTATGGCACCTGAAGAGTTCAAGGTGGATCTTAAAGGTCCAGGTATAGTGGGAAGGCTGGAATCCCAAAGGAATCAGTCCTAATTCTGCTGGCTTGGTTGGGTCCCTACCACTCAGTCCTACCTTGCTTAGCCCCATGCTCTCCACTGGAGTACTTTCAGTTTTGAAGTAACTTAGTTACTCAATAACTGCCATGAGGAGTGGGGGCGGGGGCGGGGGGGGGGGGGGTTGTCACTTTCTAGATAATACTACTTCTGAACCAGCAGCAGGTCTAGGCTATGTTACCTAATAAAGTGGTTTCTATCTCTGTTGTCCACAGTTTTGCTTGGAGTCATAAGGGATTACTAAAGTCCAGCTAAAAAAACATTTAGAAGAGGAGGAGAAGGATATTGGAAACTGAGACTTGAGAACATCTGATTGATTAGAACCAACACAAAAAGAGATCATGCTCTGAAGAAGCTGCTTTCTCACTCAAAAGTAACACAAATTAATTTGTATGGTGCTTTACTAATATCGTCTAGGAGGAGTTAGTTCCTAGTGGAATATGATCCCCATTTGACAGATGAGGAAACTGACTCGGAACAGTTAAAGGGAAAGACCCAAGGTCACATAGCTGGTTAAAGGGTAGCTCCTAAAGCGGATTTCAGGCTCCTCCAATCTTAGATCCAGTGTTTCCCCTCCCACCCCACAACTGCCCTAAGCGTGTGTCCAAATAGGGCAGTCAGGTCCTGTATTCATTGGTTGGGTCTCCTGGGTGACAACTATTCAAAGTACTCTGTGAGTCTGAACACCTAAAATTATTTTTTTATGTTTTGGTGAGGCAATTGGGGTTAAGTGACTTGCCCAGGGTCACACAGCCAGTAAGTGTTAAGTGTCTGAGGCCGGATCTGAACTCAGGTCCTCCTGACTCCAGGGTTGGTGCTCTATCCACTGCGCCACCTAGCTGCCCCATGAAACAGACAGTTTTAAGTAGTATAGAAGGAAAAAAATTCCTGTCTGTAATTTCTACCTACTGTTTCTCATTCTGCCCTTTGGTGGCAAACAAAATAAGTTGAATTCCCCTTCCTTAGGACAGTCCTTCAAACATGTGAGACTAGCTATCATAGTTTTTCATTTCTCTAGGCTAAATATAATAATAGCTAACGTGTTTCTAGTGCTTGAAGCTTGCAAAGTGGTTTTCCACACATAATCTTACTTTCGTCCACTAGCCCCGCCAGAACATGGTTTTTCTTCTTCCCACCATCCTTGTTGTCTTCCTCTGGTTATTTTGTCAATATCCTTCCTGAAATGTGACACCCAGAAATCAACACAATAATTCAAGTGAAGTCTAGTCAGAATAGAGAATGTCAGGTTTGGAGCCTCTCTTATTCTGAGTTCTTGTCTTTTATTAATGTAGTTCACGATTGCGTTTATTTATTTTGGCAGCCATATCACACAGTTGGTTCATTGTATAGGGGCTAAAATTCTAGCTAGTCTGTCTAAAATATCTAATGAGTGGTCGCCAATAAATTATAAGCTTTAGCAACAGTTAGACTTTTAAGCATTTATTAAGGAGAATAAGAATTTGGTAAAGAGAGAGAAAGGCCTAGATTCCTATCTATTAAAGGGAGAGCACATTTCTAGCTCCGCTCTCCACCAGAGTCCAAAGGAAAGAGAGCGAGACCGAGCGCCAGTCTCTTCCTTCCTCCTCCCACTAGCCCGCGTCACTTCCTGACGCCAAAGAAAAGACTCCTGGTCTTGCCCTCAAAGACCTTCGCTTCATGGGAGGAACTCTTCTACAGTAAGTCTCCAGCAGGTGGCGTCATTCCAATCGTTACATCATGATGAGCTTTCTTTCAGTTGACTAAAAGTTCCTCATCTTTTCTGTATGAATTGCTATCTAATCAGGTCTTACCTATCATGTTCTTGTGAAATTGAATTTTTGTCTGTTTAGAATTTTATTTTCCAAATTACATGTAAAAACAAATTTTGACATCAATTTTTAAAATGAAATTGATTTTTTGAACCCAGATGTAGTACTTTATATTTATCCCTTTTCAGTTGAATCCATCAGGGTGCAATGTAGTGGTACTTTTTAGCATTGCAATGTCTCCAGAGATAATATGCTGGATGAAGTAATTGTCCTCGGGACCAAGTATCTGAGGCCTTTGACAAAATTCAGTTCCCTTGTCCTTGATAAAGTAAGAGAATGGGTTTGACTTCAGTCAATGTACATAAGAATTTAAAATTTTGAAAAGTACAATATAAGATTGGAAAAAAAAATGGAATCATGCCAGATCATGGAGGGCATTGAACATCCAAGGTGAGATGAATAAAGTTATTACTTCCAAAGTTCTATTTTTCTTCTCCCCTCAAATCTCCAAACACTCCCTCCCCCCCATCCCCACCCCCCCAATTCAATGTTCTTCAGATTCTGGCCACCACCATATCAAATCATTGCTTACACCTGGAGATAAGAAACCTCCACACAGCCTGTTCTCTCATAAAGCTAGGTGTGGTTTGGACACAATGAGGAAACTCCTGCTGGCTGCACCCAAGATCTAATGAGTTGGGAAAACTGTGCTCCACCCTGGAAAATCAGGAAACAAACTGTGTTTACTGGTACTGTGATCAGAATTGATTTATCTTCTTCAGATGATCATCATGAAGGAGCACTGATTTCACAAAGGTATGTGTGTAGGCACAATATGAAGCAAGTTAAAACTGTAACTGCTGCCTTCTAGCCACAGGAGGCCAGGTGTAGAGACCTTCACAGTTGCCTACCCAGCCTTCCCTTTGGCTTCTCATTAGGATCTAAATCAGAGGAGAAAATGCATAAAACTATATAGCAGCAGTCCTCACAAAGTGTGCTGTGGGGACCCCTGAGGGTCCCAAGACCCTTTCAGGAGTTTCCAAGATGAAAATTATTTTCATAATAATAATAATAATAAGATGTTTCTAATGCAATAAATATCAACAGATATAACCCATATAAACAAAAACTTGTCAGAGTGTTCTCAATAATTTTTAAGCATATAAAGGGGTCTCAAGACCAAAAAAAATTAAGAAATACTTGTCTATGGGATTTCAAACTGAAAGAGAACTCAAAGGTCATGTATAGCATCTCATTTCTCAGATAAAGAAATTCAAGTCCAGAGAGGGGAATTCATTTGAATTCATTCATTAGGAAAACCACCAGTTCAGGGTATCCCCTTGGCAATTTGGTAGAGTCTATGGACCCCTTCTCAGGAAAAAAAATTTTTTTAAATAATTGAAAGAAATGATAAATTATATTTAGAGATTAATGAAAATAAAGATGCATTTTTTTTTCTCCAAACAAGTTCAGAACCCCCCTGAAATCTATCCATTTTCATGGACCCCAGGTTAAGAATTCCTACACTAACAGGAACCTGAATTTCTGGCCCCTAGGACAGTGCTGTTTCTACTCTTGGACACAGTAGACACACCATTGTTGCTATGACCTCTAACCTTTACCCCAAAGTTCATATTGTTCTGCACACCATGGAGGAAATGTTTACTTGTTACCCTTTAGGAAAGTTTGAAAATGTCAGTCACTCATCTGCCCTCACTGACACTTCTTCATCGTATTCTCTGTGCCATGGAAACTTTGAAAACCTCTAAAATGGCTGACAAAGACAACCTTAAATTTCTCCGGGAAGCAGGGCAGGGAACTGTTGAAGCCTAGAGGGAAGCTAGGGCAGGGCCAAGAGGTGACCCAGCAAGTCAGAAAGCAGGACTGAGATTAAATCTCTTTCTGACAGTGTTTCAGCCAGTCAGAACCAAGACAAGAATAATGCTGTCACTCCTCTCATCTTGCCAATTTGTTTTCTTACACAAAAAAGAGCAATACATGGAACAGGAATCCCCAAAGGAGTTTGCCTTCTCTACTCTTTCCTCTCTAAGCTAGGCAGGACATTAGATAGAATTTGAGGCAAGGTGGGAGAGAAAAGGAAAGAAAGGTTTTTTAAAATAGAGGGCACAGGGGGCAGTTAGGTGGTGCAGTGGATAAAGCACCGGCCCTGGATTCAGGAGTACTTGAGTTCAAATCCGGCCTCAAACACTTGACACTTACTAGCTGTGTGACCCTGGGCAAGTCACTTAACTTTCATTGACCTGCAAAAAAAAAAAAAAAAAAAGAGGGCACAGCCCCTGCCTTGGAAGAGTTTCTAGTCTACCTAGGGAAACCAAATATGTCATATGTGTATATGACAGAGCCAGGGTGAGGTCATGTGCAGACCAGGCCAAGTTAGCACAGTGTCAGGTGAGCATAGGAGATGTATAGCACAGAACTGAGCAGGTAAAGGGGCACTAATAAACAGTAGTCCCTTATTCCTTCCTTCCTTCCTTTTAACCGTCCACCTCTGTTTATTTATGTGGCTTGTACCCTTCCCCTAAGTGCAGATTTTAAGCTTGGATCATTGATTGGCCTCAAGCCACATTTGGGAAATAGGACCAGTTTCTCACAACCCCAACTCAAGCCAGAATTTCACCCAAAGACTGGACACTCCTGCAGCAGAAGCAGTCACAATGGGCATAACAAAAAGCCAAAGTAGCTTTGAGTCCCAAGGGAAATAGTGTCTACCATATAAATGAGTTTCATCGCTGGAGTATCTGATATCTGAGTGGGAGTCATCTTGCCCCTTTCTTTTAAACTTGTTCTACTTTCTTTTTCAATTAGCAAGCATTTATTTTCTTTCCATGCTGAAGAAGGAAAACCTTTATAATAAAGATGCAATGTCAAGCCAAATGAATACCCAGATTGTTCACATCTGAAATATATCTCATTCTGTATTCTGAATCCATCACCTCACTGTTAAGAGGTAGGAAGCACTCTTTTATGCTATATATATCTATATATATCTATATATCTGTGTATAATGGTTTGCATGCTGTCTCCCTATTAGATTGAGAGTGCCTTGAGGACAGGGCCTATCTTTTGCCTTTGTTCATTATGCCTCCCATTAGATTGGAACTCCTTGAGGAATTTGTTGGTGTTGTTCAGTAGTTTCAGTTACTTCCATAATTCCTCTGCAATAATGGTTGGTCATTACATTAATTATAATTTTTAAGTCTTTCAAAGTAAATTGTCTTTATGATTTTATTGTTAAAAACATTCTCCGGGTTCTGCTCACTCCACTCTGCATCAGTGTACATATCTTCCTAGGACTCTCTGAAACCATCCCTTTCATCATTTCTTCAGCATCCTACCCTTTTCTTCTCCCTCAGCCATAGCTCCAACCCCATCTTTTAGTAACTCATCTTACCCACACCCAGTTCATTCCATGATATCCTTATCCAACCTTCTGCCATCACTGGCAACTGCTCCAGGGGATTCTATTATTGTCTTGCCCTCTGCTGCCTGCAAAATGTACAGGGCCTCCCAAGATGGGAAGTGACCCCGGAGTCACTTAAGCAAAAAGATAACTGAGGGGCAGCTAGGTGGCGCAGTGGATAGAGCACCGGCCCTGGAGTCAGGAGGACCTGAGTTCAAATCCGGCCTCAGACACTTGACCCTTACTAGCTGTGTGGCCCTAGGCAAGTCACTTAACCCCAATTGCCTCACCAAAAAAAAAAAAAAAAAGATAATTGACAAAAAGGGGAGAATCTGGTAGGTCTCACCCTACTCAGCACTCAAAAAAGATCTTTTTCATGTAAAAAAAAAGGGGGGTTAGTTGTCTTGTCACAATTGGTAGCTTATGTTTATATGGTGTTATAAGGTTGAAAAAGTGCCTTTTCACAGCCACCCCATAAGGTTGGTCATACCAGTATTATTGTCTTCATTTTACTGATGAGGAAACTGAGTCCCTGAGAGATTAAGGGTAGTTATCCCAGTACTGTGGAAAGGGTGTGGGATTTGGGATTGGAAAACTTAAATTCAAACCTTACTTTACCATTGGCCATGTGTGAGATCTTAGAGAAACCATTTGATAGATCTAAGCCTCAGTTTCTTTATCTGTTTAAAAAAAAAAAGAGGTCAAATTAAATAGACTCTAAGGTCTCTTCCATCTCAAAATCTATGATCCTATGTCTTGCCTGTGATACATAGCTAGAGGCCCAGGTCTCCTGACTTAAATGTGAATACTCATCTTATATTTTTGTAAAAGGGGAACTGACCAGTGAGGGCCTGATTCTGGGAGTCCTTACCACATACGGTGATCCTGCCTCTAGAAGTTTATGACCAGGGACAGCTAGGTGGCCCAGTGGATAAAGCACCAGCCCTGGATTCAGGAAGACCTGAGTTCAAATCCAGCCTCAGACATTTGACATTTACTAGCTGTGTGACCCTGAGCAAGTCACTTAACCCTCATTGCCCTGCAAAATGAATAAATAAATAAATAGAAGTTTGTGACCAAGTGGGATGAGTAGATGCCTTCATTCACAGTCATTACAAACTTTCAGAAGAAGGCTCGTCAGTTCTACATGGTCCCAAGATTGGACCATCAAGGGTCACTCCCATCCCCAACATCTTAGACTTTGACACAAGACAACAAAGGTCATGAATGAAAAGTGACTCAATAACAACAACAAAAAACAAGGTAAAGGAAACTTTTAATTTCCAAATTCATAATTAGGCTTTGACCAATTCTGATCCAAATAATAAAAAAAAAAGCTAATTAGGTCAGTTCTGAAACTTCGTTAATCTTGTGTGTATGTGCCTGAACTGACAACTAGTGAACAAATTGACTTTCCTTTCTGGAGGGCAAAGGGACCTTAAGACGAAAGTAAAGTGGTCCAAAAAAGACTTAGGTCATCATCTAAACTAACTGACATTCTTTTTTTTTTTTTTTTTTTTTTTGGTGAGGCAGTTGGGGTTAAGTGACTTGCCCAGGGTCACACAGCTAGTAAGTGTTAAGTGTCTGAGGCCGGATTTGAACTCAGGTATTCCTGACTCCAGGGCCGGTGCTCTATCCACTGCGCCACCTAGCTGCCCCCAACTAACTGACATTCTTAAGGGGAAGGGAATTTTAAAAAGGGGGTAAAAGTCACCTTTATCAACTAATACACTGCTGGTGGAGTTGTGAACTGGTCCAATCCTTCTGGAGAACAATTTGGAACTATGCCCAAATAGCTATAAAACTGTGCATACCCTTTGACCCAGCAATACCAGTACCAGGTCTGTATCCCAAAGAGATTATAACAAAGGGAAAATGACCCACATGTACAAAAATATTTATAGCTGCTCTTTTTGTGGTGGCAAAGAATTGGAAATTGAGGGGATGCCCATCAACTGGGGAATGACTGAGCAAGTTGTGGTATATGAATATGATGGAATATGATTGGGCTCTAAGAAATGATGAGCAGACAGATTTCAGAAAAACCTGGAAAGACTTATATGAACTGATGCAAAGTGAAGTAAGCAGAACCAGGAGAACATTGTACACAATAACAGCAACATTGTATGATGATCAACTATAAATGACTTAGCTCTTCTCAGCAATATAATAATCCAAGAGGATTCCTAAGGCCTCATAGTGAAAAATGCTCTCCACATTCAGAGAAAGAACTGATAGAGTCTGAATGCAGCGTGGCTTTTCTTTTGTCTGTTCCTTCTTTCACAACATGACTAATATGGAAATATGTTTTACATGATTGCATGTATATAACCTATATCAAATTATCATTTTAGGGGAGGAGGTAAGAAAATTTGAAACTCAAATTTTTTGGGGGGGGAGGGGGTAGGGTAAGGAGGGTTAAATGACTTGCCCAGGGTCACACAGCTAGTTAAGTGTCAAATGTGTGATGTTTAAAATCTAAATTGTGGTCACCTTAAATTAGAAGCTTCAGCACCAGTCTTTGGGCATGAAACATTTATTAAAGCATACAGTTATTCACAAGGAGTTCAGAAAGTTAAGAAAAAAGAAGTCCTACCTAGCCTAGAGTTCCAGCCTGGTTGGGTTCTTCCTCCAGTCCTCCTCCATGAGCCTGCTTTAATCAGGAACTCTCCATCAAGCTGATTGTGGAAGCTTTTTATAGGTCTGGAACAGAGGCTGTCCTTACACACTGCTTCAAGCTGATTGGTTGGCATCATCCAAATCCATTGGTTTTGAAGGTGTTCTCAAGTTGAGTTCACAGTCTAGCTTCTGAGAACAATACCTTCTTAAGGGATAGCCAGGTGTGATTAAAATCCAATTAACTTAGGGGCAGCTAGATGGCGCAGTGGTTAAAGCACTGGCCCTGAATTCAGGAGTACCTGAGTTCAAATCCGACCTCAGACACTTGACACTTGCTAGCTGTGTGACCCTGGGCAAGTCACTTAACCCCCATTGCCTGCAAAAAAAAAAAAATCCAATTAACTTGAAGTAAGCTTAATCAGCAGTCAATCACTCTCACTTGATTCAATCAGTATAGATTAATCTCCAGGTGGGTCTTTGAGTATCTGCTAAATCCCATTATTTCATCACAAATGTCTTAGGCTGAATTTGAAATGTGCCCCCTACCTGCCCAAAACTCAATTTAAAAAAAATGAATGTTAAGGGGGAAGGTAGGTAGTGCAGTAGATAAAGCACCAGCCTTGAATTCAGGAAGACCTGAGTTCAAATCCAACCTCAGACACGACACTAGCTGTGTGACCCTGGACAAGTCACTTAACCCTCATTGCCCCCCCCCATTTTTTTTTAAATGAATGTTAAATATTTTCTTTACATGTAATTGGGAAAAAATAAAATATTATATTTTTAAAGTCACTTTTATATCACATTTTATTTAAAGTTGACCAAATACTTTCCTCAAAATAATTCATTAAGTGACACTACAAATATTATAATTGTTTTACAGAAGAGAAAAATGAGGCCCAGAGAGGCAGGCCTAGGACCAAAGGGTTGAAATTGCAGGGAGTTAGACTTTGACTCAATATAAGGATGTTTTTTCCCCTAAAAAATAAGATTCACCTAACTGCAAACATTGGGGTTCTTACTATGTATAAGGTACTGAAGCTACAAAGTGAAAAAAAGAAACAGTTGCTACGCTTAAGGAGTTTGATTCTACACAAAATGGAATGTATTGACTTGGGAGGTGGTGGCGGGTTCCCTGTCACTGAAGGAGACTTAGGAAAGACCAGTTGCCATTTTTCAGGTATTATTGTATAACTACACAGATCAAAGGTCCAAGGGAGCTGGAGCATCATCCTCTTCCTCAAAAGAGGCCTCTGACTCTAAGCCCAACATTCATGGACTTGAATGAGTCCTGGGAGAATCTGACTCCTAGAAATAACGGTCAAGTTCTTGCTTATACTCTCTGGCTTTTTATAACTCTGTCCTGGAGTCTAGAAGAGAATCTCTTAAAGGAAAAATGGGCAGATTCAAGATGTCAGATCAGTAGGAAGCAGTCTAACTGAGCTCCTCTCCACAAAAATCCTAACAGATCTAGAAAATGCAGCAGGGACAGCTAGGTGGCTAGGTGGTGCAGTGGATAGAGCACCAGCCCTGGAGTCAGGAGAATCTGAGTTCAAATCTGGCCTCAGACACTTAACACTTACTAGCTGTGTGACCCTGGGCAAGTCATTCAACCCCAATTGCCTCACTAAAAAAAAAAAAAAAGAAAGAAAGAAAATGCACCAGACTGAATCTAGATAGGACAATCCAGAAAAAGTGTCACAGTGAGTCCTTTTTCTAGTCTAGTTTAGCATAGATAGACAGGTGTAATGGAATTTATTAATTTGATCATTGACAATGCTATGCTAAGGTTTAGTAAAAATCCAGCAATTCAAAGAATTATAGTAGAGAATCCAGCTTTCCAGACCAGAGTCCAGAATCCAGTTTTCCAGATCAGAGTTCAGAGTCCAGAGCCCAGTTTTCCAGACCAGAATCCAGCTTCCTCCTGATGACATCTTACCACTTCAAGAAGACAAGAGAACTCAGAGACTTTATATGAACAGTTTTGTTTTGTTAGTTTTTGTTATCTCCTTCTGTTATTATATACCATCTGTAACATGTACTCTCTGCAGAGGCCCTCCCTCTGCAAGACCAATGTCAAAGTGTCACATTCATGAGGGACTGCCCCTCTAGACAAAACTTTTGTCTCTTCCTTTTTCTATATTGATATTAACATATTATTAGTTAGCATAGGATATTATTTTTGGCTGTTTCATTGAGCAAACTCATTCATTTTTCAAATGAAACAAAGCAGGGAATGTGGTAAAAAAACAGAAGTTTTAGCTGAATCATTTGAGAGTTGAGCGCATGCTACTGAAGTGGCTTTTGAAGGACCTCCCTTTAGGGGAGGAGACTGTGATGAACTTCCGGCACACCAGCTTAAAACCGAGGGAGGAATGGAAGTTCACTCTGGCTTTTCAGCTTAGCTGTGGTGGCACACGCATTTGGTGTTCGGTGCTGGTTCTCGGCCTGGCAGGCAGTTTGGAATTCAGTGAGTTTTATAAAGGAATATAGACTAAGCTTAGATCTAAGATTATTTATTTGTATTTCTACTTTCCTATTTCCCTAATTGGTATCACCTTTTGTTGTCTAATTAATTCCCAAGCAAAAAAAAACCTAATCCCTCACTGATTAAAGCTCGGAGGCTTCTTTTTCTTAGTGGTCTGGGAGATTTTATATATATATATTTATAAGGGAAAAGTTAAAAGGGGGAGTTTAATGCTTGTATATCCAATTTTAAATCTCACACAGGCAAGGGAGTCTTCAGACACTGGGGACTGCATCAGGTAAGAAGTATGTGTGCATGAAACATTCTAGAGTCCAGGGAAAGGCTGTACACCAGAGCAAGAAGTCACAAACCCATACTAAGGCACCCCGAGGCCCACCCCAGTGCAGTTCAATGTTGACAGATGCCAATTGGCAGCTTTGTGGCCCATTATGAAGTTTTAGGTCAGAGACCTAGGGTGGAATGAGATGTTCCCTGTACCAAACAATGGTATTCCTGGGTAGTGTACAGAGAAAAGAGGAAACTTAGAAGCTGGCAGCCACAGGGATGTGGCTCAGATCTCAGGTAAAAAGCAGGGTCTTATTTCCAACTTCTAGCACCACCTGCAAAGTAATAACCAGGGTAAGAATCCTAAACCAAAGAGAGCCCACAATTCTGCTGCTATGAGTCAATAGAGTTTTCCAGTTGGCTGACAAGGACAGAGGCCTGCAGCATCTTCTGTTGCTCAGACCCAAAGCAAAGTCAGAGAATTTGCAGAGCTTAGACCTGGAGGGCAACAATCGTACTTTGCCTTCCATCAAATCACTTTGAGAGAGCTGAAAGCTTGCAGGTCCTCAGCCTGTCCCAGAGATTCTGGAAAAACATAACACTTAGTACCCCCAAGAAAGCAACAACAGAACCAACCCAGACCTTCCTTCCAGAAGTGCCACAGAGCCTAGCCCTGATATCAAGTCCAAAGTCAGGAAGGAGACTGAAAGAATGGGCAAATAAAAAAAGAACCCCACAATAATGAGTTATTATGGTGGTAGGGACACTCCAGACAAAAATACAAAAAAGAATGATTCCAAAATACCTACAAGCAATGCCTCAGAGGGAAAAAAAAAACAAAAAACCACAGCTTGGGCACAAAACTGGAATTCCTGGAAAAGATGAAGCAAGAGTGGGGGAAGGGGGGGAGGTTGAGAGGGAGGGAGGGACAGAGAGAGAGAATGGTTTAAAGCTTTGGTTTGGCTCGTGTCTTGGGTTTCCCTAAAAAAGAGTAGAATGGTACACAATGTAAAATGAAATCAGGTAAAGAAGAAATATTTATTTCTTCCACATAAAAGAAATGCTTAAAACACAATGAATTACAAAAGCATGCATCTACAAAGACTTAAATATGAAATCAATAATTTACAACTTCTATTGTACTGTCTTAGGTTGTTGAAACTTAAAATACTATTAAAATAAATAAACAAGGATCAGTTAGTGGTCTGCTGATGAAAAGGCATTTCCCCACCTCAGCTCTTTAATATCAAAACAACTCTCTCAAGTTTTATGTGTTCTGCTATGGTTTGGGCTTATCCTTCTGCCTACCTATGAGCAACTTCTTGGAGAAAAAGTGTTGTTACAGAAGCTGCTGTGTAACCAGCCAAGGGACCTAAGAGCTCCCCACCTCTCCAACTCACGAGGTCACTTCCAAGGCTGAAAACAGCTAGCTTAGAATCATAGTGTGGTCACCTAGGCTCAAGGAAAGAAACACTAGGCAAGAAAAAGGAAGCTGGAAGCCTGGGACCCAAGCTTAGGCTTGCCTGGAAATACATGTGCCCATTCACTTGTTGAAGGTGCAGCCATGGGAAAGGAATGAGCAATGGAAAGTGTTCTTCCTTTTCTTCAAAAAAGTTGCAAAGAAAGAAAATTATATCCCTTATGTTCCTGAGAAAGGAGAGAAGAGAATGCTAGGGTCTAATCAGTCTTGTTAACGTTTGCTATAGAAGGCACCACCTTACTCCCAGTCTCACAGGCTGAGAGCCTTGGAGTCCCGCTTAACTCCTGATTCTCAGCCACCTCATATATCCGGTCCACTGCCAAGTCTTATTATTAATCCCTTCCTCACAATACCTCTCATGTATGTGACCTTTTTTCCTACTCACAAAGCCACCCTCTAGCGCCTACCCTCATCACCTCTGGCCTGGAGCATTGTACTGGCCTTCTCATTGGTCTCTCTGCCCAGCAAACTCTAATGTCTCCCTTTTCCCTACAAGATCAAAGACAAAGTCCTCTGGCACTGAAGGCTCTTCACCACCTGACTCCTTCCTACATTTTTGGCCCAACTTTCTTCCCACATACTATGTGGTCTAGTAATCTAGAATCTCTGGGACAGGCTTGTTATTCCTCACATGACATCATATTTCCTATCTCCACGGAAAGGCATTTTTTTGGGTGATCATATTATGTTATATATTTTATATATATAAATATATTAACAGGAGGCTCAAACAAAATAATTTATGTAAAGCCAGAGTGATGTATAATGATTAACTATTATTACAATTATTATCGAGAGTCAGAATGATTCCGTGGAAAAAAAACAACCATTCACTTTATAGTCAGAAGATCTGGGTTCAAATTTTATTTCTGTCATTTATAATCAGTGTGACCTTGGGAAAGTCATATAACTTCTCTGGGACTCAGTTTACTCATCTGTAAGACTGTTAGAGTGTGAACACCTTGAGAGCAGGGACCATCTTTTCCTAAGCATAGTGCCTGGCATATGGTAAGTGGTTAATAATTGTTTATTGACTGACTATACGATTTAAGACTAAAAGGTAGGACTAAATGGCTTCTAAGCTTTCTTCCAGCTCCAAATCTATAGTGCTATGATTAATATGTCCCAAAGCCAAATTTCTCTTAACAACTAAATTCACTAGGTCCTTAAGTGAGAATAAATCTCATAGCCATCAACTTTTACTATCACTGCGGAGCCCAAGACAGCATGAGGGAAAGTGGGTCTGCCAAATACTTCTTCCTTTTTTTTTTTTTTTGCGCGGGGCAATTGGGGTTAAGTGACTTGCCCAGGGTCACACAGCTGATAAGTGTTAAGTGTCTGAGAACAGATTTGAACTCAGGTCCTCCTGACTCCAGGGCCGGTGCTCTATCCACTGCACCACCTAGCTGCTCCTACTTCCTCCTTTAATTCACTTCTGACCAATGACCAGAGGACATGAAGGTTTACTGTTTAGCAGAATGGCTCAGGGCAAAAGTGTTACCAGAAGGGGCCCAGCTCCAAAGAAAGCATAGCTAACACTTGAAGTCTAGCCTCATACATACACTATACAGTGTCCTCTACGCAGAGCTGATCAGTGGGGTTAAGAAGGGAGTCCTGGATTACATCCATTACATTTCTGGAATCAAAGAATTTTAGGCTGTTGAATTGGAAGAAAGTGAAGTTATAGGTCAGCTAGGTCAGCAAATTCATTTTTATAGATATAAAAACAGTCTCAGAGAAGTCAGGGGACTAGGTCAAGAACACACAACTCCTGAAAAGGAGAACCAGGACTTGAATTTCGTTTTTCTGAGGATGTTGTAAAAGAAATGCTTGTGCCAGTAGGACAGCCTAAATTAGTCTAACAACTTTTATTAAACACCTACTATATGCCAGGCACCTTATTAAGTGCTGGGGATACAAAAAAGAGGCAAAAGACAGCCCCTGCCCTCAAGGAGCTCATAGTCTAATGGGGAGAGGAAAAAAACCAAAACCAAAACCAAACAAACAAGTACAAACAAGCATAAAATAAATCTAGTGAGGGCCTAGATAAGCCCTGAGTTCAAGGAAACTGGGTTCTCAACAGCTGCCCAGGATCATCTTGAACCTGAAGGGATTCAGTCATGGACAGAAGATCTGGATTTGGTGAGTTTCTCAGACAGTATAGATCCTAGATAAATGTGAAATATCTGCCTAGCAGTCTTACAAAACTGTCTTTACCTGCCAGGGGAATGCAATAGGAGGAATTAGCTTATCAGTTTATATGTCAACTATTTATTTATTTATTTTTAACAATGAGTTCTCTCACTGGAGTTATTTATTTATTTATTCATTTATTTGCAGGGCAATGGGGGTTAAGTGACTTGCCCAGGGTCACACAGCTAGTAAGTGTCAAGTATCTGAGGCCAAATTTGAACTCAGGTACTCCTGAATTCAGGTTTTGTGCTTTATCCACTGCACCACCTAGCTGCCCCCATATGTCACCTATTTAACACACGTGTATTTTTGTTAACACATGTTAACTATGTGTACTTTTATATTTTAAGCAGTCGCACATCTATTTTGTACATTGAGGAAGTGCCTATTACAGAAGGAACCCTGTTGATAATTTTTAGTGAAGACTTTTCACGAGTCACATCTGAATTTTGTCTAAGAAAACTCCAGGGTGGGAATGTTACAGAGTCAAAGAATATAATAGAAAGCCTACTTCCTCTCTTTGAGCCAGAATCTCAGAAAGATAAACTTTTCAGAATCCCTCTGAGCCACAGATTTCATATGTTATACATATATATTTGTGTGTATGTGTATGAAATATGATTCACACATATATGAATGCATATGTTCATATACATATATAGGCATGTATAGGTATATATATGAACACATACATTCATATATGTGTATCTATATAGGTAGATATAGATGTGTGTATGTACATGCATGGACGGCTAGGTGGTATAGTGGATAGAGTGCCAGGCTTAGAGTCAGGAAGACTCATCTTCCTGAGTTCAAATTTGGCCTCAGACATTTACTAGTTATGTGACCCTGGGCAAGTCGCTTAACCCTCTTTGCCTTAGTTTCCTCAGCTATAAAATGAGCTGGAGAAGGAAATGACAAACCATTCTAGTATCTTTGCCAACAAAACCCCAAATGGAACCACAAAGAGTCAGACACAATGGAAAACTGAACAACAATGTATATGTATGTATATGTGTTAGTGTATACACATATATACATACATACATACATATAGATACAAGCCAGTACTCAAGTAGAGGGAGAGTTGGTATATGATTTTTTGTTTGCAGATGATTGTGCGCTCAATGCAGCCTCTGAAGTTAAGGTGCAGAAGTATATGAATTGATTCTCTGCCACTTGTGCTAATTTTGACCTGCCAATTAACACCAAAAAAAGAGAGTTTCTCCACCAACCAGCACCATGCCATCTATACATGGAGCCATCAGTTACAGCAAATGGAAAAATTTTGAATGCTCTAGATAAGTCCACTGACCTTAGCAGTATACTTTCCAGGGATGTCCACATAGATGATGAGGTTGATGTGCACATTGCCAAAGCTAGCTCAGTGTTTGAAGGGTCCAAAGGAAAGTGGGAGAGAAGAGGTATTAGGCTGCCTGCCAAATTGAAGTTCTACAGAGCTGTTGTTCTGACCTCATTGTAATATGCCTGTGAAACCTGGACAGTCTACCAGTGCCATGCCAGGAAACTGAATTGCTTCCATTTGAATTGTCTTAGGAATATTCTGAAGATCACCTGGCAGGAACAGGTACTGGACGCTGAAGTCCTTTTCTTGAGCTAAATGCCAAGCATTTAAACTCTGCTGCAGAACACAAAACTCCAACGAGCTGGCCACGTTGTCCAAATGCCAAACGTACATTTGTCTAAAGGACTAAGAGAACTCATACAAGGCAAGTGCTCGTATGGATGTCAGAAGAAGGAATACAAGGACACTCTCAAGGTCTCTCTGAACAACTTTGGAATCGATGACATGACATGGGAGAACCTGTCAAAGGACCACCTAGCATGGCATGCCCACATCAAGGAAGGCGCTGTGTTCTATGAGTGAAGCAGAATTACAGTAGCTTAAAAGAAATATGTGATGTGCAAATTTAGAGACATCTCCACTGAAAATGTTCCTGTGCACTGGTTGTGCCTGGCTTGTTATAGCCTTCTGAGCTCGTATTGGTCTGATCAACCACAGTCAGACACACTGTACCTTGATTCCAACACAGTGATGTCATTTGGGTCCTCTTCAAGAACAAAGTACAGTTACCAACCATAAAACTAATAACACTCGTTTATACAGTGCCTGCTATGTGCCAGGCACTATGCTAAGCACTTGACAAATATCTCATTTGATCTTCACACCAACCCTGGGAGATAGGCGCTATTATCATTCCCATTTTCCTGATGAGGAAATTAAGTTCAAGTGGAGGTAAAGTGACTTGCCCAGGGTTACACAGCTAATAAGTCTTATGGGGGCAGGGCAGATTTTGAGATCTTAGGATCATAGATCTAAAGCCAAAAGGGACCTCAGAAACCATTTAACACAGCTCATATTACAGATGAGGAAACTGGGGCCCAGAGAGATTGGAGGGACTTGCCCAAGATCACAAATGTGTTATTTGTCAGAGGTTAGATTTGAACTTCAGGACTCCTAGTTCCTGGGGGGAAGCACACAAATCTGCTAAGTATGGAAACTTTCTTATCTACTCTTTTAATAAGCAAAGTACAGTAAAAAGTTCAAATCTTATTTTAAAATTCACCCACAGCTTGAACAAATTCCTAGAAATCTAACATTTTAGAACTGGAAGGCATCTAGTTCCAGTAACTGGCAATAGCCTCAAGTGTTACCTATCCCTGGAATATCCAAATCTGACATTTTACTTTTAACCTTAAGCTAAAAGGCACTAAATTCTGAGTAGGAAAGAAGAGGCAGCAACCCAGGTGTGGAAGAAGGTGATCTGGGGGCTAGAGGAGGAACATGAGATCCTTCTCTACCTCTTGGAACCTTAGGACAGTAAGTATAAGCCTTTCTCTCCTCACCTACTATCAAAACTTAGGTAGCCTGAGCATATGGGCTAGTAGTTATTTTCAAAAGGGAATTCATTAGAGGACTAATGTCATTCTAGCAGCAGCTGTCCTCTATTTTAAGACATTCTGCATATTTTCTAGTCTTAGTTCCCCATGTTGGTTGCTTCCCCTTCTCATGTTCTCTCCCCTCACTGAAACTAAGGCCTTGGATTCTGATCACTCTGAAGTGATCCAGGACTAATTCGACAATGGAGTAATGATGACATTACCAGTCCAATTGGACCAATGAATCAGCAATCTGCTTTAACCTTAATAAAGTATATTACAAATACACACTAGTATAGTCTAGGAAAATAAGGGCATGGCTGGTCCTGGTACTAAAAAGGTGAAAACCCAACACGAATCATGCAGAAATAGGTTTGATGTGATTGTACATATATAACCTGGATCAAATTGCTTTCTGTCTTGGGAGGGGGAGAGGGAAAGAAAGGAGGGAGAAAAATTTGGAATTGGAAATCTTGTAAGTACAAATGTTGAAAACTATCTTTACATGTAACTGGAAAATAATAAAATACTTTTATGATTTAAAAAAAAAATCTAAAAAAAAAAAAAAGGTGAAAACTTCACTGATGGGAAAGGAAAATCAATGGTAGTGAACAAGTCAACTCCAATACTCTCTTAAGGCAAAGTCACTAACCAGAAACATACCCTGGAAATTTTAACATTTCATAGCAAGTTTTATAAATAGGTGTCTTCAAAGTAGAGACTATAGACTGACCCAAAGGTGTATGTGATCAACTAACTAAAGTCAGATAGTAAGTGAGCAAGCATTTATTTATTGAGCACCTACTATATGCCAGACACTGTGCTAAGCACTAGGGGATATAAAAGCAAAAGATGGTCCCTGCTCTCAAAGAGTTTATAGTCTAATGGGACGGGGGCGGGGAGAGGAGTAACATGTAAACAAGTATATACAAACGTGGTATAAACGAGATAAACTGGAGAGAATCAATAGAGGGAAGGCACTAGCATTAAGGGGGATCAGAAAAGGTTTCTTACAGAAGGTACAGTTTTAGCTGAGAACTGAAGGAAATTAGGAAAGATAGGATGCAGAGATGAGGAGCTAGATCTCTGAGTGGAGGGTAAGAAGGCAGATTGCATCCAACTCTCTCCATAACAATCCCACTCTCCAACTGAGGGTTTTTTCTCCAACATAATCACATCTACTGCTATTCCCTAACACTATACCTATTCCACTCTTCTCCTTCTGTTCAAACTCTATCTTCCCCATTTCAATATGATCATTGGCCTCTTAAGGCCATTATAACCTAATCTTTATTTGGGTACCCACAGAAGTAGCCACATAGGTTGTTGTTCAGTCATTTCAGTCATGTCCTTTTGGGGTTTTCTTAACAAAGATACTGGAGGGGTTGGCTATTTCCATCTCCAGCTCATTTTACAGATTAGGAAATTGAGACAAACAAGGTTAAGTGACTTGCCCAGGGTCACACAGCTAGTATCTGAGGCTAGATTTGAACTCAGGTCTTCCTGACTCTATGCCTGGCATTCTATCCATTATGCCACCCATCTACATGGTCACCATTGGGGAAATTCACTCTCTCTCCCCCAAGCATACTTAGCTCTCTTCATTCAGATCACCTCACATCTGCAGCAAGAATCTCTCCATACATAAGCTCCAAGGCAATATCCAATGAGTAAGAACTCCACCCACCCTCCCCCATTTTTTCATTTTGATTAGGAGAGAAATGAATTGTACTAGATGAATAAACATGTATGAGTTTTGGTCTCCCTCACAGATCTCATCACATAATCTTTTCCCTAAAATCCATCCATCTACTAAACTGCTTTATTTCTATTGAGGACACCACCAATGTTCTAGTTCCCTAGGTTCACAACTTCAGTGTCATCTTTGACTGTTCTCTCTAAACCAGTATCTTGCCAAATCTTGTCATTTCTACCTTCACAATATCTCTCATCTGTCTCCTCTCTATTCCTGGGATTATCACCCCAGTTCAGGTCCTCATTATCTCTTGCCTGATCTATTTCAATAGCCTTTTAATTGATCTTCCTGTCTGAGTCTCTCCCTTCTCCAATTCATCCTTTACACAGCTGCCAAAGTGATTTTCCTAAAGTGCAGGTCAAATCAAATAACTCTCTTATCCAATAAATTCTAGTGGTTCTCTATTACCTCTAGAATTAAATATTCCTTCATCTTTATCTTCAGTACCAAAAGGGTTTGGTACTTTGTTAAGATTCAACAAACCCTTTTCTGCTTTCCCTGCACACTTTGGCCTGTTATATCTTAATTCTTTCACCCTAAGGAAAATTACCTATAGCTTATGGTGGTTCATGTCAAGGGTGTCTTCAAACTGGAGAGTAAAAAAGTACTCAATGTATGATATTAATTAGGTATGAGACAGCTATTTATTGCCCCCCCACATGAAAATACTGAATGTTAAAAACACATTTACATATTAATAAAAAGGCAAAACAGTAGGCAGTACCTTATAACTAATTATATTCTCCCAACTTTTATTTTTTAAAAATGCCTTATGTTTTGTTTGTTTGTTTTGGGCAGGGCAATGAGGGTTAAGTGACTTGCCTAGGGTCACACAGCTAATAAGTGTCAAGTATCTGAGGCCAAATTTGAACTCAGGATCTCCTGAATCCAGGGCTGGTGCTTTATCCACTTCACCACCTAGCTGCCCCCAAAATGCCTTATGTTTTGATGATATAAGTCAGACACCTAAATTCTTAAACACTTACTAGCTGCTGTGAGGATTAAAAATATGAGAGACATAATTTCTGGGTAATTTAATCATTTTATTATAGGCCAGCAGGTTATATTAATAAAAGGATGGTCAGTGGGATTTTCTCTCAAATCTAATTTGTTAACCGCACTCAAATCTAATTACTTGACAAGATTAGAAGTGTGTTATATAGGGGCAGCTAGGTGGCTCAGTGAATAGAGCACGGCCCTGGATTCAGGAGGAACTGAGTTCAAATCCGGCCTCAGGTACTTAACACTAGCTGTGTGACCCTGGGCAAGTCACTTAACCCCAATTGCCTCACCAACACCAACAACAAAAAAAACAACAAAAAAAGAAGTGTGTTATATGAATATGAAGTCTGGGAATATGTTACTTAGGTCACTCAAATCTTGATTAAAAAAAAAAGACATAAGAGAAAGAATGCAGACCCCACCCAAGCTGATGAGGGCACAATGCTTTCTACTTAGGTGTGGTTTGGTACAGGCTAAATCTCATCAGTAAAGTCCTTCAGTTATCTAAATAAATGAATCTGTCTCCACCCAAGATTCTTTGACCCAGGCGATTTCAAGGAGAACTGGACCTTGGAGTTTGGGGATGAGGGGGTGGTGAGAAAGGACTAAGAAAGAAGGTTAGAAGATTGGGTCTCCCCTCAAGATATCAATTATAATTATTTCTCACACTGTGTAACCCTGGACAAGTTACTTATTCCCATTTGCCTTAGTTAGTCCTCTGATATAAAATAAGCTGGAGAAGGAAATGGCAAACACTTAAGTGTCTTTGCCAAGAAAACCCTAAATGGGGTCACAAGAAGTCAGACAAAACTGAAATGACTGAACAACATTTGGAAAAATTGCCATGCTTTCAGGATTATGGGAAGGGCTACCCTTCCTCCCATCCCTCATAGGAGAATTGCGTACCTCACTTCCTGGAGAATCAAAGGAGAAGCGGGGAGACAGAGTGAGCAGGAAGCTGTCTCTCCTTTTTAACTGACACAGCATCCCAATCCCTGCTGCTTTCACATGGCAGGAGGATGAAGGGACCACCCAGAGTTTGCTTCCTCATACCAAAGCACTAAGTCCTTTCAGTGCTGAGCCACTGGTGGTCAGCCTGAAGAAAGCAGGCTTGCTTTACATGTGTTTCATCCCTGTTACATAATTATTAGTACAGTAATACCTCTATAATTTAGAAATATACACTAATTGGGAACGAATGCTAAAAAAAATTGCTGATAGAGGCATATGATCAAAAAAGTTTGGAGACCTCTACTCTAAAACCTGATTACTGGGGAATAGGTAATTAGCACTGGACTACCTCCATAAAGCAGGTCAGGCAAATCCCCATGATACTAGGTCATTAGGCAGAATTTCCAAAGTAAGTGAGTAGGTAGGCCATTGCTATTTCCTTCCCACATCTCTAAAATAAGTGTAAGACGCGCAGGTTGATTCCATAAGCAGGCAGGTTGATGTCTAATTGCCTTCAGAGGTAATCTGACCCTGTTGTCTGTATGCCAGCCACACCTGATTGCACAGACAGTAGCTTCAATTTTCCTGAAAGATGATCCACAGTGGTGAATACCTGCTGTTTCCATGTAAGGACTGCAGTGTCCTACAAGACTCAGCTCCAAATTTATCCTACATCCCTGAGAGCTTTGGGAATCAAAGCATCCATGCATCAAAGTTAGCTAGCTTTATTTTTTTTTTCATTTTCATACAATTATGCCTGCAACATTCCATTGTACCTAGAACAAAAAGAAAATAGGAATGATGACAAGCACAGGGAGAGGAATATTTTATGTGGCCCAACAGAGTAGTATTTAGGAACATGTCTAATGGTATCATAATGAAAATAATAACTAATGGCCTATTTTTATTAGTATTGGCAAATGGATAAACCAGGTTAGGGGTAACCTACAGGCCTTGAACTTGTTGGTTAGTGGGGTGTCTACCCTAAACATGTGAAGACTTCTCCAGTGGAATGAGGAGATGAGAACCATTTGTTCCAATGGCCATGAAGGTGGCTATGGAATACTTAGAGCTTGGTTAGACATCAAAGACACCAAGGTCATCTACTGCATCCCGGGCCATCTCCAGTCATCCTGACTCTTGTCTTGCCACTGGACTTTGATGACCCTGGAAGACAGTTTGGCTGACAATTTTGTGCAACTCTGTCTCACAAATCCAAGTCATGAAGGAGTCAATACATCACCCTGTAATATCATTGGTCCTCTTGAAAAAGAAGGACAAACAACTACTACATGCTAGGTATTTTTCTAAGTGCTTTACAAATATTATCTCATTTAATCCTCATACCAATCCTGGGAGGTGGATGGTACTATTATCCCCATTTTACAGAAGAGGAAATTGAGGCAGAGAAGTTACATGACTTTTCCAGGGTCATACTAGTAAGTGTCTGAGGCTACATTTACCCAAACTATGAATAAAAGTGTCTGGTACCTTATGTAACAGGTTTAAAGATACCAACTCGTAGGTGAGAATCAGCTATCCTGTATAGTGGTTGACACCTACATCAGATCTCATAGACTGTTTACCTGCCACTGGATTTCTCCATACTCATTCTCATCCTAGGTTTTAAGACAATTAAGGGATATGTTCTGATATTTCCTTATAAATTAATAGAAATGTGCAATCTCATTATTTAATCAATTAGTTCTGCGTTTCTGCTCCCATCTATAAATAAGAAACCTTTTTTCCCATAAACTTTTGTTCCACAGTGTCTTTTGATCTCAAACCCCCAGTCCCAGAGACTTCAACATCAGTCTTTAGTTACTATATAATTTATTAGCAACGTAATCATTCAAAAACTTTAAAAAATTTTCAACAATGTATCCACTGCGAGAAAGATTGTGGCTATAACCTGTAACTCCTGGCTTCTACAGACCCTGTCACCATAGCCCCACCATTCAATTCTCTCATATCAAAGTTAAAATTTCCCAAGAATTCTCTCCTGGAAGCCTTCTTAACTGTTTCTCTTTTCTATAGGATAAAAGGTAAATTCAATTATCTCAAAATTTCTATGGTCTTTTTCAAAGTCCCTTGACTCATTCAGTCTCTCAGGAAATAAATTTTCTTGGTCTTCACATAGACTTTCTTAGCCATGACAATTAACTCTTGTAAGGTGACAGTTAAACTGTAATTCCCCCAAAGTTCTGTTCCCTCTTGATGATACAGTAACTGAATCCAGTGAGCAGGGCTACTAAAGTTCATATTACATGAGTAATCTAGATTGAACACACATACATATGCCTACTTGGTAAAGAGACACAAAGCTTCCAAAATGTAAAGGCTTATTTTAGACGCTGGGTTTTTTCGTTTGTTTGTTTTTTGGTCGGAGCAATGGGGGTTAAGTGACTTGCCCAAGGTCACACAGCTAGTAAGTGTCAAGTGTCTGAGGCATGATTTGAACTCAGGCACTCATGAATCCAGGGCCGGTGTTTTATCCACTGTGCCACCTAGCTGCCCCTACACCCTTGTTGTGTGTGTGTGTGTGTGTGTGTGTGTGTGTGTGTGTGTGTGTGTGTGTGTGTATTGGGGTTAAGTGACTTGCCCAGGTTCACACAGTAAGTGTTACATGTCTGAGGCCAGATTTGAACTCAGGTCCTCCTGAATCCAGGGCTGGTGCTCTATCCACTGCGCCACCTAGCTGCCCCCTTACACCCTGTTTTAATACAGAAATCAAAGCTTGAGCCTTCCCACAGGATTATTTAGGAAATAACCTTGGTTACTACCTAAGCTTGATTAATGGGCTCAGTTCCTCTTCTTTTCCTTATGACTAATGGGAGGAGGGGGTGGTAACTGGATGCCATGTTTGTTTCCTGAAATGATATGGTAACTATAAAGTGACCAGGCCTTTTAAGGCTCTTATAACTAAGTAATAAGTTGTGACCTTTTACATTAAACCTCAGTTGAAGATTTAGGAATAGAATGACTCCCTGTATCACCAGGAATATTTCAAACTCCTCCTTCCCTCCCTTTCTTCCTTCTTCCCTCCTTTCCTTACTTCCTTTGCCATATATTAACTCCCAGATAAATCTTGAATTTGCCTATAAATATCTATAGCATGCCCAATAGTCTATAAAATCTCTCTGGTTTGAGAGGAATGAAGGTAGTGGGGAGTTACCATTCTTATCTGTGGCTAAGCAAAACAGTTTATAGAGTACTGAATTTGTAGCAAGGAAGACCTGAGTTCAAAACCTGCCCCAGATACCTACTGGCCCTGTGACACCAGGCAAGTCACTTAATTGCTGTTTGTTTCAGTTTCCTCACCTGTAAAATGGGATGATAATAGCACTTACTTTCCAGGGTTATTGTGAAGGTCAAATGAGATAATATCGTAAATCACTTAGCACAGTACCTAGAACAAAGCAGACACTTAACAAATGCTTGTTTCCTTCCTTCCTACCTGGGACATGCTCCTTGGTCGTGCCTGGATAATGGGTCTTAATGGTTACAGATTAATTGGTTGGCTTGACTTCCTGTGGGATGGACTACGGTAAGAGGAGACACTTCCTTGTGTTAACCTATCAAAGGCCTAAAGACTTGTGCCTTCCCCACAACCTCCACCCCTTTTTGGAGGACAGACTGGTTCACAGCAGAATGATTCTCTTCCCATCCACTCCAGGAGCAATAAAGTTGATCGTGGGGCATAGAGACATGAGAGCTTTATGTGCTCTCACTCAGTCTGAGAGGAGAGGTCTAAACCATGGCATAACCTCTTAGCCTTAGAGATGGCAGCCATAGGGAGGGGAGCCTGACACCCAAGAGGTAAGAGTTCCTGAATCCCAGCCTCTTGAATAGAGAAAGATTTCCTGGTTCATGGCAGGTTTCTAAACCTCAGATTCCTAGATAGAGTGGGAGAGAGTTCCTGCATAGTGCAGACTTTTAGTGGTGTGATGAGGGGTATTTCCTTGGCAGCATAAACTGCACTATTAGAACTCTAATAACCCCAAGTTCAAAAGTCCCAGACTATAGCTTTCTAGTGAGAGCAAGGGATTTTCTCATGGGGCAGAGGGCTTAGGTAGAAGTGAATTGTGCACAAGTCCCACAAAGGAGTTGGCAAGAGACTAAAGGCATTAGATGGAAACCAATAGACCTAGCCTCTACTGTCCATTATTACCTTTAGTTGTTAGGATAGCATAGGTACAATGGAGAAAAGGGTTGCTTCCCTAACAAGTACCAAGCTAGATGCCTATATGGATTGGCAAAAGCAAAAGGGAGCTTTGATGACATTTTTGTGTATGTGTAGTGGGGGAGGGGAGACACAGTGTTGCCTGCCTATCAATCCCAAGTGTTTCCTTTCTAGAAGTCCAAACCACCTGGTAGTGCCATAAATCAGGATGCCGAAAGATCTCAATCACTTGTGTTATTTAAAATATTGGAGTGACTGTTTCAAGCTAAATTATTGGGGGGCCAGACTGGGTTTCCTAAAATATTGCTACTTATAAATTAATGGCTATTACACCAATTTAGGCAGTAAACATTTGGTATTAAAGTATATTAAATATTAGTAAAGAATTGATCGTGTGGCAGTTAACACAGGCAGAAAACCCCCCAGCACCATTTTGTCTCTACATTACCTATACTGTCCTAAGAGGTGAGCGCTCACCAATGGGACAGCCTTCCAAACCTAGAGTGCCAGCTGAGAATGACATTCACTTCATGGTCTGAGTCTTTTTCCTCCTTTGGTAGAGGTGGCTCTTACACACTGATCAAAGCTAATTGGCTAGCATCATTCGATTCCATTGGTTTGAGTGACTTGAGGGTGGTCCATATTAAAGAGTTCTACAGACCCACTGAGGGCAAAGTCAAAGTCCAGATAAGTTTGCCTTAATCGCCTTGTTTCGATGAGCTAGTCAAAGAGTCTATTCTCCATTTCTTTTCTACCAGCTTGCACAGGATTGGAATTTGAAAGGGATTCAAATTGTCTCTAAAACTCTGCATTCTGAAGATGGGGGTAGAAAGGCTAAAAATTAGGTCCCCAAGAATTTTGTTATTAATAATAATTTTCTCACTCAATCAACGAACAAACATTTATTACAAAATAAATGCTCTATGCCAGGCACTGTGCTAGGTACCGAAGATAAAAATAAATAAAATTGATACAGCACAATTGACAAAGAAAATACTCAGAATGTGTGATTTTTTCTACATCAAAATAATCCCTCCTCCCAAGGAATTTATATTCTATATGAAGATACAAGCACACGCATATACTGAATGAATAGAGAATAAGTACAAATAAATCCAAGGTATTTAGGGAGGAAGAACAACAGCAGTTTGTGGTATGCAAGGTGAGGAGCTGCCTCCCTAGAAAACCCAAGTACATCTTCTGATAAGAATTCAAAACACAAAGTGGTCCTGGGAATCTGGAAGATTTTAAGACAATGGAGGAAAGTGGGAGTCACCAGAGAGAAAAACTGCATCAATTATTTAATGATCTATTATGAGCCTTTAAAGTGTTTCTGTACTTTCTGTGGGATAGACATAAAAAACTATCCTTTATTTGATATATTTATTATTACTTTAAGTTTTTATAAAAGACCTGAGGACCGTTTTATTAAAAAAAAAAAAAAGACTGGAATATAAACTCTTTGAGAATAGTTTGCTTCATTTTTTAATTCCCCAGTACCTAGCACAGTGTCTGGCAATAGTAGGTTCTTTCTCCCCTCCTCTCCCCACATAGTAGGTTCTTAAATAAATGTTTGTTGATTGATCTGTGGGGACCTCATCATGAACTATATTTTAGCTATATTCTGAGATTTCTTAGAGGCAACTCTGGATTGCCTCTAAAACAAAGACAAGATTATTTTGGGGTGTGCTGAACCCAAGATTAGACCTGGTCCATATAAACTCATAGCTTGGGTACTAGGTCATAGTTTATATTTCTATCTGCCACATAGCCCTGACTCTTTCAATTGTTTGCAAAACTGCAACAAACATTGTGTAGGAATGGGCAAAGCAGTTACCAGAAAATGGCTGACTGTAACCAACCATTAATAAAGGGATTAGCCTTAGTCATCGCTTGGCATTTTCATTTCTTCTGTAGCCCAGGGAACATCAATTTAAAATGAAGCAATAAAAACCAACCAAACAAAGAAATAAATAAGTAAATACATGAAAATAAATAAAAATTAAAAATAAAGTGAAGCAATTCCAGATAATATCCATCATAAACCTTTCTTATTGCCTTTGTAGGGAGAATCAGAAAGAAAACCCACTGGCCCTAGGCTTTTCAATCCATGAAAAAGAAGAGAGTTGAACAAGATGTTCTCTCAAGTACCTCTTAGCACAAAATCCTATTGTTATCTGTCCCATATCCTCCCAGCAAAGAAAGGGTGAAAAGCAACAAAAATCTACGGTGTTATAATACCTTTCCACAAACCTTGGTCTCAGCTGTTTTCCATTTTTTTGATTTGTCAGGATTTGCCTTAATGATTGTTGTTACTCGGTCTTAGGATTATGACTTTATAACTAAAAGAAACATTAGAGATCATCTGCAGCTATATCTACATAGAAAGAAGTGAAAAGAGTCAAAATGTTAATCCAGACCTGAAGGCAGGTCCAGCACTCTTTCTACTATATTGCATTGCCTCCCAATCTCCAAAAATTATAAATATGACAACATCCCTGTCTTCAAAGACCTTATATTCAAATTGACAAGGCATGAGTAACATTAAGAGAAACAGAATAAAAAAGAGAGGGAGAAAAAAGCAGCTTAGTGAAATGAATCAAGACATCAATGGGGTAGCTAGGTGGCCCAGCGGATAAGGCACCGGCCCTGGATTCAGGAGGACCTGAGTTCAAATCCGGCCTCAGATCCTTGACACTTACTAGCTGTGTGACCCTGGGCAAGTCACTTAACCCCAATTGCCTCACCAAAAAAAAAAAAAAAAAAAGACTTCATTGACAGGATGTACACTATTCCATACCCACAGTGCCACTCCCCTCCCCTTTCCCCTCATCCCCACCCCCAAGGCACGAATGCTTTTTTCTCTCTCTTCTTTAGGGCCAAATTTGAGAAATCTGATTACATAACATTATCTTATGTGTTGATGCTGTGCTGTCCATTTACATCGTGGAAGGCATTGTGTATATTGTTTTCTAGGTTTGGCTAATTTCACTTTATATCAGTTCATATAAAACTTATCATGATTCTCTGTATTTTTTTTTTGCATGAAGTTGAAAATCTGTAATATAAACAGCTCACTTTTTGATATGTTACATTTGACATGTTATTTTCAAAGCTGTCTTGCTTTCTAGTTTCCTAATAAGTTCCATTCTGTTCTCTTTTAGGTATTTTAAAAGATTCTCCAATGAACTTTGGTTAACCCAGTATTCAACCATGATTCCAGAGGACCATTGATAAAGAATGTTCCCTACCTCCTGATAGAGAGGTGATGGAATAAATATGTAAAATGAGACCCACATTTTTGGAGATAGCCAAATGGAAATATAGGTATTTCTCAATATGGGAAGTTGTTTTATTTGACTATGATTACATATTACAAGGTTTTTATTATTATTTTTTCAGTGGGTGAGGTGAGAAACTAAATGCTTATTAATTGAAAAAAATGTTTTAGGGGCAGCTAGATGGCGCAGTGGATAGAGCACCAGCCCTGGAGTCAGGAGTACCTGAGTTCAAATTCGGCCTCAGACACTTAACAGCTGTGTGACCCTGGGCAAGTCACTTAACCCCAATTGCCTCACTAAAAAAAAAAAAGTTTTAAAATGCTTCTATGACTTCTATTTTTACTTTTTTCTTTTTTCATTCATTTTGGTAACCCCATCACTAACCTTCCTTCCTCATCCCCCCCAACTGAAAGGAAGAAAAAGAAAGCCCTTTTATTTGATATACATGGTCAGGGAAAACAAATCCCTACATTGATTGTGTCTGAAAATAAATATCACATTCTTTACCTTGAGTCCATCACTTCTCTGTGAAGATGATTAATGTTTGTTAAAAGAGAAAGAAGAGAAGGGGACAAGTATTTAGTGAGCAACTACTATATACTAAGCACTGTGCTAAGTGCTTCACTTCATTAGATACTCAAAACAACCCTAGGCAATAAGTGTTGTTACTATCCCTATTTTGCATTTGAGGAAACTGAGATAAACAGAGGTTAAATAACTTGTCCTGAGTCACACAGCTAGTACCTGAGCTCACATTTGAACTCAGATCTTCCTGACTTAAGGCCCAACACTCTTATCCACTGTACCACTTAGCTGCCTCAACAGAGCAAAATGCCACTTCAAAGGATCTCTTCCAACAAAGTAACTCCCATGCATAAATCAAAACCATACAAAATTCCTTAAAAGATATACAACAGGGAAGACTTTTTTCAATAACTTTCTGCTTATTAATATCAAACAAGGAAGAAAACAAGGAGACATATGCCAACCAAAGGTGTTTGCCATTCTCATGGAATACATCCATGTCAAAATAGAACAGATGACAGCTACTCACTTTGGGTGATTCACATTGAATCTAATGACATTTCCAGAAGGAACCTAAAAATACTAAAAAGTATCATCAACAATGATAAGGCCTTGGGCAAGAAATTGAAGACTGGGGGAGGTGGGCAGGGGGAGAAGAAAAAAAATGAATTTGGGAAATGCACAGCTGGATAAGAAGATAGTATCTGAGAATGGAATTTGGATTTCTGGACTACAGGGATACAGGGATAATAGATTCCTGGTAAGAAATGAAATAGACCTAACAAAGTCTGGTAAGAATATTTTTGCCAGATGAGTTGCCAATCTAATCAAAAGTGTTAATCCAAAAAGAATGAGGAAAGGGGATGCTAGGTGGCACAATGGATAGATTGTGCACTGGTCCTAGAGTCAAGAGGACCTGAGTTCAAATCCAGCCTCAGACACTTACTATGTGACCCTGGGTAAGTCACTTAACCCCAATGGCAAAACAAAAACAAAAAAACAATATGGGGAAAAGAGAAGACAACTTATGTTTTCTCTTGTAGATACTATGGAGAGTAGTCACAAAGAAAGAAAAAATAGTAGCTGAGATGCCCAGAAAATCACAGGAGAAAAAAATCCAAAGAAAACAGTAGTAAAACCAATGGCCTAAAATGTCTATATACAATATTCAATGTTTAGGCAACGAACAAGGGAAATTAGAGGGCTTATTGCAAGGAGACAAATTTTAATTTATAGATATTCATGGGACTTGTAGACATGAAACTCATGTGAGCTGGGGACAGAAACCTCAACTCCCCCCTCACCTCCAACAAATATACATACACATTTATCTTGAATTCCAACAAACATTTATTTAGCATTTGCAAAGCACAGAGCACAAGGATTAACCTTGCTACATCTACAAAGATGATGTCAGTCTGTCAATCAAGTATTTATTCCATCTACCCAAAAGCTTCCCAAACTAATTTTCTAAAACCCAGGTCTAATCTTGTCATGTCCTGACTCAATAAATTCTGGTGGCTAGTAGGAAATATGGGGCAGCTAGGTGGTGCAGTGGATCAAGCACTGGCCCTAAAGTTGAGAAGACCTGAGTTCAAATCTCACCTCAGACACTTACTAGCTGTGTGACCCTGGGCAAATCACTTAACCCTAACTGCCTTAAATATCTGAGGTTATCTCCACTTGTCCTGATGTATATCTTGCCACTAGACCCAGATGGCTCTGGAGGAGAGAATGAGGCTAGTGACTTTGCACAGCCCTCCCTCACTTAAATCCAATTCATTGCAAGTCATGACATCACTTCCTGTTGTCATGGTCCTCTTCAAGAAGTAAGGATAAATAGCAATAAAATAAATTTCAAATATAAATTACTCTGGGGGGGCAGCTAGGTGGTGCAGATAAAGCACAGGCCCTGGATTCGGTAGGACCTGAGTTCAAATCCAGCCTCAGGCACTTGACACTAGCTTGACACACACACATATATATATACATACATATATATACACACATATATACATATGTGTGTGTATATCTATATATCTATATAAAAATAAAAACTACTCTGTCATTTAAAGCCCTTCAAAACCTAGTCCCAACATAACTTTCTATCCTTATTACTAAGGTCCTCTATACTTTCTACCATTGAAGTAATTTGGCCTTTTTCCTCTTCCTTAAGCATAGCATTCTATTTCTCATCTCTGTAGTCAACTAGCATTTATTAAGTACCATTAAGTACATGCCAGGCATCGTACTAAGCACTGGACAAGAGAAATGACCCAAACCTGACCCCAGGTGCCAGGAGAGATTGGAAGGTGCAGTATGTGGGTAAAATGTAAAGTCCTGATTAGCAGTTTTGAAAAACTGCTTTATGTATTAATGAGACTTAAATTTTAGTCTCCTAGCCAACTAGAACCACAGCTTTAAGTTATTATTATTGATTCCTGTTAATTCTATTAAAGTATGTTGTGATTCTTCTACGTTTAGTATTTCTTCCTGTGTAACAATAAGCTATCAGTCCAATACCCAATTTATTTTTCAAATCAAGTGCCTTTTTACTTCCTTTTTTATAGGAAAACCCTTGACTTATAGACAACTTTTACTAAATTAGCACAGTCCCATTTAGGATGCTAAGCTTGAGGTTTGCTACCAAACATCAGTTTAAGAAATGGAGCCCCCTCATTTAGAGGCAACCTCTGCCCTCCCCCAGCACTCGACCCAGCACTGGACCCAGGCCACAAAACACAATGTCTGCATACAAAAATGGGAGGGGCAAGTGTTCCAGACCCTGTGGGCTCCACCACAGTTATCTGGCTTTCCAGATAAGCATATACAAAATTAATTCAAGGTAATTTGAAGCAGGATGGAAGAGCTAGTAGCTATGGGGGAATCAGGCAAGTAATAAAACATTGTGGAACAGTACAACATAGTAGAGGATACATTCATTCATTTAGTGCTACATCCAAGTGCCAAATGGATCCTTGTTGTCCTACTGAGGAGGCTTTTGTTCCCCATGATGAGGTGTAAAATTCCAGGACAAGGTTAGCCCCTATTTGGGGCAAACTGTCTCAGCTTACCCAAATAACTCGAGGAGACCACCGAGTCAAGTAGAGACAGATTTATTACATTCCTGCGGGAATGGGCAAACTCAATGCCTGAATCGCAATAGCTAATACATGCCTTGACCTTTTATAGGGGAAGTCCCCACGCACACTAGGGCAAGCTCACAATCTAACATCCAATCCTGTCTCACCCAGGGTGCGTGTTTAGCTCGTGATCAATGTATGGAGACATGCATACGTATTCCAGGAACAAGGGGGAAAAGGGGAGGGGGAACGAGGTCAAACCGAAGGGAACGGGGGAGTGACAGTCAGATGTTTCAGATCTCACAGTTCCTACTGACTCCCCTCTCCTGGCCCCCATCTCTAAAGATATTCAACCTGAATAACAGGAAGAGTCACTCAGGTGTTTCAGCATTGTTTTGTAGTCGTGTTAATTTTAGAAGGATGACTGGGTTAAAATTTATCTTCAGCTATGTTGGGAAATCAAAGAAATAGAATAAAGAATAAAAGAATAATCCATTGTTGGGACCCTAGGGTCAAGGAGATTCTGCTCTGAGAAAAAGAGACATTGTCACTTAACATCTGGTCTAAACTTAATTGCCGCATCCTGTGCTGAGCCCTGTCCTTTCTTCTTGAGTCCCGAGTATTGAATTGGTGGGCAAACTCCCTGACCCACTCAACAGGGACTGGGGTTCTGACACATGGTGGATTCTAGATAAAACTAAGATGTAGCTGACAAGTGGGGAGACTGAGCAGAAGTAAAAATACTATTAATTGGCAATAAAACAAAGGAGACAGTGAGAATTTGACAAGCAATAAACTTTTAAACTAACTATACTGGGGCAGGGCTGGGTATCTTCCAGACCCCATCCTCAGAGTTTAATCTGATTCAAATCCATAATCATCTCATACACCCCTATACAAGATAACTATACAGATTATTTGTATTCTCCTAGGTACTCATGGCCACATTAATAACATGTTGATGATGGTTAACTCAATTCAAATTCAAGTCTATTCAACAAATATCTTTTAAGCAACTACTAAGTTGAATTATAATCATAAAACTGTGAGAAGGTACCTGAGTTGTACTTTGAAGGCAAATAAGACAGGAATTCTAAGAGATGGAGAATAAAAGGGAGCTGGATTCAGCTATGGGGTCCTATCTTTGAAAGCATGGAGGAGAGATGGAAATGTTGAGTATGGGGAACTAACAGTCCAGTTTGGCATGGAAAATTCATGAAGGAGAATAGTATAAAATAAGAATGTGTTTATGTCATATTGTGTAGGACTTAAAATACCAAGGTGAGAATTTTGTATTTTATATAAGTATAATGATACCAATGAAGATTTTTGAATATAGGAACATCCAAATTGGATCTGTATTTTAAGAATATTAATTTGGCAGATGTATAGTGATTATTAGAGAGGGAATGAATCATAGGTGAAAACTGTAGAGAGGCAGATTTCAATATAAGATACAGTGGGGGGCAGCTAGGTGGTGCAGTGGATAAAGCACAGGTCCTGGATTCAGGAGGACCTGAGTTCAAATCCGGCCTCAGACACTTGACACTTACTGGCTATGTGACCCTGGGCAAGTCACTTGACCCTCATTGCCTGACCCTCCCCCCCCAAAAAAAAGATACAATGGATAGAGAGCAGGACTTAAAGTCAGGAAGACCTGAGTTCAAATCCTGCCTCAGATACTTACTAACTGTGTAATGCTACATAAACTCTCTCAGCTTCAGTTTTCTCATCTATAAACTGGTGATAAATAACAGCAACTATCTTTTGGGTTATTGTGAGGATCTTTGAATTAACATATACAAAATGTTCTGCAAAGTTATTCCTGTTAAGACAGACACAACCTCTAATATCCCTTCTAATCCTAAAATTCTGAAATTTTATGACTGAAAGAAGCTAATATATTAAAGTGGAAAGAAGCTAAGCTGAGAGCTAAGAGATCTGATTTTTTCTTTCTTTTTTTCTTTTTCTTTTTCTTTTCTTTCTTTCTTTTTTTTTTTTTTTGCAGGGCAATGAGGGTTAAGTGATTTGCCCAGGGTCACACAGCTAGTAAGTGTCAAGTGTCTGAGGTTGGATTTGAACTCAGGTCCTCCTGAATCCAGGGCCTGTACTTTATCCACCGTACCACCTAGCTGCCCCCAAGATCTGATTTTTTCATAACCTACCTGTGTGACCTTGGGCAAGTCACCTTACCTCTTAAGGTCTCAGTTTATTCACCTCTAAAATGAAAGGGTTGGAACTCAGATTACTTGTATTAACAGAATATACCTATACTTCCACCTAGGCCTGGGGGGGGTTTTCTGTGGGACAGCCAAAAGAAGGTGGGCCTTCCTATGAAGATGTGATTCCTGACTGCCTGAGAGAATGAATATTCTGCCTTAATATTGCATATCTCTGTGAGGAGAGAAGAGACTTCAGAGCTTGTTGGAGAACACTTTAAGAAGGCCTTTGAGAAATACAGTGTGGAATTTCAATTTTATGCTATTTCTGTTATCACTTTATGAGAATTGTTTATGGTATCATAGTCCAGAGTATTGCTGATAAAAAAGAGAGGTTATTTTGTAAAGTAAACCTTATTTCCCCACTCAAATAACTATGGTACATCTGTATAAATGGGTAAAGAATCTAAGATAAGTGTTCGATTACCGTTGGTTGATTGCCGTTGGTTGATTTCATAAAAGTGTTTCAGACAAATAAAAGACTCTGCCCCCACCCCCCCCCAAAAAAAAAAAGAAAAAAAAGAAATACAGTGTGGTGAGTAAAGCACAACTTTCTAATTTTTTTCCAGATTCCATCAGTTTATTTTAACATAAATCAGGACCCCAGGGCAAATATAGTTACCAAACACATTCCTTCTATTGTCACCCTGGGGAAAAAAAGGGATCCAGCCCCAGACTTTGGGGTAGGTAGGGATGAGAGTGGAAAGAGAAAGCAGCTCAGATCTTTCCAGAGAAAGTGTCTTCTGCTCTGGCATCTTACTGAAGTAGTCACCCAGGACCAGGGACAGAGAAACAAGTAGCCTCATTTGTTCCAGAGGCAGACAGACAAATCTTTATCTTTCTCAGTCACGGCCTCCTGGAAATGTTGAAAGTCTAGGTAGTTCTGCCAGCAATTTGGGGCATGGTTCTGATTGGGGAAGTGGCTGTCCAAGAGTACAGTGCGGTAGTCCTGGATCTTGGCCCTGACATTCTTAGACGGTGGCTCTTAGAAAGAGGGCACACCTACTGTCCATGAAGTCATCTCTGCTGTTGCCACTGCTTCTCAAGCACCCTCCCTCCTCCACCCTGCAGTCAGTGAGACCCTTCCCAAGAACAAGTTCTGAATGGCTACAGGGAACCTTCAGAGATGGAAACACAGGAGAAGCCAGCCCTCCCACCTATCCCTGGACAAAGTTTGCAACTTTCCAGATTACTGCTATGATTCTTTCTCCAGGTTTGAGTTGCAGAGCACATTTACTCTTTCATAGTCTTTGGTCTATTCTAGTCTGTATAACTTTCCCTGGGATTTCTGTTTATTGTTTTGCTAGCATGAATGACTTTACTTCCCATTCTGATTGTCTTTTGTGAAGTCAGTTTTAGTGGGAGGGACCTAAACTGGTAATAGGAAGCTAAAGGTATTGCCCCTTTTGTGAGTGCATTAGGGAAAGTGCCTTTTAATTTAGACTTTAACATTTTGAGGTGTGGTGAATGATTTTATACACTTGGAGACAGACTTGGATGGAAAGGAGTTTGGATCTCCTCCTGCTCCTTTCACTGTCATATTATCACTATTTTTCTTGGACAAAGGGTAGGCTGGATCACAGAACAGATACCTATCCATGCCAGGATACTCACACATATATCCTAAATAACCTTGGTCCCAGAACACTTGCCTCCTCTAGTAGTCAGGTGGGATACTAATGGTACAGAATGTTGTTGCACATGCTGTCAGACATGTCTGTTTTGTGGGTCAGTTTTGCTCAACTGTTGCATCCTTAAAAGCAAGGATTCAATGGGAGGAGTTATTGAGAAATAACTATTAAAAGGAGGCAGCTGGGTGGTGCAGTGTATAGATTGCTGGGCCTGGAGTCAGGAAGATTCATCTCCTAGGGTTCAAATCTGGCCTGACCCTTACTAGCCATGTGACCCTGGACAAGTCACTTAACCCTGTTTGCCTCAGTTTCCTCATCTATAAAATGAGCTGGAGAAGGAAATGGCAAACCACTTTAGTATCTTCGCCAAGAAAACTCCAAATGCTGAAGAACTGGACTCAACTGAAAAGTGACTAACAAATATAAAAAAGACATCAATAAAACATTAAAAAAACCCCCAACAACATTGGATTCAGGAAAAAATAAAACACAAATCAAAATAAAAAGATTGTACTATAAACAGAATTTTGGTGTTTGAAGGAACTTCAGTGGCCATTTATCCAATCCATATTGATAAAAGAATCCCATCTACTACCTACCTAATAAATGCTTATCCAGCTGTTGCTTTTGAAGATCTCCAGTTGATGTAGGAGGCAAAAAAGGGTTAATAGAAAAACCCAAGACCCAAGCTCTAATTCAGATATTAGCTCTAAAAGGGAGTCATACCCCAGGTTCTTGTACCCACAGAAATCAGTGTCCATAACAGGAACAGAGGGAGAGAGGCCATGATGACCTTAGACTAAAATGACAAGGCTATAGAAATTCTAAAGAAAAATGATTCTATTTTGAAACTAGCCTTGGGAATCAGAAAGAGACATGCACAGAAAAGGCCAAATTTGTCCCCAGATTCACCTTATGATGTGTAAACCCCCAAAACACACCTCCTCTGAAAAAGGTACCCACCTTGGGGGTTGGCTTAGGACCCCAGGAACTCCAAATTAGGATAAGCCCTCCCCTGAAACACCCCTAGGTAGAGAATATTATAATGAGATGGACAGGCCCTCCCCTGTACCTCCCCAAGGTGGAGATTATTATAATGAGACTGATAATCAATTTATCCAAACTATAAATATAACTATCTTTCCTTTCACTATTCCAGAGATACCTTTCCACTATTCTGGTTCTCTCCCTGTGGTCACCCACAGTATTGCAATAAAACTTGGGAAACTGAGTCACTGAGTCTTGTAATTCTTTTGGGATGACTCACAATCAATTTGACCCCTAATTCTAGCCCACATCACAATGGAGAAACATTAGTTATCCCTTTTACATCTTGACTTTCCCTATCAAAGTTTCAATGTTGGCACAAGAAATTAAATGGAAATTTGAAGGAGGGGAGTTTTACGGAAGCAGAAGATGACACAGCAAAAGTTTAGAAATTCAGAAATGCATAAAAAATACGCATATTATTATATATCAACCCAAATTTTACAATAAGGTTCTGTAAACACCCCATAAAAGAAAAACAAAACAAAAAATTCAGACTTCTTTTCTAGTACAAAGGGAGGGCCAAAAAATTTTAGGCAGATTTCCCAAATGGGGGCTGGGAGGAGGGGCACCTCATCTCAACCCCATGATGTGGAAGGGATAAGTGTACTTCCTAGAGTAGCCTGTTTCACTTTTGGATAGACTGAGTGATATTTAAGATATTTTTTAGGCCTATGAAGTCCTTAGTTGGTCACAATGGCCAATGTTTTACTCCCCTTTGTCTATATCACATATGGATTTGGGGGGCTGTGGGATGTAGTGGTATGATACTAGGAGATGTCTGTATTCTTTGATTCTTAAGCCCTAGAAGGCTTCATATCCCACCCAGAGGTCCTAATAGAAGAATATTTCATATATGGTCCACTATATCAAGCTGGGTGTTCCAGGCATGCTTCACTTTACTCTCCTGTTATCTTGTTGAAGTTAGCAGGCTACTGCTTCCCTCCTAACTCTCCATAGCTGCTTCCTCTCCCCCCTATTTGAACCTTAATCAAATAAATACTTCCACAGCTACTGGAAAGGGTGTGTCAATCTCCTCCTTTTGGCAGCCATTCCAAACCAAAGTAGCCTTCCCTGGCCACTCCTCTCTCTTTTTTTTTTTTTTTTAAAGTGAGGCAATTGGGGTCAAGTGACTTGCCCAGGGTCACACAGCTAGTAAGTGTTAGGTGTCTGAGGTCGGATTTGAACTCAGGTGCTCCTGACTCCAGGGCCCCTGTTCTATCCACTGCACCACCTAGCTGCCCCCACTCCTCTCTTAATATATTGTTTTCCCAATTTCAATGTAAGCTAACTGAGGGCAGGAACCACTTTGATTTTGTTTGCGATCCTTAGTGCTTAGTACTGTGCTTTAGCACATGGTAAACATGATTTTTCACCCATTTATTCACTGAATATTACATTTAATATTGATCAAATGCTAACTATTATTAACAGTGGGTTATGTGAGAAAATCGGTAGTTGTCTCCTCTCAATGAGGATATAACAGTCAATCATATTCCTCCTGATCTGTTTTTAGGACAAAGGTCTCAGATCCCCTCCTTCCCCTCTGGCTAACAAAATCACATGGTTCAAGGAGCCCTGGTCTCAATAAGGTCCTCTCTGGAATTGTGTCCATATAGGGAAGAATAAGATCCACTCCTGAGTTATGCCCATATAATGAAGAACTGATTAGAGATGGGAATACTGCGTCCTGATTAGCTAGTTTTTGCACGTAGATTGTAACTCTTGAGTAATTGGACCAATGATGAAAAAGGGGAGGGTCCATTCATGTTAGTGACTAGGGTTTAAAACAAGGCCTGAGAGCCCCCTTTCTTTGCACCCATTAGTTGCACACTAGGGTGCCTCCTCCTCAGGAGAAGGAAATAAACGAGCCTATGTCACATGACTGCTGAGTTCCTGACAATTATTGAGAAGAGGATTGTTTTCCTTCACAGGTTAATTGTTATATACTAGCTAGTGAAGCTAACATGTTCAAAGTAAACTCAAACACGGTTAAAAAAAACAAACAAAAAAAAGGGAACCTGAGGAATGAATGAATTTCCAAGTCAGGCATCACTAAAGATACCTTGATGGATCTTATTAATGTAGGTGTTTCCTCTATTAGTGTCTCATGAAATTCTTGTCTCTCATCTCCCCGAAATCATCCAAAGAGTCATATTCTCTCTCTACTCTTCACCTCCTGGCTTGCTTTATTAGTTCTCACCTAAATCTTACCTTCTGGAAAAAAAAAATAAACTTTCCAGGCCCCACTCCTTTCCAACTATTCCCATTAGCATAGTCCCCAGCACATAGAAAGGGCTTAATAAATTCTTGATTTAATCTGAACAGTACTTACTACATGCTAAATACTAGGGGTACAAAGATGTCCCTGACTTCAGGGAGTTTACATTCTGTGGGGGGAAATAACATGCATTGGAATAAGTAAATCCAATCTATATATGAAGTAAATAGCAGGGGGCAGCCAGGTGGCACAGTGGATAGAGCACCGTCCCTGCATTCAGGAGGACCTGAGTTCAAATCCGGCCTCAGACACTTGACACATACTAGCTGTGTGACCCTGGGCAAGTCACTTAACCCCAACTGCCTAACTCCCCCCCCAAAAAAAAAAACCCCAAAACCAAAAACCTTGACATAATGAAATAAATACCAAATAATTTCAGGGAGGAGTGATGAGTACTATCTGGGGGAATTAAGAAAGGGTCTTGTGTAGGAGGTAGCACTTAAAATGAACCTTGAATGGAGATGGGGATTAGATAATCTGCCTAAACTCTGTAGACCTTCCTCTGTTGTTTTTTTTTTTTTAGACCTTATGTGGGTATCACCATCTGTTATCCCTCCCACAACCCTAAAAAGATATAACCATACAATTGGAGAATCTTTCAGACTCCAAGTGAATATTTCTGGCATTTTAATTTACATTGAATACTAGCCCTTTCCCTCTAATTGTGAGACATCTGTTATATCTTGGTTGGGTGGATAACTAAACAGAGGAAGAATCTTATTACCTATCCAACTTTTAAAAATATTAGACCTGAAAGGGACCTTAAAGAACATCTAATCTAACCCCCTCAGTTTTACAGATTGTGAAACTGAGCCCCAGAGAGTTTCAGTGACTTGTTCAAGGTCACACCGGCATTAAGTGTCAAAGCCAAGATTCAACCTATATCTTCAGATTCCAAATCCAGCATTCATTCCCTTGTATCACAATAGATACTGTATGGAGCAAACTGCCTCAGTTTACCCAAATAACTCGAGGAGACCACCAAGTCAAGCAGAGACAGATTTATTACATCCTCATGAGGACGGGCAAAACCCAATTACACATTGAAGTCTTGCAAAGATATGCCCAATCCTCTAGGTTTTTATAGTAATCTTGAAAAGGACTGTCCCCACGTACACCTAGGGTGGATGAGCTCACAATCTAACATCCAATCCTGTCTCATCCAAGGTGCGTGTTCAGCTTGTGATCAATGTATGGAGACATGCATACGTGTTCCAGGAGCAAGGGGGAAAAGGGGAGGGGGAACAAGGTCAAACCAAAGGAAAAGGAAACAGGGGAGTGAGAGTCAGATGTTTCAAATCTCACAGTTCCCACCGACTCCCCTCTCCAGGCCCCTGTCTCTAAAGATAAGGATGACAGGGTTAAAATTTATCTTCGGCTATGTTGGGAAGTCAAAGAAATAATTGGCAATTAAACTTAAAGGAGACAGTGAGAATTTGACAAGCAATAAACTTCTAAACTAACTATATTGGGTCAGGGCTGGGTACCTTCCAGACCCCATCCTCAGAGTTTAATCTGACTCAAATCCATAATCATATCATACAATACTAAACTTGTTACAGAGAAGTAGGGATGTCAGTAGCATTTTTTCTTGGGGTGAGACAATTGGGGTTAAGTGACTTGCCCAGGGTCACACAGCTAATTAAGTGTCAAGTGTCTGAATCCAGATTTGAACTCAGGTCCTCCTGACTCCAGGGCCAGTGCTCTATCCACTTCGCCACCTAGCTGCCCCTTGTCAGTAGCATTTATTAAGCACCTACTATCTGCCACTCTCTATGCTAAGTGCCAGAGATACCAAAAAGGGGTGGTGGGTGGGGGGAGAGATAAAAAAACCAACAGTCTCCGCTCTCAAGGAGCTCACACATCAAACATCTATGGATAAACAGGATATATACAGGGTCAGTTGGAGATAATTTCAGAGGAAAGGCACTAAGATTATGGAGGAGTGGGAAAGCCTTCTTGGAGAAGGTAGATTTTGGCTGAAATTTAGAGGAAGCCAGGGAAGCTAGGAAACAACCATGAGGAGGGGGCGTGTTCCAGGCATGGGAGACAGCCAATGAAAACACTTGGACTTAAGAGATGCGTCCTGCTGTGGATGAACAACCAGCAAGGATCTTAGAATATGTGGAGGGGAGTAAAATGGAAGAAGACTGGAAAGATAGGAAGGTGCTAGGTTATAAAAGGTTGTAAAAGCCAGAGTATTTCATATTTGATCCTAGAGGTAATTTTGTCATAAGAGTAACACCTCGGGGAAGCTAGGTGACACGATGGTTAGAGCACTGGCCCTGGATTCAGGAGGATCTGGGTTCAAATTTGAATCAGACACTTGACACTTATTATCTGTATGACCCCGGGCAAGTCATTTAACCCCCATTGCCCCGCAAAAAAACAAACAAAAAAGCCCCATCTAATCTATAGACCTCAACTATCTCTTGAACTCACTTATCTTGAATATAACCTAAAACCAAAATATAAGGGGATTATCTTTTGTGAAGTTATGTCCAGGTCTTGTTGAACAACCTGATTTTAAACTGTGATATGACTCAACAATAAGGTATTAGAGAAGAATGAATTCCGTAGAGCTGAGTTAGCTTAGGATGAATTATTTTATATGACTTTTGCCTTATCCCTCTTGCATTATTTCTTAATTTATATTTTAATTGTACATAAATATCTGTATGTAAATACAAGATGGCTGTAACATGCTTAAGGAAAGAGGCAGCAGGTTTCAGAAGCAAAGGCCATAAGATCCTAGGAGTAGGAGTAGTGGAAGATCAGCTACCATTAGAGAGGAGACAACTCAGTGGATGGAGTGTGCTGAGCCTGGAGTCAGGAAGAGCCAAGTTCAAATCCAGCCTCAGATAATAACTAGCTATGTGACCCAGGGCAAATCACTTAACTTCAGTTTGCCTTAATCTACTGGAGAGGGAAATGACAAACCACACCAGTTCCTTGCCAAGAAAACCCCAAATGGGATGACAAAGAGTCAGACATGACTGAATAAGAAGAAGGGTCAGACAACCAGATAGGTGTAGGGGTCAAGACAGTTCTGGAAACTTAGTGTCTTAAATCACATATTGGAGATTAGTGCAGGTGTAGAAATTTGTAAAGGAGAAAGCCCTTAAGGCTCATGGATTAGTTCTAAGGAAAAGCTGACATCCTGCTTCACCTGTCCATAGATCAGGCCTAGAGTCAGCACCTTTACAGATCCACCAACACTAGGAAGGGAAGGTACATCCCTTCTACTTTTTTTCTTTTTTTGGGGGGGGAATGGGGGTTAAGTCACTTGCCCAGAGTCACACAAGTGTCAAGTGTCTGAGGCCAGATTTGAACTCAGGTCCTACTGAATCCAGGGCTGGTGCTTACCCACGGTGCTACCTAGCTGCCCCCATGTACATCTCTTCTAAATACTGTTCAAATACTAAGGGCCTTCCTTTGCTATGTGTCTCAGGTAAGTAATTCTCATATCCAGCACCAAAGTGACCATTGGTCCAGATTAAATGGGAAAACTTGTGGCAAGGATTATCTCCTCACTCTATCCCAAAACCTGGTGTTCTTTAGAGGCAGACAATTTTCACTTTTCCTCTGAATGTACTCGGGGAAGGTCACTTCCAGCTTGGATATGTTATAATACTTTTGAATATCTCAGAATCTATATAACTTCTGGGCTTTCAACTCTCTAGCCCTCCCTTTCACTCCCTACCCAGCAGGAACTCTTCTGGTTTTCCCTGCTTAGATTGTGTTTCTATAGCATACTTGGGTGCATGGGAGAAGGTACTACATTCTCATGGAATGTAATCATATTCAGGTCTTGCAGGATAACCTGATGCTAAACTGTGATGTGACTCAACTGTATAGAACAGCCCCTGACAGGAAATACTGCTTCTAGTACAGACAGAGTGCTTCCTCTGACTGCAGCAGGTGCTAAAACCCAGCTGAGCTGCTTTAGCACAGCCTGCTTATATCAACAGGATGGGGCAGACTGAGCGGAAGGAAGCCTGGAATAAGGGACAACCCTGCAGACAGAAACAAGGGAAGGGGGAGGAAGGAAAAATTGCTTGGCACCATTTAACTGGAAGCCCTCCAGCTGATTCAGGAGAGGCAATGATAGGAGCCCATTCAGTCTTCCTCTGCACAGTTCCTTGAGCATCTTTGGCACCGAATAAATGTATTATTATTATTACAATCATATTTGACTTTAACTGGCATGCTTGCTGTATTCAAAACAATTTGTAGATTAAAAAATAATATCTAAATATCCTAATCCCCCTCCCCTTTTTGTTTTCGGGGCAATGAGGGTTAAGTGACTTGCCCAGGGTCACACAGCTAGTAAGTGTCAAGTGTCTCAGGCCAGATTTGAACTCAGGTCCTCCTGACTCCAGTCTTCTTCTTTAACTATATCTCTGAGATAGGTAGAAAGGAGGCATAGCATTCCAATCCGACAGATGAGAAAACGGTATTATGGAAACACTATGTAATGTAAGCCAGTTTGAGAGCTGGAAATAGAATGTTTTCTTATTCTAGACAATGAGTTTTTAAATCTTATTCTATTGCTAGTGTAAAATTGACAAACATCAACCGACATTTCCTTAATGCAAAGAACAGAAAAAGGATGGTAGGGTACCATGAATCTCTATGATGTAGGGCTTGTTTTTTAAAAGTACATAGTAAATTTAACTTGTAGTAGCAACACTGCCTGCCCTGCTAGTCTGTTTCCCCTTCTGGACTTCCATCAGGACCACTGGATTTCAACTCTCAGACCGTGTTCCAGTAACAGATGGACAACGCAAGGTCAAAATATGGCAAAAGTGAGGAAAAACTCAAGGTACCTATTAAGAACAAAATAGGAACCACTAATCCTACTTAGGCAATCAATCGACTACCATTTATTAAAGTCCTCCTACATGCTTGGCTAAGCTCAGAAAACTTTAATGACAGGGACGCTCTATAACAAACGTGCGAGTCTGACACCTCTCCGGGAGAGAAGTGACATAATGCAACGACAAAGTAGAGGTTTTACATATGAGGATCTTGCAGGGATTTGAGTGACCTGAGGTGCTGGAATATTTCCGATTAAGTTATATGAGAACCTGATTAGCCATAACCACCAATCAAACACTCCTTTACTGGGTTTTGAGGACCCAGGAAAAAGTGACAATTCAGGTTCATTGTCAGGGCATCTCTGGGCGACCTTGGGAGGTTTGGAAGTTAGCTTGCTGGATTGGAACTTAAATTTACAACGCAAGACTATGTACTTGGTTCTTAAAATATTGGGGCGAGGAGCGTATTATTTAAAACTTGACTCAGTGGTGAACTGATTCCCGGCATACAAAAATGGCGAGGTTTCCCGCCAGCCCCCACACTGCATGATCTTTAAAAAGCTAAAATTTAGTTATCAATACTCCAGTAGCATAGCTCATTACATGCATTATGTTGTTTTTAAGAGTTTTAAAGAGCAGCTTCCTCCCCTCGTCAGAGGACAGCGTCGTAGCGACCCCCATTTTGCTGGAAGGGGTAAGTGGAGGGGTCAGCCCCCGTTCACGTGCTCTGGAAGCGGAGCCAGGTGTGTGCCGACCCTGCAACTGTACCGCTCCCCAGCCTCCTCGCTTCCCCTCCTCCTCAGCGAGGAGGACCAGAACTCGGCAAGTAGGAAATGCTTTTTAAATGAAACTAACGAAATCACTAGGATCTGGTTTCCCCCAGCTTCCCCAGTAATGGAGAACGAAGGCGCCTCTAAATGCAAATCACTTGGCTCTGGCTTCCTCGGCTGCAGCAACCACGACCGCCCGCTCGCCGCCAGCCCAGCCGAGAGGCCGCCTCCCTGCACCCCCACCCACCCCTACCCCTCCCCTCCCCTCCCGACAGAGGCGTGGCCGGGGGCGGCGGGGAGCGGGCAGGGGCGGGACGGAGGACGGAGGCGGACGGCCCTGGGCGGATAGACTGGGCCCGCCTGCCAAGCTGTGGGGTGGGGGTGGCGGGGCCAGAACTGGGGAATTCCTTCTCCCCACCCACGTGGTCCCTGGCAGACCCGCTGCAGCCGGGTTAATCCACCTTTCCAGTCCAAGCTTCATCCCTGCACCGTTCCCCCAAGACACCTAGGAGGAGAGGACAGAAAAGAGCCAGAATGGGGGGCAGGGGAAGGCGGAAAGGGTGACACCGAGTCAGGCGGGGCGACTGCAGGGAGTCCCCCAGGGTAGAGCCGAGGGAACACGCTGCCCGGGATTGTGTACACGCTCTACTGACACTGGCTTCACGCTGCCGGGCAGCCGCTGATCACGCGTGGTCCCCAGAGCCCATTGGTCGGCGCCTCACACACCTTTGCAGCTGATTGGGCCAACGCAGGCTCCGCCCCCGCCCCCTCCCGCGGCGCTAGGCAGGCTGAGCGGCTACCTGAATGGGGGGGTGAACAGACGGCGAGGAACGCTGTAGCGGCGGGAGCGGCAACGCGTGTCTCCGGGAGCCGGTCACTAGTCAGCCATGCTCAACTTCGGGTCTTCCCTCCAGCAGCCTTCGGTGAGTCGCCCGAAGATCTCCCTGCTCTTCCCTGCAGCTACACTTCCCCCAGAGGATCCAAGGGGCTACTACCCACGAACCCCTTACTTCTGGCATGTCTGAGCAAAGGGGCTGTGAATCTTGGGGTGGGGGCTTGCCTTCACGCTTCTTGGCTGATGAGGCTAAGAGGACGTGGGGGACCGACCGGGGGTGTCAGAAGACAGGAGGGTGCTGGAGGTTAAAAACGCACGAAGAGCGGCATTGGGACTCTGGGGCAGGTAGCTCTGGTGAAGGATGGAGGGAAGAAGGGGAGGGGGCTGCAGGGCCAGGATATCGGGGGAGGTGGAGGCGGGGAGTGGGACGGGAGGGGAGCCGCTTCCTGGTCTGGCACCTGAAGAAGGGAAGGTTTGGGGACTGCGGAGTAGGTAACTGAAAAGGCGGGAGGGATGAGAGGCTAGGGGAGCAGGGTAACCGGGACAGGAATGAGCGAAGAGCGGGAAGGATGAGAAGGCAGGGGTGAAGAGGGGAAGTGCCTGCCCACACTCAGGGACATTGAAGAAAGGGAGGTGGGAAATGGCGAGGGGCTCCCAGTTACGGACCCAGGAGGGTCGGGGACAGGTGCACTGACTGGGGTGCTGGTGATGCTAGATCTGGGAGAAGGGGGGGCCCGAGTTAGGGGCATCGGGGAGGTGGTACGTAAAACAAGAGGTGGGGGGCTTGCAGGTTTGGGGCAAGGTGTAAGGCTATCTTCGAGTGAAGTTTTGGGGGGGTGTCCTACTGGGGCACATGAGAAAGAATTAAAGGAGGAGAATGGGGCAATAAGAGGAGGGGGCGGCTGGATCGAAGAGGCGGATGACGAGCGGGAAGGGGGCTGCTGCAGGACATTTGGAGCTGAGGACAAGTGGGGGCGGGAGTAGCGAGTGCTGGGGGGCTCCGTGCGCGCTCAGTTTGGGAATGGGAGGGAGAAGGGGGCTGTGCAAACGCTGGGGAGCGGGCGGGCTGCTGCCGCGCGGAGTGCCAGAGGACCAGCCGAGGGGTCGTGGGTGGGACGAGATAGACAGGGGACCGAGATGGGAAAAGGGGGACGTGGGTGGCAGGGAGACGCGCCGCGTGGGGGCTGAGCTCCGCTCCGTCTGGGAGATGGAACATCTCTGGGGGCCTCTTGTCTGGGAAATCGTGTCAGCAGGAGTGGCGGGGGCTGCGCCTCCCGGAAATCGAGGCGGGGGGGCCCTCGCCGTGTCTGTGGAGGGCTGCGAGGTGGTCTGAGGTCCCCGGGGCGGGGGCGGGGAGCTGTCGGAGGAGGTGGGGGGCGGCGGCGGCCGGGTTCTGCGCTGCCTCAGCCCAGCCACGCCGGGCTGGGCGGGGGCGGACGGAGCAGAGCCCGGCCTCTATCTGCGCGCAGCCAGGCTGGGCGTGGGGCTGCGGGGTCAGCGCTCGGGCTGGGGGGCGGGGCCGAGGCGCGCCGGGTCCCCCGGGACTGGCGGCTGGGGAGAGGAGAGGGGGGGATGGTTTCCGCGGCGGCGGCGGCTCTGGCCCCGCCCCGGCCGCCCGGGCTGGAGGGGGCTGCGAGGGGGAGGGAACCGAGCAGCTCCTCGTCCCCGGGTGACCCAGCCCGCGCCTGTTGGGGCGGGGAGCGAGGCCCAGCCCCTCTGTCGGTTCCTAAGGGAACCGCGGCTGGCTGGAGGCATAAAGAGGCGGGGGAGCCTCCTTCCCCGAGGCAGGGAGGAGGAGGGCGCGGCGCGGTCCCCTCCCCCCTCCTCTGTCCTCCGGAGCGGACTACTGGGCGGTTGGCGGCTGCCTTCAGTCCCCTCCTCCCTCTCCCGCCTTGACGCGGGGGCGGGCCGGGCCCCTGCGGTCTCAGGAAGTAGGTGAAAGGTGAACGCGCGGCAATTCCCAGTTCACGTTTCCTGCCAGCCCGGGAGCAGCCGGTGATCACGCTTTGTTCACATGCCTCTAGCCCCAACCCCCTCCTTTTGTCGCTCCCGCCTCCTTCCTGGAGACAGCCAATCCAGATATACGCCGCCGGTCCTGACGGACCAATGGCCGAGCGGGGACGCGGGGACGTGCGAGCGGTGAGGAATGTTCCGCCCTGAATCACCCTCCAGCCTGTTTGAGGTTAGGGCGGCCGCCCTCTGGTTCTCGCTCGAGAGGATCTCCCCCGCTGTCTACCCTCCCCCTTCCCTTTCCCCTCCCTCCGTCTGCCTCCCCCACGCCCTGAGCCTCTCCTGCTTCCCTTTCCTGCCCTGCTCCCCACTCCCTTTCCTCCCCCTCCTTGTTCCCTTTCCTTTCCTCTCGGCCGGCTCTAGTCCTTGCCTCCGGAGATTTTCTGCCTGTCGCTCTCGGTTCATGCTTTCTCCCCCTCCCAGGCTTGCTGAGGTTTGCAGACTTACATTGCGCGCCTCTGACTTAGAGAAACAAAGGTGCGATGGCACTAGGACTGTTTCAGCCATCCTGCTTTTAGGGTGGATTCCCCCCCCTCCCTTTTAACTAATCACTGGTTAATCTATTTCTACAATACTGTACTTCAACTTGGAGGAAACAATTTTTTTCATGTAGGGAGAAGTGGTTGTGAATCAATCCCTCAAAACTCAATTTCTCCATGTGCAAGGAAATACAATAATGGTATATTAGTATATGAACCGTATATATAGGTGTTCCAAGAGTCTTGGTGCAGTTTTAAGCTATTAAAATAATATTTTCAGAGAGATTTCAATGACTACAAGTCTTGTGACATGACGTCTTCAACAATACTGGAAAAAAAATTAAAGATTTTAAATTATTTGGTCAGAAACATACATAAGTACAAAAGGTATATAGAGCAATCAGCTGGTATTTTAAACCAACCAAACCTGAAAAGCTACAGTAGTTAATTAAGGTATGAAAACCAAGCTTTGAGTTTTTCAGAGGCTTATTCGGTTTAGCCATGCCTTTCGTTTTATATCTTGTAATGCTTGTTAATTGTATTGATAAAAGTAAAAGGTTTCAGTTGTGCAAAAATAAAATATGGGCTAACATGAGGCTTGGAATTTTTCGAACACTATATTTTCTATTCACACAACAGAGCTCAGAGAATTCTTGCTGCTGTATTAATAAGTTTTTGCAAAAGGGGAACTTAATATGCACCCTAAACTATTTTGTCCAAGACTATTTAGTAGTTAATGAGTCATTTGGCTTCAGATCCATCTCTTGATTTACAACCATAGTTAACACATGCAAATTTTATCTCCTGAACATAATATTAATTAATATTTAGGCCTTAAATAACTGGATTTTTTTTGTTATTGTTACTAACATGAGTTTTCAGTCATGTTTTTACCTCATAATGGGTTGGTGAAGGAAAAAAAGCTTTGTTTTTAACATCAAGTGGTGCTCAAATGACTCTGGTGTTTTCATTAGTTAAACTCGGTAATTCAGTTTACCATTTACTTGGCAATAGTGATAATTTCTTATTTTGTCTTTTTGTAGGCAGAACGAATAGAAATGATTTTTGAAAAACCAAAAGAAGGTAGATGTTCCTGGAACAATACTACAGAGAAAAGTGATTTTGAGGCTGTAGAAGCGCTTATGTCCATGAGCTGCAGTTGGAAGTCTGATTTCAAGAAATACACTGAAATTAGACCAATCACACCAGCCTCAGATGTGTCAGAAGAAACCGAAGAGGGTTTGCTACCTGGCACAGCCGATTTCCATACGATACCAGCATTTGTAAGTTACTCTTTTTAATGTTAAATACCTGTGGCTCTTTTTATAGAACTGTTAACAGAATCAACCTGACTCTTGGAGATTTTTCTTGCTAATGTATTTATTTTTCTTTCTCTTTTTAGTGTTTGACTCCACCCTACAGTCCGTCTGATTTTGAAGCATCCCAACTATCCAATTCAGTGGTGCCAGCGCCATCTACTGGGCACTTCAAATCATTTCCTGACACTTCAAAGTCTCTCAGTGCAGCTGATTTCAAAGAGAATGACAAGGGCCAGTTACCTGCACCAAGACCTTTGAAAGCTCAGGCCACGAGTGTAATTCGTCATACAGCTGATGCCCAGTTGTGCAATCACAGAACCTGCCCCGTGAAGGCAGCCAGTATGTTAAAATATCAGGACAATGTTTTTAAAAGAAGAACTCACCTAAATGTCGAGATGACAAGGAAAAATGTACCATGTGCAGCTGTGTCACCAAACAGATCCAAATGTGAGAACAACACAGCGACACATGTGGAAGAAAAAGCAGGTGCTGCTCTTAATGACATTTCAGTGCCTTCTTCAGAGACTGTCATCTGTAGCCCTCAGCTACTTTCTGTCTCCCCAAAACAGAAGTCAGTGTTGGTCCCTCCACGTGCTGCATCATCAGCAACTGGAGTTCCACCCGTGCCAGTCATTTGCCAGATGGTTCCGCAGATGGTCCCCCTCCCTACAAACAACCCTGTTGTAACAGCAGTTGTCCCCAACACTCCACCTAGTCAACAACCAGCCCTTTGCCAGCCTGTTGTGTTCATGGGAACACAAGTCCCTAAAGGTGCTGTCATGTTTGTTGTGCCACAGTCTGTGGTTCAGAACCCCAAACCCCCAGTGATGAGTCCAAATGGCACCAGACTGTCTCCCATTGCTCCTGCTCCAGGTTTTGCCCCTTCTACAACAAAAGTTACAGCACAGATTGACTCACTGAGAATAAGAAGTCACATTTGCAGTCATCCAGGATGTGGAAAGACTTATTTTAAAAGTTCTCACTTAAAAGCCCACATGAGAACACATACAGGTACTGATCATTTTGTGTCTTGGATGTTTAGACTTAAGATTTTTAGTTTTGGTACTGTTGACTGGTGATGGGTACATTTGTAGCCATATTTATTGTAATAATATTGTACGCACAGCAAGAATCTACGGAAAATTTTACCTTTTGAACTACAGGCATGATTCGAAAATTTGATATCTTAGCCTGGGGCCACTTGTGTAAGAAGCAGCTAGCAATTTTACATGGCAGATGTGATGTGATTAGATAATCTGGAAGCTCAGCACGAGTGACATGATTAATAACATTCCTTTTTGAGTGGCTTAAAAAGCATTCAACCTCATTATTGTGGAGCATTTGACCACACCAGCAGATTTAATAAATAATATGATAAAATCCATAGGTGACATTGATTCACTGCTCCAGTTTTTTTATTATGATTTGTCTGTTTTGTTTCAGGAGAGAAGCCTTTTAGCTGTAGCTGGAAAGGTTGTGAGAGGAAGTTTGCCCGCTCAGATGAACTCTCTCGACATCGCAGAACACACACAGGCGAGAAGAAGTTTGCCTGCCCAATGTGTGATCGGCGGTTCATGAGGAGCGACCATTTGACCAAACATGCCCGTCGCCATTTGTCAGCTAAGAAGCTCCCAAATTGGCAGATGGAAGTAAGCAAGTTAAATGACATTGCTTCCCCCCCAACACCTGCTACCACACAGTGAAGTAACAGTACCTGGAGACGACATCAGAACTAGCGTTGGTCACAGCCACAATCAGCAATGATGGAAAAGCGCTTCCACTCCGGTTCCGGGATGCTTTGGTGCCCCCTGGGGGTGGGGCTGCAGTGGCTTCTGGAGCAAAGGCCCACTCTGGGTTAGAGATGACAAGAAGCAGAGATACAGGCAGAAAGGGGGGCCAGTCGCTAAGAGAATGGCAGATTTCATTTGCACACGAGGAAGAAGGCTTTAATTCTTTTGAAGGTCTCAGATCCGGACAACACAGACAGCACAGGTTTTGAATTGGTGTGCATAATTTGTTAAGACCAACTTTCAGTGGGATCCTCTTAAAATAGTGGTTTCAAAAGAGTATGGACAGGGAGGAAACAATGGTACTGAAGTAGACATGTAATGGTGGTTTTCATTAATTACTACAAATATTGTCATCTTTTCCTAGCTGAGTAATTATCTTGTTTCTTCATATCTCTATAGTTAGTGAATGCAGTTGTCAACTATTTAACTAGTATTGGCAGTTTTCCACAATTGTTCATATTTGGAATTGAACAAAACAAGCCATTTGTGGCTGGAGAGGACCAACAAAATTGGAACCCTCAAATTTAATTAATGTATAGCTCCACTTGTTTTTTACTTTTCGTTTTTAGTCACAAAGTTAAAACAAATGACTATTTAAGCATCTCGTGATGCTTTTAAAACTTAGTTTGCCTGCAGTTTCCGGTGTAGATTTGAAAATTGTATACCAATGTGTTTTCCGTAAACTCTGAGATACACTGCACTTTGTTTAAAAAAAAAATCTGAAGATTAAAAAATCTTGCAGTTTTAAGAAGGGACATCAAAATAAGTTACTCTTTGAAAGATGCTTCTATTATAGGTAAAATATTCTTATATAATAAGGATATAATGTGTGCTGTATTGAACTAGAAAGTTAGTGGGAGGTTTTATTGTTTTTTTTAAGTTCACAAAAGGACAATAAAGTCTGTCCTGTTTTAGGAATTTTTAGGGTAGAGGGGAGGTGGGAATAATTAGTACATAACTTTCATTAACAGTATTTCTATTATATCCTGTTGTATCGTGGATGTTATACACAGTAGAACAAAGTGAACTGTTTGGCATATACAATGAAATTTTCATTATGTTGTTCCTTCATTTAACATTTTTCTAAGTATCAGGTTTAGGTTTTAAACATTGAAAGGCCAAAAAGCAATATTACCTCTTGAAATTTTCCTTAATATTCAATTTTAAAACTTGGCCCATGGGAAACATTATAGAGAAGTTTCGTTGTAATGTCAAAAACATTCTTGTGACTACTTTTAAGATTTGCACAATATTTCTTATGTTGTACTTTATATCTTGTTTACAATAAATAATTTCGTTTGCTATACAGACTGTTGATTGGTTTACTTAAAACATTTCTTTAAGCTCCTGACAACTCCAACATTATCAAATCATTGTGAATCAGACTTCTCTAACTGACCCACATTCACATTTGAAATTGCTTAAATAATATACTGTGGGGCATCTAGGTGGCGCAGTGGATAAAGCATTGGCCCTGGATTCAGGAGGACCTAAGTTCAAATCCAGCCTCAAACACTTGACATTTACTAGCTGTGTGACCCATGGCAAGTCACTTAACTCTCATTGCCCCGCAAAAAAAAAAAAAAAATATATATATATATATATATATATATATATAATTTACTACAAGGCTAGTATGCTTAAGCCACTTTGAGTTGAAAAGGTGTCTTTGTATACATATGTGAGACTGTATTGGGACAAGGTAGGAAATTGTCCAAAGGTAGCAATAAAATAAATTCTGAAAACACAGATGCAGTTAATGTATATTTGTTTCAAATATATCTATAACCATTCAACTCAACAAATATATATTAAGCATTTATACTGCATGTTGAAAATTGGGCAGTTTCTAGGGATATGAAGAATGAAAGCAATCCCTACCCACAATGAGTTTATGATCTATTGGCCTTTTTATTTCTTGGACCCGAAGTAATGGCCTTTGGCAAAGTTCTATTGAATAATAGTTGTAGAATTGTAGAATACAATCTACCCAAAATACAATCCTATTATTATGGACAAATGTGCAAGTTCTCAGCTGGGGATGAGCAAATCACCACCTCTCACCAATTCATTCCAGTTTTGAACAGTTCTAAGCATTTTGCTTCTAATGAGCCAAAATCTGGATCTCTTCTACTTACTGTCTCTGGTTTTGTCATGTAATTTTATTTAATCTCAATTGGTCCCTGCAGCAAGGCAATCCTTTTAATTGAATCTCCATAGAGTGAAAAAACAAACCTTTTTCTCCTAAAGACTTAAACTAACCACGCCACCTCCCAGGACCTTACCTCAGATATTAATGAATCTATGAGCCCCTGTTTTATATCTCAATTATCCATGATGACATCTCCTGCAGTCTGAAAAAGCCCTTCTAGCCAAGGCCTACACCTTGCATTCTTGAGTCTCTTACCTAATTTTCATTATCTCTCTCTTGGCTTTTTCCTTGCTGCTACACATTTGGCTACTTCTATCTTTAGAACCATTTGATCCCACCACTCCTTCATCCTGTTATATATCTCCTTTCACATCCCTTCTAGAAAAAGCTTCCTACACTGCTTCCACTTTTTTCACCTCAGTCTCTGTAATCTAATATCTTAATTGCCAGATCTGATGGCCTCTTCTCAGTCCTCAACCTTCTTGATCTTTGCCACATTTGACATTTGATTAATCTCTAATCTCTAGTTTCTTTTCTTTTTTTTTTGTGCAGGGCAATGACGGTTAACTGTGACTTGCCCAGGGTCACACAGCTAGTAAATGTCAAGTGTCTGAGGTCACATTTGAACTCAGGTCCTCCTGAATCCAAGGCCAGTGCTCTATCCATTGTGCCACCTAGCTGCCCCCCCCCTCTAGTTTCTTATGACCCTGCCCTCCTTTTTTCAGTCATGTCTAAATGTTAGGATTTTTTTGGCAAGTGATGTAGGAGGCAAAAAAGGGCTTAACACAAAAACCTAATACCCAAGCTCAAATTTAGATCTGAGCTCTAAGAGGGATTCAGACCCCAGTTAATGGATAGCTTAAGACTTGAGTTTTCATTAATACAAGTCAAGGCCTAGGTTCTTGTATAACTACATTAATGAGCACCCATAAGAAGAACATAAAAAAGCAGGTCATAGAGAACTTAACTATAACAATTGTGAGAGAAAAACAATTCTCTTCTCAGTAATCCTTGGGAACTCAGCAGTGATGTGACAAAGGTTCTTTTATTTCCTTCTTGTGAGAAGGAGGAACTCTAGTGTGCAGCTAGTGGGTGCAAAGAAAGGGGGCTCACAGGCCCTGTTTTATAATCTAGTCACTAATGTGAATGGACCCTCCCCTTTTTCATCATTGGTCCAATTACTCAAGGGTTACAATCTATGCGCAAAAACTAGCTAATCGGAAAGCAGTATTCCCACCCCTCTTATATGGGTATAACTCAGGAGTGGACCTTATTCTTCCTTATATGGACACAACTCCAGAGTGGACCTTATTGAGACCAGGGCTCCTTGAACCTTGTGATTTTGTTAGCCAGAGGGGGAGGAGGAGATCTGAGACCTTTGTCCTACAAATAGGTCAGGAGGAGTATGATTGACTGTTATATCCTCATTGAGAGGAGACAACTACCCATTTTCTCACACAATGATACACAGGGCATAGAAATTCAAACTGATAAATGAAAATATTTTGAAGCTAGACATGGAAATCAAAAAGTGACATGCACAGAAAAGGCCAAATTTGTCGCCAGATTCACTTTATGACATGTAAACCCCCAAAACACACCTCCACCAAGAAAGGTACCCACCTCAGGAGTTGGTGTAGGACCCCAGGAACTCCAAATTAGGATAAACCCTCCCCTGTACCTCCCTAAAGTGGAGATTATTATAATGAGACTGATAATCAATTTATCTGTACTATAAATATAACTGTACTTTCTTATTCCAGAGATACCTTTCCACTTTTCTGGTTCTCTCCCTGTGGTCACCCACAGTATTGCAATAAAACTTGGAAAACTGAGTCATTGAGTCTTGTAAAGTATAGCTTGTAAAGTATAGCTTTTGGGACGACTCATGATCAATTTGAGCCTAAAATCCATCCCACATCTTTAGGACACTGGAATGGTTTACCTCCTCTTCAACCCATTTTATAGATGAGGCACTGAGGCAAACAGTGAATTGCCCTGGGTCACATAACTAGTGTGAGGCCAGATTGTAACTCAGGAAGATGAGTCTTCCTGTCTCCAGGCCCAGCATTCTACCCACTGTACCACCCAGCTGCCCCTTGTTCTTCTCCCTATCTAGTCATTAATTTTTTTTTTGTTTGCTTGTTTGGTTTTGGGGGGGTCAATGAGGGTTAAGTGACTTGCCCAGGGTCACACAACTAGTAAGTGTCAAATGTCTGAGGCTGGATTTGAACTCAGGTCCTCCTGAATCCAGGGACAGTGCTTTATCTACTGCACCACCTAGCTGCCCCCTAGTCATTCACTTTTAACCCTCTTTCGCTGGTTCATTGTTATGGGGAAATCGAGAGGGGTTTGGGGTAGGGGTCCTTGGGAATTCCTCTTTAAAGAATTACACCCTCTTGCACACAAATCCAATTAGAATAAAGTAATGGTTTGTTTAGGTGCTAGGGAAAGGAAACCAAGAGAGAAATCCTTGGACTTCTCATGGGGAGAAAGCATGGCATAGAGGCATGGCTCTCTGAGATGCCTTTCTCTCTGAGCAGGAAATAGATACTTTTATAGAGGACTGGTGGTGGTCTTCTGATGGGGTGATCACCTGACTGTGGAAAGTTCCCTTATTGGGGGAAGACCATCCCCTGCTGGTGGTGGCTGGGGGAAGTTGGCTGAGGGGCAGCTCCAGATCTCTCAAGCCCTCTCTCTCCCCCTCACACCACAAAGGCAGCAGCCATACCTAATATTATCTCCCTGAGGGGTGGGGGAGACTGGAATGAAGGGTGGTCCTGGAGCTAGCTCAGTCCCACTTATCTCTTTAGGTGTGTCTGTCCTTTGGTTTAGTTTCTCAAGGAGAAGGTTCTTTGATTTACCCCAGAAAACTTCTGAGGTACCCTGGCCCATTCAAATGATGTACCTCGGCTCATAACATTCATCATCCATGTCCCATTCTCTGGGTATACCTGAAGGCTCCATGCTGGTTCTTTCTTTACTTTCTCTCTGTGATCTCATGAGCTCTTATGAGTTCAATTATCCCCATAGAGGCCAAATCTGGATATCTAGTCCTCATCTTTCACTGAACTCCAGTCCTGTTTTGCACTGCCCACTCTACATTTCCAGTAGGATGTACCATAGAGATATCCAAGCCTTCCCCTTTTCAGAACTTCTATGTTACTGTTGAAAAAACCACCATCCTTCTACTCTCCCAGGTCTGCAACCTTGGAGCCATCTTCTCCCTCCCTGGCTCATTTCCCATCAATTGCTGATTCTATCTCTGCAATATGTTTTGAGTTTAACTTGTTTTCTTCATTTACAGCTCTCCCACTGTAGTTCAGGCCCTTATTTCCTCTCCTCACCCAGTGAAGTCACCTTTTAGTTGCCTTCCCTATCTCCATGTCTCTCTTTGCTCTAAGCCATTCTCCATACAACTTTGTCAAAGTATTGTTAAAGCAGGGGCAGATAGGTAGATAGAGCACTGGCCCTGGAGAATAGCTGACCCTGGACAAGTCACTTAACCCTGATTGCCTCAAAACATCTGGGGCCATCTCCAGTTGTCCTTATGTATAACTTGACACTGGACCCAGATGACTGTGGAGGAGAGAGTGAGGTTGGTGACCTTACACAGCCCTCCCTCACTTAAATCCAATTCAACGCAAGTCATGGCATCACCTCCTGATGTCATGATCCTCTTGGAGAATGAAGAACAAACAACAATTGTTAAAGCATAGGACTGACCCTTTGGCTCTGCTGTTCAAGAAGATCCAGTGGCTCCCTTTTTCCGGTGGACAAAATTTGTGCTCCTCTATTTGGTGTCAATATCCTTCAAAATATGATAGTCTACTTTTCCAAAATTCTTAAACATATATTCTGTTTCATGCATTCTGGATTCTAATCAAAGTAGCCTGCTAGCTCTTACACATCTAATCTGTATCCATGTGCAATAGTTTGACCTTCATGCACCCTTACGACTTTCTATCTTTAGGTTCAAGGCTAAGCTCAAGGGTTGTCTACATGAGTCCTTTCCTGATCTTTTTTGTTTGTTTGTTTGTTTTGTTTTGTTTTGTTTTGTTTTTTGTATTTTTGGCAAGGCAATTGGGGTTAAGTGACTTGCCCAGGGTCACACAGCTAGTAAGCCTTAGGTGTCTGAAGCCAGATTTGAACCTAGGTCCTCCTGACTCCAGGGCCAGTGCTCTATCCACTGCTCCACCTAGCTGCCCCCTTTCCTGATCTTGCCCAATTGGCCAGTTAGTGCCCTTCCCTCTACAAATCACTTTCTGTATAATTTGTATCAGCTTCATCATGTTTGTGAAGTTTTTCCCCAGTAGAATGTAACCTCTTGAAGGCAAGGATCGCTTCCTTTTTGTCTCAGAATCCATATTGTCTGGTACACAGAGAGCACTTAGCTTAACCAATACTTGCTGAATAAATGAATGCCCTCTGCAGTCAAACAAGTCATCTGCTACGTCTTCCAAGCGCTTCAAAAATGTAATCTTGTCCCCACTAAGTCTTTTCTCTTCCAGGGTAAAAATCTCCAGTTCCTTCAACTTGTGAATGAAAAGTATTCAACTCGTCTTCATGAGCTATGGTTTCTAGTTACCTCCCTGACCATCCTGTATCCATGCCCTTCTCTGCAAGCGCCCAAGCTTATTAATATCCCTTCTAACATGTGGGGCCCAGAGTGGCTACACTTCCAGATGGTCTGACCAGGGCAGAATATCATAGGATTATCCCTTCTCTTGGTCTATTAAGGAAGCCTAAAACGACCTACTTTCTGTGCTTTATGTCACACCATTGATCAGTATTGAGCATGTGGTCTTTAGGGTTTTCCCCCCATTTCGTTTTTAAAAACCTCAATTTTGTTTTGATTTGTTTTTCCCATGAACTGCTTTTTATCCATCATGTGTCTATATAGTTGATTAAAAAAATATGCCAACAATTCTAACCCTGTCATTCCATTATTAGTGTTAATTTACTTCAATTACATCAAATAAATAAATAAAATGTTGATAAATTCAAGACAACAAATACCATGGACCTGCTGTGTGGAGAGCACTAAACTAGGTAGGTATTAGGGAAAATAAAAGGTTAGTTAAGATAGGTTCCCTTTCCTCATGGTTCTTAGAATCTGGTAGAAAGACCTAACATGAACAACTCTAATATAAAATAATGCATGAAAATCATGCTGTGGTGAAATAATTGCTGGATCTGGAACCAGAAGACCTGGGATCAATCCTGGTTTTGCTGCTTATGTTTGTACAATCTTGGCCAAACTACTTAACATCTTTGGGTCTCAGTTTTCTCCTCAGTAAAATGAGTGGGCTTGAAGTAGATCATTTCTTTCTTCCTTTCTTCCTTCCTTCCTTCCTTCCTTCCTTGCTTTCGTTCGTTCATTTTTGCAGGGCAATGAGGGTTCAGTGATTTGCCCAGGGTCACACAGCTAGTAAGTATCAAATGTCTGAGGCCAGATTTAAACTCAGGTCCTCCTGAATCCAGGGCCTGTGCTTTATCCACTGCGCCACCTAGCTGCCCCCAGTAGATCATTTCTAAAGTTTCTTTTAGGTATAAAACTACTGTTCTAGGTAGGGCAGAAAAAGTTCCACGTGAGGTCCGGTGGTGTGTGTGTGTGCTATTGTTCATCGCCCACTGGATCCAGTCCCTTCCAACTTTCTTCCTGAATAAAGTATTGATGGTATGCAGGTTTCCCGATTAATCTGTAAATCTTTAGCCAATTTCATTTCCTAACCCCAAAACATTTTTAAGATATAATTTTGTTGTTCTTATGCCCACCAAGTATTAATGTCTCTGAACCTGTGGTCCCATGACTTGATTTGGAGAAATTCGCTAAGTTCTTCATAGAATTTCTCTGTTTTTATTCTTTGCAATGGATGTGGGTAGATAACTCAAACATTTATGAAGTGCCTAACATGTACCAGGCACCATGTGATGCACTATGAATACAAAGACAAAAGCAAAACAGAAGCTTACATTCTATAGCCTTTTCTTTTGGGGGGGTGCGGGGCTGGGCAATGAGGGTTAAGTGACTTGTCCAGGGTCATACAGCTAGTAAGTGTCATGTCTGAGGTCAGATTTGAACTCAGGTTCTCCTGAATCCAGGGCTGGTGCTCTATCCACTGTGCCACTTAGTTGCCCCAGAAGCTTACATTCTAATGAGGAAGACAAAACAGGTACATGGTAATCTTAGGGGTGGGAGAGGAAGGCATTAGCAACTAGGATACCAGGAAAGGCCTCATGACCAAGGAAGTGTTTAAGTTCTAATATGATATACCCAGGGAACAGGGGCAAATTAAGAAAGGTTATCATTGGGTCTTTTTTTTTTTTTTAAGTCAGGCAATTGGGGTTAAGTGACTTGCCCAGGGTCACACAGCTAGTAAGTGTTAAGTGTCTGAGGCTGGATTTGAACTCAGGTACTCCTGACTCCAGGGCCGGTGCTCTATCCACTGTGCCACCTAGCTGCCCTTATCATTGGGTATTAATGAGAAAGAAAAGAAAGATGCAACTGGGTCTCAGTCACCAAAGAGGAAGATCACTAGGTTTTAGGTACAATAGTATCTAGGCAGGAAGAAAAAGGAAGTCAACAATGGTCCTAGAAAAGGCCACTCTTGTGTCTTGGTATATCTACTTTTCACCAAGTTCTTGTTACTCTTCCTAGTTCATATGGGGTTTGCCTGGGTCTTTATCATTTCCATATCCAGTCCAGCGAGGCCATGGATCTTTATGGAGGAGGCTGATTCTTATTCAGGAGTGTCTGATTGGTTCCTATTTCAGAGAGATACCTGGGATTGGGTAGAAAAGTACCCTAACTCTATAACCATGGGGCATGGAAGTTTCTAGAAAAGGGTTAGAGGAGAGTTGGTAAAGAAGGGGTGTCTAGAGTACAGAAAACTTGTTGAAAGTATTATTATGGATCTCAAAAAACAACCCACCTGGGGGCGGCTAGGTGGCACAGTGGATAGAGCACTGGCCCTGGAGTCAGGAATACCTGAGTTCAAATCCGGCCTCAGACCCTTAACACTTACTAGCTGTGTGACCTTGGGCAAGTCACTTAACCCCAATTGCCTCACTAAAAAAAAAAAAAACAACACCCTAGAAGATTTTTTTTCAGACTCTCTCTCTCTCTCTCTCTCTCTCTCTCTCACACACACACACACACACACACACACACACATACTCATACTCACTCATGTCTAATTAGGTTCCCAGACCAAACCTTTTTCCAGATTAATTTCTGACCAAACAGCTATTCTGAGAATATTTAGGCAGATCCTCAGGTGAGACAGAAGTGGTAGAATTTAACCATATTCAGAGAAGGATGAACAACTGGACAAAATAACCTGCATTTCCCCAAATTCAATAGGAAACAAAAGTCAACACTATCTCAAACTATCACTTGTATGCAGATGACTCCCAGATCCATATTTCCAGCCCCAATCTCTGCCCTGAGCTTCAGTCCTGCATCACCAATTGATTGTCTATTGGATGTTACAAACTGGATGTCCTAGAGATATCTTAAATTGAAAATGTAGAAAACTCCCTTCATTATTTTTCTCCTGAAATCTTCCCCTATTCCAAACTTCTCAATTTATGCCGTAGACACTATCATCCTTTTAGTGTCTCCATTTTGTAATCTTGGCATGAACCTATACTGCCACTCTCCCTCACTTGGCTTTTCAACTAGATGCCAAATATTGCTCTTTCTACCCTCACAACATCTGTTGACCTCTTTTATCCAGCCTGTTCTCTCTATTCATACAACTACCACCTTAGTTCAAGTCTTACTCACCTCTTGCCAAGATTATTGCAACAGCCTTTTTTTTTTTTTTTTGGTAAGGCAACTGGGGTTAAGTGACTTGCCCAGGGTCACACAGCTAGTAAGTGTTAAGTGTCTGAAACCGAATTTGAACTCAGGTCCTCCTGAATCCAGGGCTGGTGCTCTATCCACTGTGCCACCTAGCTGCCCCACAACAGCCTTTTAACTGGTCTTTCTGCCTCAAGTCTCTTTCCATTCCAATCCACTCTATACATTCCAACGAAAGTAATTTTCCTTAAGCTCAGATTTGAGCTTGTGATTCTTCTACTCACTCAACTCTAGGGGCTTCCTATAGCCTCTAGGATAAAAAATAAATTCCTCTGTTTAGCTTTAAAAGCCCTATATGCCTGGGTTCTGGATCCACTATAGCTTTCCTGCCTTCTTACTCCAGCACATTACTCCCCCTTCTACAATGTGCCATGCAGACAAACTGGTCTTCTCTCTATTATTCACACGCAACATTACATCTTCCATCTCCATGATTTTGTATTGGCCATCCTGCATGCCTGCAATAAACCCTCCTTACCTGCACTTTATGGAGTTCCCTTCCTTGCTTAATAAATGCTTATTTCTCTCTTTTCCTTGCTTCCTTTTTTTTTTTTTGATTTGGCTAATATGAGAATTTGTTGTCCATGACTGTACATATTTATAATGGCTTCTTTTTCTTGCCTTCTCAATGGGTGGAGGAAGAAGACAGGGGAAGGAAAGAAATTGGAACTGAAAATAAAACAAAAAATGAATTTTAAAAATTAATGAATACATTTATATTTATTTGCTTTATAATTATGCTGTATCCATTTTTTTTACACATACTTATCTCTCTCATTACAATGGAGGCTCCTTGTGAGCAGAGACTTCCATTCTTTGTACTTGATCCCCACTACCTACCATGGTGCCTGGTACATGGTAGGTAGTTACTAAATGGTTGTTGATTGATAGTATTGTTTTTTTAAAAAGCCACGTCAGATTTCCAACCTATTAATGAATCCCATAAATCTTTTTTTTTCTACCACATACCCCAGGTATAGCTTTGTATCATGAGAAATAGTTGGTTTTATGCCTTGATATAGTATGTACTCTAAGGATCACAGAGTGGTACAGGATAAAGAAGACTGATTCTTGAGTCAGAGGACATGGGTTCGAATCTGAAATCTGTACTTCCTATCTTTGTGACTGGAGCCAAGCTGTTTCACTTTTCTAGTATTCAGTTTTCTCATCTATAAAATGAGGAGGTTGAAATAGAGGAGCCCTAAGGTTCTCTCCAGCTCTGAGTCCATGATGTCATATTCTATGTCTTTCAGTCTTCAACTTTCTAGATAATAATCAGATCATACTACTTTGAAAGCATTTTCCAAATTAAATCAAATAACGAAGTGAGAGGAAAACAGTGAACTAAAGTTAGTCACGCCTTTAAAGGTATCCAAGGATGCTGGGACAATTTCAGCAACTATGAAGAAAGGTGCCTGAGGGGGGAAAAGTAGCTCCACTTAGAATTGGTGTCCAGACAGTGATGAAAGAGGCAGAAAAAGGGTGGGCGAATTTGAACACTTATCACTGAATTAGGCTACCTTGATTTCTAGGTAAGAGAGATTAAGTTCCACCATGGAAATCTCCAAATCTCTTCCTTGTAGAAGAATTGTTATAATGAGTCTTTTGCTAGGAATTCTCCCAGTCTGTAGCAGTTAAAGGGAAAACGTAAGTCAAATCCTGATCAGCCTTCAAGACCCAGACCAAATGGCAATTCCACTGTGAAGCCTTGCCTGATTTTTCCCAGTCAGAAATAGCCTCTTCCGGGGCAGCTAGGTGGCGCAGTAGATAGAACACTGTCCTTGGATTCAGGAGGACCTGAGTTCAAATACGGCCTCAGACACTTAACACTTACTAGCTGTGTGACCCTGGGCAAGTTACTTAACCCCAATTGCCTCAAAAAAAAGAAAAGAAATGGCCTCTTCCTCTTATGAATTGTCATTGTATCTTGTTAATATCTTTCTTGTGGACTTCTATCTCACCTTGGACTTATCTTACCTATTTGCAATTTTAATTTTTTCAATCAAATATTTTTTAAAATCTAGAGGAAGCTCTGTCATGTTACACAGGAACATAGTTCAAGAGAGGGGAGGGACCTTGGAGGTGATCTCTCCAACCCCTTCATTTTTTTTTTTAAGATAAACTGAGACTTGAGAGAGTTAAAGTGACACAAAGATTAGCATCAGAGATGGGGTATAAACCCTTCATCCTCTGATGTCAGAGTACTATACTATTTCTCTCTAATCTAGGGGTTCTCAACCTTGTTTGGATATCATGGACACCATTGGTTGTTTAGTGAACCTATGGACCCTTTTCTTTTCTTTTCTTTTTTTTTTGCAGGGCAATGAGGGTTAAGTGCCTTGCCCAGGGTCACACAGCTAGTAAGTGTCAAATGACTGAGATTGGATTTGAACTCAGGTCCTCCTGAATCCAGGGCCAGTGCTTTATCTACTGTGCTACCTAGCAACCCCCAATATGAACCCTTTCTTGAATAATATTTTTAAATAACTGAAGGAAATGCTAAATTTCAATTACAGGTTAGTGAAAATGATGATGTGCTTTTTCCCCCCATCCAATTTCCTAGGCTAACTGAAAAATTTCTGTAAACTCCATGGGAATGTGTAGACCCTTGGTTAAGAAGCCTTGTGGCAGGAAGTGTGCACAGTGGATAGAGTACCAGGCCAGAAGTTAAGAAGATTCATTCTCTTGAGTTCAAACCCAGCCTCAGATACTTACTAGTTATATAACCCTGGGCAAGTAATTTAACTATGTTTGCCTCAGTTTTTTCATCTGTAAAATGAGCTGGAGAAGGAAATGACAAACCACTCCAGTAGCTTTGCCAAGAAAACCCCAAATGAGCTCATGACTGAAACTACCTAAAAACAACAAAATGGACAAGATTCTTGCAGAAAGAGAAGTCACAGGTGGATTGTAATCTGCATAGCTGGAGTGGACTTGGACTTAATAAAGCATGTGTTATGTCTCATTTATTTGATCAGAAAAAGATCATAAACTCCATAAAGGCAAACAATGTATTTTCTTAATCTTTGTATCTTTGCCACAGATTGGAAATATGGAAGCTGAAGCAGTTTGGACTGTAAGTTCCTCATCTCTTCCCAAATCAGAAAGTAACTTTCATACGTGTTCTGGAGAGATGCATAGACCAGTAGTTTACTATTCTATGAGGGACAGAATACTACCACTAGTAGTAGACCACTTAGAACAGGGCTAATTGGGGGAATTTTAACCTCAACAGTACCCATACTCCCTACCTAGTTGCTTTTTTGGAGAGGTAGGGTAGGAAGTGATTCATTTAAAACAAATTTCGTGGAAAAAAAAATAAAAAATAATTTTTTTTAAAAGGAAAAACAAATTAAAAAAAAAAACAAATTTCATGGATGGTATGTTAACCCTAATGGGAGAAAGGGGTGGGAAGGAATAGAGAGTAATATAGACAAATAACACTGCCATACATGGAATCTGTTTTGTTTTTTTTTAACTTTTTAAAAAAAATGATAACTATTAAGACTTGTATGAACTGATGTATAGTGAAGTGAGCAGAACCAAGAGAACATTGTGCACAGAGACAGCAATATTTTTTTTGTAAATTATGAAAGTATTTTATTATTTTCCAGTTACATGTAGAGATAGTTTTCAATATTTGTTTTTATAAGATTTCTAGTTTCAAATTTTTTCCCTTCCTCCCCTCCGTCCCCTCCTCCCCAAGACAGCAAGTAATCTGATACAGGTTATATATGTACAATAACATTAAACATATTTCTGCATTAGTCATGTTATAAGAGAAGAATCAGAGCAAAAAGGAAAAACCTCAAAAAAGAAAAACAACACCAAAACCAAAAGAAATAGTATGGTTCAGTCCACATCCATATTCCACAGTTCTTTTTTTTTATTTCTGGATTTGAAGAGCCTTTTCCATCATGAGTCCTTTGGAACTATCTTGTACCATTGTATTGCTGAGAAGAATCAAGTTCATCACAGTTGATTAACATATAATGCAGATGATAATGTGTACAATGTTCTCCTGGTTCTGCTCATCTCACTCAACATCAGTTCATGAAAGTCCTTCCAGGTTTCTCTGAAATCTGCCTGCTCATCATTTCTTACGGCACAATAGTATTCCATTACATTCATATACCACAACTTGTTTAGTCATTCCCCAATTGATGGGCAGCCCCTCAATTTCCAATTCCTTGCCACCACAAAAAGAGCAGCTATAAATATTTTTGTACATGTGGGTCCTTTTCCCCTTTTTATGATCTCTTTGGGGAAAAAGACCCAATACTGGTATTGCTGGGTCAAAGGGAATGCACAGCTTTATAGCCCTTGGGGTATAATTCCAAATTGCTCTCCAGAATGGTTGGATCAGTTCATAGCTCCACCAACAATGCATTAGTGTTCCAATTTTTCCACAGCTTCTCCAACATTTATTATTTTCCTTTTTTGTTATATTAGCCAATCTGATAGGTGTCAGGTGGTACCTCAGAGTTTTTAAATTTGCATTTCTCTAATCAATAGTGATTTAGAACATTTTTTTCATGTCAATATATAGCTTTGATTTCTTCATCAGAAAACTGCCTGTTCATATCCTTTGACCATTTCTCAATTGGGGGACAGCAATATTTTTTAATGAAGAACTTTGAATGACTTAACTATTATCAACAATACAATGATCCAAGACAATCCCAAGGAGTAGTGATACTATCCACCTCCAAAGAAAGAACTGATATTGATGGAATACAGACTGGAGCAAGGTATTTTTCACTTTCTTTCATTTTTTTTTCTTTTAAGTTTTCTTATACAAAATGACTAATATGGTAATGTTTTATATTATCATACATGGGGACAGCTAGGTGGCGCAGTGGATAGAGCACCAGCCCTGGATTCAGGGCGACCTGAGTTCGAATCCAACCTCAGACACTTAACAATTACTAGCTGTGTGACCCTAGACAAGTCACTTAACCCCAATTGCCTCACCAAAAAAAAAAATACCTAGTATATTATCATACATGTATAACCTATATCTGAATGTTTATCACCTCAGGAAGGGGAGGGGGGAAGGAGGGAAAAAATTGGAATCCAGAACTATAAATAAAAATGTTTATTACTTAAAAACATTAAAAATTAAAAATGATAACCATTTATCTGATTATAAAGGGTAAGTTTGCATGATGAGGGCTATCTACTAGAATGATTGTTTCATTCATCGCCTCTTGATTCTCCATCTCCTTGCAATGACCTTGGAAGGGAACACTCTAAGCCCAAAGCTTAGCCAATACATGATAAAGTGCCTAATATCATGAGCACTTTGAAGCACAGGCTAAAAATGGTTAGCAGACACACCCTAGGACACAGAGAAGTCAGTGTCCTGGAAGCAACAGGGAATAGAGTGGTCAGCACAAGTGACTTCTAGCTCCCAGCCCCATACCCAGATCTCCAGGCCACACACCCCTATACCGGGTCTGCAGCCCTTACAATTCAAAGGCCCCCAGGTTGACCGAGGCAGAATTTCAAATAACCCACAACCCTCTCATCTTTTGTTTGTTCCAGCTGAAGCAATTCGACTAAATGAGGCCTACTGTTGTCTCAAGCTTCCGTCAACCAGTTGGCATCCTAAACTTGGCAGGAGTTCCACATTTCAGGGCTGTCTGCCACAGGGCTGCCAGAAATCCCAGACTGACCTGAATTGACCTAACTAACAGGAAGGAGATTAAAAAAAAAATCCAGGAATATAAGGTGGCTAGTTCTCTATTTTCCTTTTAATTCTCTTGGAGTAACAGGACTGTAATTCAACCTAGTCAAAGTTCAGGCTTGGCACATATCAGAGAGAGGTCCTGAGGGATTCTGGGGAGAAAATGACAGGTGACTTTCCCTCAAAATGTTAAGTGAGGATATCAAGATCCTAGGGTACCCTTTGATAGCAGCTGCATATTTATCTGGTTATATCAGCCAAGAGTGGCATATTGGTTTCAACAATTGGTTGGTTTTTTTTTAGTTTGCATAGTCTTACTTTAAAAAAAAAACATACGCGAATTATTTGGTTGTGGGTTTTTTTTTTCCCTCCTCATTTAGGTACTTTAAAATTCTAAATAGTATAGCTAATGAAAAGAACACTGACCCAAGGGACATGACCTATGTTCAAATATCTCTCTCCTTCCCCAACTTCCAAATTTGCCATTAAATATGTTTGACCTTGGAGTAATTGTTTTAAAAATCTGTGTTTCCATAGGACCATAGATCTAGTGATAGAAAGGATCCTCCCCTTTTACTGGAAAGGAGAGTGAGTCTTGAAGAAGTTAAAGGATTTGTCCAAGGTCACACAGGTAGGAAGTGATATGCACAGATTCAAATAAAAGCTTTCTGTCTCTGGACAAGAGCCAGTAATCTTTCCCCTGTACCACTCTGTCTCACCTATTTAAAAAAAGTGGGGCAAATATCTACCTTACCTAATAGCATAAAGTTAGCTATGAAAGCTTTGAGAGTCTGAATATGCTCTATAAATACATGCAACCTAGACTTTCACCTCAGCCCCTGACATTTTGGTGTACTATTATAGCAATTCCTAAATGATAGAGAAAATGCTAAAGTAATGTAGTGCCCCTGCATAAGGGGTGGAGTTAGTACCGGAGCTTCTTGGTAGAAAGAGACATGCATGGTTCCAGATACTTTAGAAGCTGCAGATGTCTTATCTCACATCTAAGATACTCATTCAGTCGTGCATTTTCTGTTATGTTCTAAAGTGTTTATTTTGACAGAAAGCCTTTCCCAAAACCTCTTAATTCCAGAGCCTTCCCTCTGTCAATTTCCTATTTATCCCATATATACCTTGTTTTCTATATAAGTGTTTGCATGTTGTCTCTCTCATTAGATTGTAAACTCCTTGAGGGCAGGGACTATCTTTTGCCTCTTTTTTATATCCCTAGTGCTTAGCACAGTGCCTGACACATAGAAGATACTTAATAAATGTTTATTGATTGATTGATTGATATCTTCTGTTTGTTTGCTTAGTTGTTTTTCTTTTTGTTGTGTTTGTTTTTGTTTTTCTTTGTTTAGGTTTGCTCTTTCTATTTTTTGATGATCTTTTGTGTAACTACCATTTTGTGAGAAGGAGCAACTGGTATTTAAGCTTGGGACTAGCAGCTAGATGGCAGAGTGGTTAGAGCACTGACCCTGGAGTAAAGAAGACCTGAGTTCAAATCTTAACTCAGACACTTACTAGCTGTGTGACCCTGGACAAGTCACTTAACCCCAACTGCCTTGCAAAAAAAAAAAGAATGCAATTCAGTGCATCACCCCAATGTCATGGTCTTCTTTGAGAATGAAGGACAACCTTCCCCCTTAAAAGTGACTGCGGGGTAGCTAGGTGGCACAGTGGATAGAGCACTGGCCCTGAATTCAGGAGGACCTGAGTTCAAATCTGACCTCAGACCCTTGACACTTAACTAGCTGTGTGACTTTGGACAAGTCACTTAACCCCAATTGTCTTACCACACCCTCATTTCTGCTCCTCTCAAGGTGAAAGAAGCAATCTCCCTTAGAGAGGGACCGGTCAGATTCCAGAGCTATCTAGTTATTCTACCTTCAAGTCAGGCATTTATCCATAGAAATATAACCATCTTACTTAGGTACCCATATCTTATAAACAAGTTATAATTATTTTGAAAATCTAGATGAGCTTGTCATTAACTCACCTTATTCATGCTTCCTTCATTCTAGCATGTATTAAATTTCTATTGTATGCAGAGCATTCTGCAACTCCTAGGAAGATCTAAGATTTAAATGATACAATCCTTGTCCTCTGCAGAACTTAGTTTAATAAACTCATTTTGTTTTACCTGAAGGAAACATTTGCTAGGAATTAGAACTTCTCCAAAGTGCAGTGACTACTTCGGGAAATAACAAGTTTCCAAACCCTGGAGGTTTTTATCAAGCAGGAGACTGAATGAGCATTTGTTTGGAATACCTTAGAGGAGACCCCAGTTTTGGTAGGATGGCCCAGACAGCCTCTGACGTTGCTTTCAGCTCTGAGATCCTATGATTAGAGCTAATTGCCTTCGTTGTCACAGCTCCCCAGAAGCCAAAGTGGTCCAGCCTTCCATTATATTTTTCTATAGCCTCACCAGACCACTAAACAGAGGACTTTGGTATTCCATACTTCCTTGAGTCTGTAGTAAGACAACTGGCACCAAATGTCTTGTACATTCATCAGACAGTGCCAATTGTTACATATTTGTGATAATCTATAAATGATAATCTGATTGTCTTATCCTAAACTATCATCATAAACCCTTCTGCCTTACCAGGTAACATGCATCTTTGCTTGCTGAAGTGAAAAATTAAACGTAGCTGGAGACAAACTCACTTTATAAATTAATTAATGCTAATACATTTATGGAAATGAGTATATTAATAGTGTATCCCTTTCCAAATTCACTTTACCAGAGGGTTTCTGGAGATAATACTTTTTTGGAGGGGTCACCAAATTTGTGTGTGTGTTAAGAAGCTATTGTGCATCTAACCAATTTAAGGGAATTAAGGGGGGAGATTAAACCAGAGAAATTCAGTTTCCATGTAAGCAGGCATCATATGGTAGAAAGCATATCAGTGCTGGAGTTAGACAACATGGGTTCATATGCCAGTTCTGCCACCCACTAGCTGGGGAACCTTGGGCAATCACTTATCACCTCTGGGCCTTTGTTTTCTCATCTATTAAACAAGATGATTGGATTTGGGGACCACCGAAGTCCTAAATGAGAGAGTGTATTTAAAGTGTCATACAAATGTGAGCCTTTATTTTATTTCAGCCCTAAATCTAAGACCCTACCATATGGAGGAAGGAGAGAGGATGCTGGGCGTTTATCATTATCCTTTATCATTATGAGATTTCTGAGTATGCTTCTCTTACCCCAGCAATACTCTCTGATATTGTTAATTTAAAATTGATATTAAAACATACTACTTATGTACCTATTGGCAAATCTCTTAACCTCTCTGAGCTCCATTTTCTTCATCTGTAGATTAGAGATCAGTTATTCACTGGACCAGGGATTAAGATCTGGAAGGAGCATTCTCTTTCCAAGGATTCTTATCCTAGTGTCCCTGAACTTGTTTTTCAGTAAAGCTAGCTAGCATTTATATAGAGTTTTAAAGTTTACAACATACTTCACAAATATCTCATTTGATCCTCACAACAACCTTGGGAGACAGATGTTATGGTTAATTCTCATTTTATATTTGAGGAAACTGAGGCAGGAAGAGGTTAAGTGACTTGCCCAGGGTCCCACAGCTAGTAAGCAGCTCAGGCTTGATTTAAACTCAGGTCTTCTTGATTCCATGTCTAGTGCTCTTAGATATTTTGCTATCAAAACTTCAATATAATTGGTTTCCTAAGCATTTAAGTTTATGTATTAAAAAACCCCTCAAACATTCTTCTGTGAAGAGTTCACCAGGGGCAGCTAGATGGCGCAGTGGATAGAGCACTGGCCCTGGAGTCAGGAGTACCTGAGTTCAAATCCGACCTCAGACACTTAACACTTACTAGCCGTGTGACCCTGGGCAAGTCACTTAACCCCAATTGCCTCACTAAAAAAAAAAAAAAGAGTTCACCAGACAGTCAAAAGGATGGATCGACACAAAAAAGAATCCATGCTGTAGTCCTACCCCCCCTCAATTAGCAGATGATGCATTGAAGAGGTGGTACAATGGATAGAGCATTGGGCCTGTAGTCAGGAAGATCTGAGTTCAAATCTGGCCTTAGATACTTACTAGCTGTGGGATCCTGGACAAGTCCCATAGCCCCTGTTTGCCTCAGTTCTTTATTTGTAAAATGGGGACACAGTGGAGAAGGAAATGGCATATCAGCTCTAGTATCTTCACCAAGAAAATCCCATGGACAAAGTCCAGGGGAGCATGTAGAGTCAGACATGACTCAACAACAACTGTAAGATAGGAGAGAGTTTCACTCCAAGTCCACTATGAGAATGAAGGACAAGCAACAACAACAACCGGGGAGTTTATACTACCTCTCTTACTGGGCTATTGTGAAAAAAAATATATTTTGTAAAACTTTATACATAAAAATGAGTTGTAATAATCACAGTATTGTTTTTATCTGTATGGAAAAGTCATAAAACAAAGAGACAGATGCAAGTTCATCAAAGATGCTCACCACTGGCAGAAACAATCAATTGATTAATAAACATTTATTAACCAGCTAGGTGGCTCACTAGATAAAGCCCTGGACTAGGACTCAGAAAGGCCTCAGCTCAAATCCTGCCTCAGACATTTACTAGCTGTGTGGCCCTGGGCAAGTCACTTAACATTTGTTTGCTTCAGTTTCCTTTTGTGTAAAAGGGGGATAGTAATAGCACCTACCCTGAAGGGTTGTTGTGTGATAAAATAATGGGATTTTGCAGAAGCCCAGGGACCCCACCTGAAGATTGATTTGGAATTGATTGAATTGGGTGAGACTGAGAAACTGACTGAGAACCTACTTAAGATTGATAAAATCAAGACCATGCCTGGCCAGCCCTGAATGGGGTGTTGTTATCAGAAGCTGTGGACTATGACATCAACATGAGACCACCCTCAACCAATCAGCTTGAAGGACAGCCCCTTTTGGGGAGGGAGACAGGAAGTAGGAAGGTGAGGCTCATTTGCTGAATTGCCTTTTTCATTTGGGAACGGCTTGTGGTGGCAGAACTTCACGAGTTCTTTTTGGAAGTATGGGCTGCTAGGTAAAGGCAAGGTTTTCTCCCTGTCTATCCCGAATAGATCTAAGCTAGGGTTTTACATTCTATAAAAGATCTGTTCTCACCCTCTCTTTCTTCACTAACTTCTAATACACTTTAATAAATATTTAAAAGCCTAAACTCTTGCTGAATTTATCAATAAATCTTAGCTAGTTTCCCCAAAAAAACTGGAGGCAGAGAGGGCAGGTAAGGACCCACATTAGATTTTAAACATCAGAGTTATGAGAATCAAATTACTTAACATATATAAAGCACTTTGAAAAACTTAAAGTGCTATATAAATGCTATCTTCTTCTTCTTCCTCTTCTCCTCTTCCTCCTTCTCTTCCTTCTCCTTCTTCTCCTTTCTTCTCCTTTCTTCTTCTTCTTCTTCTTCTTCTTCTTCTTCTTCTTCTTCTTCTTCTTCTTCATCATCATCATCATCATCATTATATACCAGACATTGTGCTCAATGCTGGGAGAACAAACAAAAATGAAACTGTCCCTTTCTTCAAGGACCTTACTTTCTACTGGGAGAAATAACATATACAAAGATAAGTACATTAAAAAAACATATTTACTCTAGGAAAGACAAAGTTATTGGAGTAGGGAATACTGACTGGAGAGCATCAAGTAAGACCCTTATGCAGGAGGTGGCAGCTAAGCTGAGCTTTGAAGGGAACTGCATAGTCTAAGAGGTATGCAATAAAATAATGGGATTGGGCAGATGCCCAGGGGCCCCACCTGAAGACCATCAAAATCAAGACCACACCTGGCTGGCCCTGAGTTGGGTGTTGTTCTCAGAGGTGGTGTACTACTGACATCAGCAAGAGACCACTCTCAACCAATCAGCTTGAAGGACCTCCCCTTTTGGGGAGGGAGATAGGAAATAGGAAGGTGAGGGTGGCTTGCTGGATCTTCCTCATTTCCTCCGGAACTGGCTTGGTGGTGGCAGAGACAGAGAACAAGAGAGCAAAGTCCGTCCAGGACTTTGGTGTGGTGAGGGACTTCATGAGGACTGCTAGGAAAAGCAAGGGTTCCTCTCTGGCTATACTGACTCTCTCTTCACTAACTTCTAATACACTTTAATAAATCCTTAAAAGCCTAAACTCTTGCTGAATTTATCAGTGATTTTAGCCAGCTTCCCCTCCAAAACTGGCGGGGGGGGGGGCAGGTTAGGACCCACATGTAGATTTTAAACACCACCGGCAGAAGTGTGTGGGGAGAGCATTCCAGGCAATGGGGATAATATGTGCCGGGGCACATATACCGGAAAAAGAATGTCACCTAAGAGGAACAGCAAATAGGTCAGTTTGATGTAACACAGAGGGTGTGGAGGGGAATCATGTGTCATAAGCCTGATACAGTACCCTGGAGCCAGACAGGGAAGCTTTAAATAACAGAAGAGTTTTTATTTTCCCCTCGAGGGAATGGTGAGCCACTGTTAGAAATGGAGTGACAGAGTCACTCCAGTTTTGATTTAGGAATATCAATTTGGCAACTATGTGGAGAAATGAATTGGAAAGAGAAAAGATCAGAGGTACTGAGAACAAATAGGAGACTGTAGAAATAGTCATGGGGTATCTAGGTGGTGAAGTAGATAAAGTGCTGGGCCTGGAGTCAGGAAGACTCCTCTTCCTGAGTTTAAATCTGGCTTCAGGGGGGGCAGCTAGGTGGCACAGTGGATAGAGCACCAGCCCTGGAATCAGGAGGACCTGAGTTCAAATCTGGCCTCAGACACTTAACACTTACTAGCTGTGTGACCCTAGGCAAGTCATTTAACCCTAATTGCCTCACCAAAAAAAAAAAATCTGGCTTCAGACACTTACTAGTTGTGTGACCCTGGGCAAGTCACTTAACATTTGTCTCAATTAATTTAAATTAATTCCATTTGCCTCAGTTTCCTCATCTGTAGAATGAGCTAGAGAAGGAAATGGCCAAACAACTCCAGTATTTTTTTTTTAATTAAGTGAGGCAATTGGGGTTAAGTGACTTGCCCAGGGTCACACAGCTAGTAAGTGTTAAGTGTCTGAGGCCTGATATGAACTCAGGTCCTCCTGAATCCAGGGCCGGTGCTCTATCCACTGTGCCACCTAGCTGCCCCCAACTCCAGTATTTTTTTCAAGAAAACCCCAAATGGGGTCACAAAGATATGTTCAGATATGACTGAACAATAACAAAGAAATAGTCTAATTCAGCAGTTCTGGTCTAAGGACCCCTTCACATGCTTACAAATTATTGAGGACCCTAAGGAGCTTTTGTTAATATAGGTTTTACCTATTGATATTTACTGTGTTAGCAATTAAAACTAATAGTTTAAAATATTTATTTACAATTTAATTTTGGAATAACAACCTGTTACATGTTAATATAACATATTTTTAAGAAAGAAAAACTTTTCCAAATAAAAAAAATAGTGAGAAGAATGGCATTGTTTTACACATTTTTGCAAATCACTTTACTCTCTGGCTTAACAGAAGACAGCAGTATTCTCATATCTGTTTCTCCTTTAGTCTGTTGGAAAATGTTTCTGTGGTTGAAGCATATGAAGAAAATAGATTCTCATACAGATAAATAACTGGAAAAGGGAAGAATATTTTGATAGGCAAATAGATGGCACAGTAGATAGAGCCAGGAAGAGCTGAGTTTAAATCTGACCTCAGACACTTACTAGCGGTGTGATTCTGGGCAAGCCCAGTTTGCTTCAGTTTCCTTTTTTGTAAAATAGCCTGGAGAAGGAAATAGTAAACTGTTCTGGTGTTTTTGCTAAGAAAACCCCAAGTGGGGTCACAAAGAGTCAGACACAATTGAAATGACTGAACAAAAACAATGATTATGAAAATAGTCTTGACCCCATAGATTTCCTAAAAGGATTTTAGGGACTCCTAGGGGACTACAGACCACATTTTGAGAACTGCTTGTCTAGAGGAGAGGTGATAACGGCTTGATTTAGGGTAGTGATCGTGTGAATAGCAAACAACAGATCAGAGAAATGCTGTGGGGTAGAATCTACAAGATTTGGCAACTAATTAGATATGGGTAGTGAGAAAAAGTGAAGAGGTGAGTTCAATGTGAAGAGGGATTCATTGTGGATGGTGAGGTTCTCCAGATGCTGTTGTTCCCAGATGACATGGATTGTGTGAAACCCTGGAACACTGCAAAGCTTCTAGAAAGAGGTCTTAAACCACTTAGGACCTATTCATCCTATACACAGGGATGGCTGACTCTCTCCTCTTGAGTTCATAGCCAGCTCTCTGTTGCCAAGAGTTCCATTCCTTGAAACTGCTTTTATACTTCAGTGACTATTTCTCCACATATATGTTTTATCTGGTATGGGCCCCTGCTCCGTCAGCTAGATGTAGCTCAAATGAATTTCAAAATCTCTTGAACTGATGAACTCTGGAATTGGTGGATTCGATGTCTCCTGGGTGCCAGAAATCCTTTCCTCCCCTGCCCCCACCAAGGATCTCCTCCACAGTAATTAGTTCCTGGCATTTACTATCTCTAACCTCCAGCCTTTAACCTATAACTAACTCTAGCTTTATCTATTTAAATCCCTTCCATGGGGCATGGCCAGTTACCGTTTGACCAATTCCCAAAGCATTCCCTCTAACTTCACCAGAAAAAAGTGTTTGTACATCATAAAAAGATAACAGAGTGTTAATATCTTGTGAATACATGAATACCTGGTGTGGGAGGAGGGAGGAAAGTCATTTGGCAGGGACCAAACATAACCCCCTCACCCAAGCCATTGTACAGATTACAAGACTAATAGGTAAACAACCTCTAGAAGTTGGCCTTCAGTTTATACATCTTGAGAAAGCAATGCAAATGGAAAGGTAGGACATAGAATTAAATGGGAGGAGGAGAGTGAATTGGATTATCTTCAGAAATTGCAGCGTTTCTTTAATAAACCCAAACTTATGCCACACTCTAAGGTCTATTTGCCAATACTGGACTAGTATTGTATAGCTGTGAGTCATGGAACATTAAATCTCTGAAAAATTGAAAATAAGTGTCTCTCATGGGCAATGGAGAGGCACATGGTGGGTGTGAACAGGCTCTGACATATGCCAAATAAGGAATAATTAAGAACTGGAGTAAAGGAAATGTATGATACACTAACATGTACACTAAAATGAAGAGGGGCTTGGGAAGGTTTTCTGTAGAAGACGGGATTTCAGTTGAGAGGAAGGCAGGGAGGTCAATAAGTGAAATTGAAGAGGGAGAGTATTCCAGGCATGGGGGACAGCCAGAGAGAATGCTTGGAGCCAAGAAATGGAGTGTCTTGTTTGAGGATTGAAGAGTATGTGTTGGAGACTAAGGTGTAAGAAGGCTGGAAGTTGGGGCAGCTAGGTGGCACAGTGGATAGAGCACCGGCCCTGGATTCAGGAGGACCTGAGTTCAAATCCAGCCTCAGACACTTAACACTTACTAGCTGTGTGACCCTGGGCAAGTCACTTAACACCAATTGCCCTGCTGGGTGGTGGGGGAGGGGGGGGAAAGAAGGAAAAAAGAAAAAGAAGGCATTCTGGGAAGACAGTGGAGTGAGTCAGAAATTCCCGGGCTCTCCGGATTTCCTTCACAAACAGACAGAAAATTGTCATGAAATGAACGTAGAGCAGCAAAAATAAAGGGGTAAAGCAGTTATCCTCCTCAGACAACTTGAGAGGACCTCAGAGAAGACTCTATGGACTGAAATTTGGTCTGGGTGAAGTATAAACACCTCCAAGCTGGCTCCATTGAGTCAACAAACAGTAGGGAAGTTGACTAGTCCTCAAGAAATTTCAATTCAGGAACTTTTACCTTACAAACTTTAATTTAAAGAACGGCAGAGCTGAGTGAGGGAAGACTGAAGGATCCCTTGCTGTTTCTGGAAGTTAGGCCTAGTGGTGCTGACCAGACCTGATTCTGGGTTGTGGCTGTGGAGAAGGAGGTGTGAGCACAAACCCAGTGAGTGAGTGCAGTACCACAGGAAGTAAGAACATTTTCCAGACAGCAAGACTGGAACTTAGGGAAGGAAGAGAGGAGTCTTTGAGGTTGAGCCCAAAGACAGAATTCAGAAAACAACAGTAAGAAGGACCTGAGGCCTCAGGCAACATTACCCACAACTGGGGATTAAAGCTTAATAATATTAAGCTGCCAAAAATAAAATAAGACAAATTAAAAATAAAAATGAATAAGCAAAGGAAAAAAAAACCCCAATCATTGATAGCTACTTTGATTTAAAAGATCTGGACTCATATTCAGAGGAAGATAGTGAGGTTAAAAAAAGCCACCTAAAGGGGGCAGCTAGGTGGTGCAGTGGATAAATTACCGTTCCTGGATTCAGGAGGACCTGAGTTCAAATCCAGCCTCAGACACTTACACTTACTAGCTGTGTGAACTTGGGCAAGTCACTTAACCCTCATTGCCCCACAAGAAAAAAAAAAGCCACCTTAGAGTCACAAGTAAACATCAAATGGTCACAAGTCCAAAAAGACATCTTGGAAGAACTTAAAAAGAAATCCAAAAATCAAATAAGAGAATGAGGGCAATATAGGAAAAACATAAGAGAGGCTGAGGAAAATTAGGGGAAAAAAAAGCAATCCAAGAAAATTATGAAAAAAGAGTTAACCATTTAGAAAAGGAGATAAAAAATTCTTACAGAAGAAAATAACTCCTTGAAAACTAGAATTGGGCAGGTGGAATTGAATGATATTATAAGACATCAAGATATAATAAAACTAGAAAAAGTAGGAGAGAATCTGAAACATCTCATTAGAAAAACAACTGGTAAGGAGACCAGCTCGAGGAGAGACAATATAAGAATTGTTGAACTATCAGAAAGTTATGATCAAAAAAGAATCTGGACACAATATTACAAGAAATTATTAAGGAAAATTGCCCTGAAGTTCTATAACAAGAAAGTAAAGTAGAAATAGAAAGAATCCGCCAATCACTATCTAAAAGAGATCCTAGGAAGAAAATTATACTAAATTATATTAATTATATTAAACATTAATGTACAAATCTATCAAAGACACATTGAATATAATATTAAATTATAATAACAAAAGACAGCAAGCTGGGTATGGCCCATAGGCTGTAGTTTGCTGACTCTTGCTGTGGATGAGATCTGACCAATATACTTCAATTAGCACCTCCCTATTCTTGTATTCTCTTAGTGCAGCCTAAAATTGCACTAATTCTTTTGACTTCCTTGTCACTCTATTGATTCTTTTTTGTTTGTTTTGCTGGGTTTTTTTTGTTTTTTTGTTTGTTTTTTGTTTTTTGCAGGGCAATGGGGGTTAAGTGACTTGCCCAATGTCACACAGCTAGTATGTGTCAAGTGTCTGAGGTCGGATTTGAACTCAGATCCTCCTGAATCCCAGGGCCTGAGCTTTATCCACTGCGCCACCCACTGCCCCCCCTAGTGATTCTTTTTTTGGGGTTCACCTAAAACCCTCAGGGCTTTTTCATACAGATTGTTGTCTGGTCATTTGCCTCCTACTATCCTATAGTTATACAGTTGAGTTTTTGAACCCAAGTATCAGACTTAGGTGTTTTCCTATTAATGTTATCTTATTCAATTGGGTCTGTTATTGTAGTCTGTCAAAATTATTTTGGATTTTCATTCCATTATGTAACATATTAACTATCCCATCCATCTTGCTGCTATCTGCAAATATGGTAATTATAAAAATGTGGGTCAATAAAGGACCAGGAATATAGGCCGCTTTATTAGAGATACCTCCCAGATCAACACTGAGGCATTAATGATTACTCTTAGGGTATAGTCATTTAACCATTTTGAAATCCACCTAACTGTACTGTGTTCTCAGGGACAATACGGTAGTCAAAGGTATTCTCCTGATCTGGATCTACCAATCTAATAACTCTGTTAAAAAGAAAGAAAGAGGGGCAGCTAGGTGGCAAAGTGGATAGAGCACTGGCCCTGGAGTCAGGAGTACCTGAGTTCAAATCTGGCCTCAGACACTTAACACTTACTAGCTGTGTGACCCTGGGCAAGTCACTTAACCCCAATTGACTCACTTAAAAAAAAAAAAGAAAGAAAGAAAGAAAGAAACACAGTGCCAGTCAGTCAGTAAGCATTTATTACCTATTTATTATGTGTGAGGCATTGAGCTGAGCAGTAGGGATACAAAGGAAAGGCAAAAATGGACCCTGTCCTCAAGATCACCGACATTCTAATGGGGATGAAGTGGGGACCTGGAGATAATGATGTATATACAAGATATAGAGAGGGCAAATTGGAGATAATCACAGAGGGAAAGCACTAGTGGAAGTGGGGGAGGGGAGGACAAGGGAAGTCCTCTTGCAGAATGTGGAATTTGACCTAAGTCTTGAAGAAATCTAGGAGTTGGAGACAAGAAAGAAGAGCATTACAGGCATGGAGGTACAAATGAGTTGCAATGTGTGAATTAAATGCATGATGACCAATCATGGTCCTGAAGAATAGATAATGAAATACATTTGCTCTATTGATTAATTTTTTTTTATGTGTTACAAGGAAAGATGCAAATGAGAAATAAGAAGGGTGTATTAGGAAATGACTATGATGTAAAACCCCCAAAGCATCAATAAAATATTTTTAAAAGGAACTTTAAAAAAAAAGTCTCTCTTCCAGGTCTAAATCTAAGATTCTCTTATCCCACGAATTATTCTATGCTGTCTTATATATCCAGGTATTTAACAAATTTTTGTTGGATGGAATTGAATTTGTGATGAAGCCATGCTAACTCTTAGTGATTACAGCTTACTTTTCCTAATGCTGAAAAACTCTAGTGGACAGGAAGACTTAGATAGGAAAATAATTCTACCTTAAACACTTATGAATTGTGTGATTTTTCTCAGCCTCAATTTCCTCATCTGTAAAATGAGAGGGTCAGACTTATTGACACATCTGGTACCTTCCAGTTCTAAATTTATGATCTCATTCTTTAATCTTGTATTCTGGGGGGCAGCTAGGTGGCGCAGTGGATAGAGCACAGGACCTGGAGTCAGGAGGACCTGAGTTCAAATCCGACCTCAGACATTTAACACTTACTAGCTGTGTGACCCTGGGCAAGTCACTTAACCCTAATTGCCTCACTAAAAAAACGAAAACAAAAAATATTGTATTCTGGGATTTTGTTAAGAACTGAAGTCAACCTCATCAACCAATAGTTTGAAGATTATAGTCCATTTTTATAAAAATTAAGATGACATTTGCCCATTCTCTGGCATAGGGTAGGCATATAAATAAATGCTAATTGATTTACTGGTTGACTGACTGTGGCATCTCTCCCACACTCCAAAATTTTTCAAAGATCAATGGCAATTATTTTGCCAGTTTCAGTACTTTGATATTTAGTTCTTCTGGGCCATGTGACTTGAACTCATTGAGGGCAAATAGATGCCTTCTTATAATCTCTTCAAAGGCTTCAACCCTCAGTTAACTTTTTTGTTCTATTCTTCCCACCCCTTTTTGGTAAAACAAAACAAAACAAAACAAAACCAGACGTGAAATAATTGTTCTGCCTTCTCTTGATTGTCTATCTATTTTGAGCAGTGGTCCTACCTTTTATTTGATTTTTCACCTGACCACAACACAGTTAAAAAAGAGACTCTTTGGTTACTCTTAGCCTTCATTGCCAATGCCATCTTAGTCTATGCTGTAGTACTATGTACATTATCCTTTTTTTCATCTTATTTAAAACTTTGTAACATTGAAAAAGACAAATATTCAGAAAAATAAAACTGATTACATAAAAACATAAACTCCAAGGCATTTTAAATTTGTCAAAGAATACATTAACTTTAAAAATAATCATTATTCCCCCTACCTCCTTCCATATTCCCTCTGATCTTTTGCATTTTTTTCTAATATTATCACTTATTATTTTATATGATCATAGTCAGTGTGCATATTGTTGTTCTGACTGATTTCTTCTATATAATTTTCCTTCTTTCATTTCCATCTTTTATATAAGTATAACCCAAGTTTCAAGCCTGAAGCATTTGCATGAGACTCTTTCTGCCTGGGTGGTGGCAGGGAGGCAATTCAGTGCTCAGTATTTGAGTTCCAAACTAGTCTTTTATTTTAGAGATGACCCACAGGCAGTATCCAAGTTTCTTCACCCAAACCGAATACTCTATAAAGGTCAATCCAGTTCATGCAAGTAATTTTCACAGAAGTTAAGGTCTCTAACTAATTGAAATATTTCTCAAAAGTGTATCCGGACATGGAATGTTATCACTTAATTTAATTGGGGGTGGGGTAATTGATAGATTCCTTGTCCTTATACTGGCATTAATCCCACAATAAGGATTAATAGCCTCCAGATTTTCTTTTACAATAAGAGGAAGAAAGTGAGCAAAGGGGAGGGAAACAGTCCATTAGGCTAGAAAACTGCTAGTACTCATACTGCTAATTGTCAAGCAGAAATCAGTTGCTTCTGCTTTTAACTCCTTTCCCCAATTGGACAATTAATAGGAACTGTTTCCTTCCCTGAGGGGTGGAGGAGAGAGAAGAGGAAGAGGTCTTGGAAGGGACCTCATCAACCATTACTTTCAGTTCTCAGAAGTCTCTTCTACTTCATTCTCCCAGAATAGCAAGGGCACAGAAGCAGTACAAGCAGAGGGAGCCTCTCTAAGTCTCAAACAAAAAGGTCAGAGGAATATATGCCCAGAGACCTGGTACAGCATTCAACCCTTGTCTGCACCAATGGCACTAAGATGGAGAGTGAACTTTTGATCTCTTTCCTTCTGGGTCCCTTCTCCCAGAGATTCCCAAAAATATAGTCCCAGAACTCCAAGTTCTAAAATATCATGAACTGGTGGCCTCAAATAGTTCCTACTTGATTCTTTCAACTCCATTGCAATTCAGGTGCTAAATATGTGTTTTAAATGGATATACTCTCATTTTGAATAGAACCTTTTAGTATAAAATGTCTTTGTGTGTGTTTGTGTATGTGTATAATATTTTCTGGTTTGAATTAAATTTTGTCAGATATAATTGTCATCATTTCTATTTTTTTGTGATTTATCAGTAATACCATGAATTTTAAATGATTCTTATTTAACATGTATTTAATTTTCTGTATTAAACATTTGCTATAATAGCATATTATTGAATTCTTGTTTTTTATTCTTTCAGTGCCTCTTTTTCATTTTATTGGAGGGTTTGCTATTTTTACATTTAGTGTTACGATTGGTAGGGGTCTCTTTTATTCAAACATTTTATTAGAAGGGAATACACAATTTACAAATTCATTATCTATAGTATTAATCCAAACACAATGAAACAACTCTAAATTAAGTTCTGTCATATTAATAACTCTATAGGTTTTTCTACTTACATTTTTCCTTTATCAGTGATAAAGTATCAAAGATAGGATGTTTGATTTGGAATTACCTACCACCACTCCCCATTTCCCTCTTCAGTTTGTTTTTACTTTACCCAATTTCTCTGAAATACCTTTCTAATTTGTCCAGTGCCAAAATCTGAAGGTTCTCCTGTTTTGCTAGCAACTGGTTTATCTTGATTTGAGAAGTACAAATTATTATAAATACTTAGCTTTTGTCTGGAAGATTAGGTTTTTTCCCTAGAGTTCCTTGATGTTTATATTTAATTTTGTAAAGTCCTCAAAGTCCTTTTGTTTTCTCAGACCTGCATCTTTTGTCCTATTACAATAGCTTCTTATTTGAACTCTACTTCAGGTCTCTTTCTATTCCATTCATTTCTCCTCACAGTTGCCAAAGTGATGTTTAAAATGTTTCTTATTTATTTTGAACTTAATAATTATCTACACATATTAATATTTCAACATGTAAATAACAAAACAGGATTGTTTTGAAACCATTAACTTCTTTTTTTTTTAATAATTTTTTTTTTTTTTAGTGAGGCAATTGGGGTTAAGTGACTTGCCCAGGGTCACACAGCTAGTAAGTGTTAAGTGTCTGAGGCCGGATTTGAACTCAGGTCCTCCTGACTCCAGGGCCAGTGCTCTATCCACTGCGCCATCTAGCTGCCCACGAAACTATTAACTTCTATTCCATGTTGTTTGGTTTTTTTTTTTTTTAAAGAGTGTATATTGGGGGCAGCTAGGTGGCACAGTGGATAAAGCATTGGCCCTGGATTCAGGAGGACCTGAGTTCAAATCCAGCCTCAGACAATTGATATTTACTAGCTATGTGACCTTGGACAAGTCACTTAACCCTCTTTGCCCCCAAAACAACAAAAAAGTAGTGTATATTAAATTTAACATAATAGTGACAAATCTGGTATTTTCCCCCCTTTGTATTTCTTTTTGGTTTCTTCTTTGTACTTTTAAATATTTCACTGGTGCTATTTTTTTTTCTTGCATCCAAGCCACTACCCACTGTCAACCATATCCTTGCCCTCTCAAGTATAGGTCTGACTATATAAATCCTCTGGTCAAGAAGACCTAGGAGAAAATGCAAATGCTTCTGCTTGACATCCAAAGCCCTTCACAATCTGGCTCCAGTTTACCTTTACAGACTCATTACATATTATTCCTCTTTATTGTACTCTGTCTTCCAGCTAAACTGGCTTTACCTGCCATTTCTCATATACAACATTCCATCCCCTATTTCTGTTTTTGTACAGTCCATCCCATGTGCCTGGAATGTACTGGTGGCAGTAGGGGGTGCGGGGGGGATGGGGTGATAATTAGAGTTTTTGAAACACTCCTATTTGCCCCCTCACTCTGCTACTCATTCATTTTCCAGGTAGATTTCCCAATATCAATGCTGCTTCTAGTTCTGGGAAGTCATTTCAAAGAATCTATAGTTCTCTCTATATATTGTAGCTTTAAGCCCCTATCCAGACATCTCAGTATTAGATCTATCTCCCTCTTTTCTGAGGTTTCTGCCTCCTTGATTGCCCCCTTACTACTAGTAGGTATGGGGTATAGGGTGTTCAGGAAAGATGAGTAGTTCTGGTATGAGGGCTACCAAGCCCCTTTCAGTGCCGCTTTTGATCTTTGGTGTCCACCTGAATTATCCAACTTGTGGCTCCAACAAACTGTAGGATACACAGTGGCCATATCATATCTTGGCAAACCATTTCAGCAGATGGGCTAAACCAGGTTGAGGGTAACCAAGGAGCCTCAAACCTTTCAGTGAGGTAGGGGAAGTATCTACCCCAAGAAGGTGAAGACTTCCCCCGGTGGAATGGGCCGATGACTCCACTCCAAATGTACATATGGACTCTTTTTGCCTGACCTGTTGTAGAGCCTTCCAGGCTCTGATCAGCTACAGTCAGAGACACTATAACTTGACCCCAACATAGCAATGTCATTTTGGTCCTCCTGGAGAATGGAAGACAACAACCAACCAACTAGAAGTTATATCCAGACTAGCAAAGACTTATATGTTGAAAATCATTTACTAAGACAAAGCAAACCTTTTAGGAAAAAAAAAAAGACAGGCTATTTTTTTTAAAAGACAGGCTATTTTTTTGCCTGGAAGAAAACACTTTTTATGTACTATTCTTTTTTTTTTCTTCTTTTTTTCAGGGCAATGAGGGTTAAGTGACTTGTCCAGAGTCACACAGCTAGTAAGTGTCTGAGGCTGGATTTGAATTCAGGTCCTCCTGAATCCAGGGCCAGTGCTTTATCCACTGCATCACCTAGCTGCCCCCAAGAAAACAGTTTTTATAAAAGATTCATATGGACTAGAGAGAAAGGGGATACAGATATACAGCCTTGGGGTCTATATATTGGGAGTATTTCAGCAACATTTTCCATCCTCTTCATGTCTGATAGGCTCAGACAGCTTCACTCTTTCAGTGCTGGCTCTGTTCCCTCTGCTTATGGGAAACCATTCTCCAAGGGTCATGTGGCATCTTGTGGTCTTTCCTTCTCTAGCTCCATGCATCTATCCTAGACCTCATAATCTTTGAGGTCCTCTTCAAGTATGACTCCTGTGTAGACCTCAATGGCCATCTGTGGTCTCTACCACTGCCAGCTTCATGCTCTGCTACAAATCCTCCAATGGGGTGCTATGAAAGAGAATGGACCCTTACCCTACAACTGATAGAACCTTCCCAGTTCTGCTCCTTTGGGGTCATAGGTTTGAAGCCTGCTGCCACCCAGGCAGAAATCAGGGTTGTCCTGGCAAGCTAGTGTAGCATTGTTAAGCTAAGCCTTTACTTTTTGACAATTCTTCCTGGTACCAGGCTGGGTGTGTTGGTAAATGTTTACCAACTGGCTCTCTGGGGTAAAAAATACACACGGCATACTTTTTAAGTTTAATCAACATTATAAACATTTTATCCATCACTTTCTTAAGCTTGGACAATCAATAAAACAATAAAGCAGGCCTTGATTTTATAGATTTGCTTTCAAGAGCCATTTCACCTTAACTTATCATGGCTTTCCAGTAAGTTTCCCAAATTTGCATTCCAGGCCTTAACTAGGAAATGGTCATTTGCTCAATAATCATCAAACAGTTATGGGGTTTAGGCTTCTCAGTTTGTAAAACTCAAAGTCTTTCCTATTAGTCTATGTAAATGAGTTTGAGGGGAGAAGACATTCTGGACCCTTGGTGCAAATTCTTTGTCTCTACTGATTGCTCAGCTGGTATCCTGGATTTATCATATGCAAATAAGCTTCTCAAAGTCCCACATACTTGAACAGGCAGTTAAAGGAATTCATTCAAAAGATGAAGGATTTGCCCATGGGTATTTAGCTAGGATGTGTCAGAAGCAGGACTTGAAACTAATTCTCCTGACTCCAAGGCTGGTCCTCTATCCTGTATGCAACAACACCTCTCACCCCATTTTACAGATGAGGAAACAGTCTCAGGGAAATTAAATGACTTTTCTACAGTCACAAGGCTAGTACTGATCAAAACCAACACTTGAACTCTGATTTAATGTCTCCAAATCTGCCGCCCTTTTCAATATCTTTTGTAGATATGTAGGTATATGACATTGAGTCAGATACCTTGAAAGGTTTTTAAGATGTAAATGAATGTCCTTGTCCTGAAGTAATTTTCAGAGTAGCTCAGAAGATGAAGTGAAAAGAATGCAAGTGGGTCTATAAGGAAATGTTAATTCCTTTTGAATAGTCTGCAGCACACATAGAATTCTTATCCCAGCTTCCACTTGTACTGAAAATCTATGTGCCTAGGGTGTGGGGTATGGCTACTTTGTTCCTTCAAGGCTTTAGGCTCTAAGCCCTTTTTTTTTTTTTTAGTGAGGCAATTGGGGTTAAGTGACTTGCCCAGGGTCACACAGCTAGTAAGTGTTAAGTGTCTGAGGCCAGATTTGAACTCAGGTACTCCTGACTCCAGGGCCGGTGCTCTATCCACTGTGCCACTTAGCTGCCCCGGCTCTAAGCCCTTTAAGGCTTCAACCCTCAGGAGCTGGGGCAAAGGAAGCTTCTAATAGTTTATGAGCCCCCACTAAGATTCTTCTCTCCCATGATTATCTGTTGATATAAATTAGTCAGCCAGAGTTAATTTGCTTTTTTTTTTTTTGGCAGGGCAATGGGGGTTAAGTGACTTGCCCAGGGTCATACAGATAGTAAGTGTCAAGTGTCTTAGGCTGGATTTGAACTCAGGTCCTCCTGAATCCAGGGCAGGTGCTTTATTCACTGTGCCACCTAGCTGCCCCACTAATTTGCTTTTAGAAATGGGTATGTGCTATGGTAGTAGAGTTGATATAACCCATGTCCCCACCAATAAACACAGAGTTCCAGGAAAAGTGGGTTTAAACTTAGAGAACAAATTAGCAAAGAAGCAATTCATAGCTCCTGGAAGTTCTTTTGCTGGAATCCTTAAGATGTTCTTCTTGAGGAAAGGTGTGGATTTTCTGCTGGGCTGTTTGCAAAGCCATGAATATGTTTACCTCACCTCATCCAGTCTGTCCTTGGCAGATACTGGTACCAGATATTCTAGGAACACTGCTAGCATGCTAATGAGAATAGTCCCAAATCCTCCATCATTTAGAAACTTAGAAGACTACATCCTATAATATCAGATTGTTTAGGAAAATCCTTAATTTAAATAGGGGCTTCCCTGATCCATCCCTGTGAGAAACCCCATTTAAAAATTTCTGAGACTCATTGTTGGAGAAGTATCAAAGGTCTTTATTTATACATTCCCTTGCGAATGAGCCAGCTCCCTAATAGAAATAGCGGGGAATGTGGGACTCAGGGAACCCTGTGGGACTCAACCTGCCTAGCCCCTCCCTTCTTCCTCAGTTACAATTTGCTCGACAAGACACTGGCGCCAAACGGTAGCCAATCAGAATGTAGTATACTCAAAGGGGCAGCCCTCTAAACTCCTCCCTTCTTCCTCAGAGGTGAGGAAGGAATAGCCTTCTAAATTCCTCCCCCATGTGATCAACCTGGGGTCTCCCTCATCATGTGATCCTGATTGCTGGGGGGGGGGGAACATATTTTCCCACAATCCCCTATACACAAATAAGCATCTTTGGCTACTTCTGTTGTTTTTTCCACTTGCAATATAGACTAGGAAAATTTTACTTACACAATTAATTGACAGCAAATGTCTTTAGACATATGGGCAGCTAACTTTTCTACTATTTTATCTATGGAAAAGTGGAAACATTCAAAACTGCTTTGTATCTGATTTGCTAAACATATAACTTCAATGCATCAGTAGCTACTATATAAAAAGGAAACTTTTAAAAAAACTTTTTCTGTTTATGGAGTTGGTAAATGAAAAAAACAAACCCAACTCATTCATTTACCAATTCCATAAACAACTTTGTATGATGCAAGGAATTCTTTAGGGGTCACAGTAAGATGGAGAACAGTGATTTTGGCTTCTTGGTTTATCTTTTATTTTGGCTTAAATTCATTTTCATATTAAGCCCTGAGAATCTTTGGAATATCTAGCTCAAAGTTGGATAGTTATCTGTAATAGGGGGCTTTGATTTCTGCCCCAAAAGACATACTGTTCAAAAAAGAAAGAAGAAAAGATTATCTTAGCCTGTAATTTTAGAGAGAGTTTCTAGCAATAATAAAAATCAAAATTAAAAACATTTATATATAACACTTCAAAGTTTTCAAAGAAGGGTACAGCTGAGCTGGCTGGCATAGCCCTAAAGAGATGAACTCAGAGGCTGGTAACAGGAAGCCCAGCAATGACTATATACCCAATTGTCACCATAATATCAGCAAAGTATCAATCCTTGATGAAACTACACTGTGGTAATAATTAGAGCAGTACAATGATACCACTAGAAGACAGTAGGCCAGTAGCATCAGAGGCATGCTCCATGCCTGCTCCCTGGTCACATGCGCTCCCTATACATATACTCATTGTTCAAAAACCCTAAGGATATCCATTCTCCTAACTATGTGTTTGTGGATGATGGATGAAAGGTTATAGTATGACTTTTCTTATAACATTATGTCATTAAATCCTTTTGCTTTAAAGTAATTTTGTCTCTAATCAACTAGAGATAAAATAAACGTATCAGTGGGGGCTCATGGACCATGGCATTGAATGGATAAGTTGTAGAGAGTATCTTGAACCTAGCTGGTCCATGTGTTAGGGGTACTGCAGAACAGGACTTTAGCAGTCTACCCCACAGCCAAAAAGGAATTCCAGCTACAATATATCTAACAAATGGTCATCAACTTTTAATTGAAGATCTCCATTGAAGGGAAATCTGATACCTTCCAAGGCTGGCAGTTCCATTTTTAAATCTCTCTAATTATTAGGAATTTTTTTTCTTGAATCTTAGACCATGAGAGCTGGAAGAGGCTTGAGAAAGCATCTAATCCAAATCCTTGGTTTTATTTATTTTTATTTTTTTTAAGTTTTTTTTTTTTTTTTTTTAGTGAGGCAATTGGGGTTAAGTGACTTGCCCAGGGTCACACAGCTAGTAAGTGTTAAGTGTCTGAGGCCGGATTTGAACTCAGGTACTCCTGACTCCAGGGCCGGTGCTCTATCCACTGCGCCACCTAGCTGCCCCCAAATCCTTGGTTTTATAAGCAAGGGAATTAAGGCTCAAAGAGGGAGAAAAGCTTTGCCCGAGGTCATGCCAACATTTGGTGATGAATTTTTTTCTTTCAGTGCACCTGAGAGATAGGAGTCTATGAAATGTGACCTCTCATAGAAGGGATGAAAAGAGAGTTCATTCAACAAGTTTAATCAAGAAAACCCTAAGCAAAATGAGAATGAACTTGAAGCATGTGGGTTTCATCTGGAAAAGACAAGCCTATTTATAGCCTTCAGAGTAGCAATTACACACTTAAGTTGTGTGCAAATTAGACTTCCACGCACATTAGTGTAATCAGAGGGGCCAAGGGCTCAATTGAAAGATGAAAAATTGTTAATGGTCTAAATAGAAAGCCAGAACGCACCATAATTTAGTGGCCAGGAAACAGACAGGATTTTACTTTGTTTCACATTATATCACATCACTGCTCCCATTGTTAAGAGGAGCATAATCAGGAGTGTGTTTCCATGTGTATAAGCTTGTAGTGTCCAGGAACCACTACCACCACCACCAATAAGCTGACATTTATAAAGAATTCTAGGGAAAGCAAAGAGCTTTACATACATTATCTTTTTTTAAATCAATAACAAGCATATGAAACTACACACACACACACACACACACATACATATAGATAACATTTTGTGAGTGTTTCCCATAAAACAAACAAACCAATTCAACAACATTGATATACAAATGGAAAGCAGGTTAGTTATAGTCTTTCCTTTATTCACAAGAACTACTTTTCTCCCTTTTACAGGAGACCAGAAACTGAAGCCCAGAAAGGTCAAGTAACTTGGCCCAAATTGCAGTCATGAAGTAGCAGAATGAGGAATCAAAAGCAGGTTCTCAGACTCCAGATCCTATTATAAGCTACAGAAGTTAAAAGACTACAAGACACTCTCCTTTGGGAGCAGTCCCAGGGAAAGCAATGTAGCCCAGGGCCCTTCATTAAAAACAAAACCAAAAAGCAACAACAACAACAAAACCCTCCCCTATATTCAAGGCACATTTTAGTTAAGTATTCACTCATAACCCCAGATCATGAGCACCCACTGATGTTTCTTTTACCAAAACAATGAGAGGACACCAAGTTCAAAGTAAATGACATTTAAAAAAATTATTTATTTATTTATTTAAATTTTTTTTTTGCGGGGCAATGGGGGTTAAGTGACTTGCCCAGGGTCACACAGCTAGTAAGTGTCAAGTGTCTGAGGTCGGATTTGAACTCAGGAACTCCTGAATTCAGGGCCGGTGCTTTATCCACTGCACCACCTAGCTGCCCCCAAAGTAAATGACATTTAATTAAACAGCAGAGCATAGTAAATGACAAGAAAAATTCCTCCTACACACATGGGAGATGCTCTTCTACATATTCCCATACTACTGTTGGGAGAGGGAATACATGTGGCAGGAAACATGTATGATATTGGGGTCCATGTCTAGGTAGCACTGATAGCCTGGACAAGTTATACTTAGGATCATAGACTTAGAGCTGGAAGGGTCCAAAGAAGTCAAGTCCAACCCTTTTATTTTGTAAATGAGGAAAATGGGGTCTAGAGAGTCTAAGTAACTTGCCCACATGGAACAAATAAGGGTCTGAGGTAGACTTTGAACCCAGGTCTTCCTGATTCCAAGTCCAGCACTGTATCTATCTATCATTCTGCAATGTCTCTACATTTCTCTTATATTCCTAGAACTGTATTTTAGCTAGAACTTCTCTCTGTCTAACCTGATACTTTCTCTATGAAGATCTACTGATGTCATCTAGTTAAATTATATTTCTCTTGACATATTCTGGTCCGCTGTGGCTGTGCTCTTCAGGTTCTTTGCTGTCCTCTGCTCCCATCTGCTGGATCTTCTGGTGTTATATGACCTTATCCCCATTATTGCAGGGGTCTATCAATTCTTTTAGTTCATAGTCCTTGTCATATCCAGGCCTCGGCTGGTCAGATAAGCCTTTAGGCATTAAGTCTCTCTCTTAAGATCCTTTGCTCTTTATAACAGCTCTTTTTCTGGTGGCTAAGAATTGGAAATCAAAGGAATGCCCATCAATTGGGGATGTCTAATCAAACTGTGGTATATAATGGTGCTATAAGAAATGACAAGCAGGATGATTTCAGAAAGGCCTGGAAACACTTATATGAACCAATGTATAGTGAAGTGAGTAGAACTAGGAGAATGCTGTGCACGGTGACAGCAATATTGTTTGATGAAGAACTATGAATGACAACTATTTTCAGCAATAAAATGGTCCACAACAATCCCAAAGGACTAATGAACCATACTATGCACCTCCAAAGAAAGAACTGATATATATTTTTTGTTTTGTTTTTTGTTTGCAGGGCAATGAGGGTTAAGTGACTTGCCCAGGGTCAAACAGCTAGTAAGTATCAAGTGTGTGAGGCCACATTTGAATTCAAGTCCTCTTGAATCCAGGACCAGTGCTTTATCCACTGAGTCATCTAGCTGACCCAGAAAGAACTGATACTGATTGAACACAGATTGAAGCATGCTATTTTCACTTTCTTTCATTTATTTTTTCTTTTATTTGAATTTTCTTATACAAAATGACTAATATGATAATGTTTTACATAATTACACATGCACATATATATATCCTATATCTGATTGCTTACTACCTCAGGGAGGGGGTAGGGGTGGGAGGGAAGGAGGAATAGAATTTGGAACTCAAAACTTATTTAAAAAAAATAAAATATTTTGCTCCTGGGCAAGTCACTTAACCCAAATTAACTCCAAAAATAAAAGAATAAAATAAAATCCTTTACTGTTCCCCACCCCACCCCCAACTCTCCTAGTCTACTATCTGTTCTGGATTTTAAAAAATTCCTTTGAAGACTTATGTAAGTTGATATAGACTGAAATAATCAGAGCCAGAAAAGAAATATATACAATGACTACAATAATGCAAATATGTTTTTTTTAAAATGAAAATGAATGTTGCATAATTTTACAGATCAATTCTGGCTCAGATCAGAGTTGAGAGAAAATGTACTTTTCTCTCTTTGCAGGGTTGAGGAAATACTGCATAAACTTCCAGGCAAGACTGATGTGTTGGTTGGTTTTCCTGAACTGTTTTTCCCTTTTCTTCATTATCCTTTATTACTAGGAATGACTTTTTGTATGTTGGAGGGAGTGACAAGAGCAGAACATATTTGGAAATGAAGGTGATTAAAAAACACTATATAGGTAATTTCAAAATTTTCCTTTTAAGTAATGTAAAAAAATTAATTATTAACTAGCTAATCTAGTCTTGAAAAATTACATAACTGGACTTATGAAAAATTATAACTATATGAAAAATTATAAGTTTAGAAAGATTATAATTGGGCCATAAGTCCTGCCATGGTCGCCATTCAAATGTAAAAAATATTTTGTTAACTTGCCTAATTTGGGGGAGTCTAATCTGACTGGAGGACTAATCTGGAAATTTTTGACTCACTGGCTATCTGACTGCTATTAATTTAGTATGGGCCCGTTTAAAAATCTCTCCACACTGCTCCCAAATTGATAAGCAAAGGATTAAGAAGCCTCTTAACTAAATAATTAAAGCAGAGTTTATTTATAAAAATAAATGTAAGAGATAAGGGTTAAGAAATGCAAATTATACAACCTGTCTGCTTTTAATACAATAAGGGCCCTTGCCACCTCTTGCCTTAGGGTATCTTCCACTTTCACTGCTCAGCTCCTTTCTTCTAACTTTCCTCTTAATCTTCTGGCCTCCTTCCAGCATCTCCAGAGTCTCTCCTTGTAGCCCCTTTCTGTCGTTCCTCTCCAGCCTCTTAACCTTCTGGCCTCTCCCTTGCTCCTAGCCTTCCCCTTCGTCCTTCTCCATTCCCTTAATCTTGTCAGCCCCCCTACTGTCTAACTCTCCAGTTTTATATATCTTCCTTCTCTCCACTCACGGGGCTTTTTGCGCCCCCACACACCCCAAGCTAATTCCCCAGCCGCACCAGGGGGAACACTCGAGTGTCTCATGCGTGCCATACCCAGGGCTCCAGGGGCCCATGCCCCTGCTGTGTGCCCAGGGACCTCTGCACAGGCTACACCAGAGGCTGGCCTAGACAAGCCCGGGATCTCTCGGATAGATCCGCTCAGGGTGAAGGGAATTGGGGCTTCCCCCCCCCCCCCGCCCCCCCCCCCGCCCCCCCCCCCCCCAGCTGTCTGACCTGGCATCTTGTACAGCCCACAGGGTTTTGTTTTGTTTTTTGGCTCAGCTGAAGTGGAGGGGGAGGGGCACCAGCCCTTCACACAGAAAAAACCTTGAGGGTTTAAGGCTTTCTAATCTCAGTCCAAAGCTAGGGTCCCCAAATCAAAATAAATTTCCACAGTAATTTCTGTTCCCCTTATACCAATTTGTGGTCCATGTAAGTCTCATTCCATGTGCAAAACTGAAAGTTGTTTTGTGGAACTATCAGACTTTGTACAATTTCCTTGCCAGGGACAGAGTTGCTACCCTGCCTATATTAATAAAGCAAGAAAACAACAATAACTAATTCATGAGGGTAAGAAAAAAGCAATCAATCTATAAACATTTATTAAGAGCCGACTGTGTGCCAGACACTGGACTAAGTGCTGGGGATATAAGAAGAGGCAGAAAACAGTTCTTGCCCTCAAGAAGTTTATAATCTAACATTCCTATTGGGATCTTAGGTGCAAAACAAATTAATTCTTCATAAGAGATTCCCCTCTCCCCTGAGAAATGCCTCCTGGAAGGATGGTTATAGAACCCACCCTAATACAGAATCATTTTCTCTATTTCCTCTGTGACTGTTCCCAAATTATTCCTCTACTCTCCTCCTGCGTGCCTACTCTTCCCTACCCGTCTGCCTCCCTGACCCTAAATTGCTACCATTAGTCATTCCTCTTGGGCAGATAACAAAACCTATCATTATCTTCATTATTTGAATACACATATCCCTTTATGAGGGTATGGAGAAGCATCTAGAAGATTACAAAAGGGATGGATTGGCATCTGACTTCTAGGTCTGAATCTGTAATTAACTTTGTAGGTGACTTTAGGTAGGTTACTTTGTTCCTCTGGCTCTCCATTTTCTCTTCTGAAAACTGAGAGATGGACCAAATGGTCTTTAAAGACAATTTCATTTAACAAACTTGTTAAATAGTTGTGTTATGCCTCAGAGACATGAAGATGAAAAATAGCACAGTCCCTAGTCTTGAGGGAATTTCCATTCTACTAGAGGTGATTACATGTACAAAAAGATTCTAACACAAGTTAGGATGAATAATAATTATTGCCATAATCAATATTTATATCAAAGACATTTCCATAGATCTTTGGGTATGATTTGCTATTAATATTTCATTTTTCCAGTTACATGTAAAAACACTTTTTTTACATTTGCTTTTTTAAAAGTTTGAGTTCCAAATCCTCTCTCTCTCTTCTTCCCTTTTTCCCCTCCTCCCTCACTGAGGAGGCAAGCAATTTTATATAGGTTAAACATGTGCAGTCATGCAAAAATGTATTTTCATATTAGTCATGTTGTGAAAGGAAGCACAGGCCAAAAACAAATAAACAAGAAAAATAAAGTTTTTTTAAAAAGTATGTTTCGGGGCAGCTAGGTGGCACAGTGGATAGAGCACCAGCCCTGGAGTCAGGAGTACCTGAGTTCAAATCTGGCCTCAGACACTTAACACTTACTAGCTGTGTGACCCTGGGCAAGTCACTTAATCCAAATTGCCTCACTAAAAAAAAAAAAAAAGAAAATTTTTTTAAAAAGTATGTTTCGATCTGAGTTCAGACTCTATTAGTTCTTTCTCTGAAGCTGGATAGCATTTTTCATTAAAAGTCCTTCAGAGTTGTCTTAAATCATTGTATTGCTGAGAATAACTAAGTCATTCACAGTTGATGACTGAACAATATTGCTGTTATTGTCTACAATGTTCTGCTTCTGCTCACTTCACTTTGTTGCAGTCCATACAAGTCTTTCCAGGTTTTTCTGAAAGCATCCTGTTAATCATTTCTTATAGCATAATAGTATTCCATCACAATCATATATCACAACTTGTTCAGACATTCCCCAATTAATGATCATCCCCTCAATTTCCAGTTCTTTGCCATCACAAATAGAGGTGCTACAAATATTTTTCTAGATATAAAAATTCCTCCCCTCCTTTTATTTTTTAATTTTTTTTATTAGTGCTCTATCCACTGCGCCACCTAGCTCCCCCCCTTTTAAAAAAAAACAAAACTCTTTTGCATACAGACCCAGAAATAGTATTGCTGAGTTATACAGTATGCAGTTTTTTAGCCCTTTTGACATAGCTCAAAATTGGTCTCCAGAATGGTTGCATCAGTTCAGCCCTCCATCAATAATGAATTAGTCTCCCAATTTCCCCAGATGCTCTCCAACATTGGTCATTTTTCCTTTTCTGTCATATTAGCCAATATGACAGATGAGATGTGAGATTAGAGTTGTTTTCATTTGCATTTCTCTGATCAACAGTGATTTAGAACAATTTTTCATATGACTAAAGATAGCTTTGATTTCTTCATCTGAAAACTGCCTCTCATATCCTTTGACCATTTGTCAATTGGGAAATGACTTGTATTCTTATAAATTTGATTTAAATCTCTATAATGGGACTTTTATCAGAGGAACATACTATAACATTTCCCCCAGCTTTATTCTTTCCTTCTAATTTTGGCTGAATTGGTTTTGTTTGTGTAAAATTAATTAGTAGAATAAAAATTATTTATTTTTGCTCTCTATGTCTTGTTTGGTCATAAATTTTTCCCTTATCCATAGATCTAAAAAGTAAACTATTTCATGCTTTTCCTAATTTGCTTATAATATCAACCTTTATGCCTAAATTATCTAATAATGTATGTAATCTACTCTGCTATCTGCTTGAGTTTTATGTGTGTGTTTATCACATTCACAGTTATGTTTATAGAAACTATGTATTTTCCTCCGTTCTACTTTTATCCCTCTTTCTCCTTTCACCCTCTCCTTCCACAAAAGTGTTTTACTTCTCATCACTGCCTCCCTCAAACTGGCCTTCTTTTTCTTGTCTCCCTTTTCTCCTATTTCCCTGTAGGGTAAGACAAATTTTTATACCCAACTGAATGTGTATGTTATTCCTTCTGAGCCAATTCTGATGAGAGTAAGGTTTGTGTTGTCCACCCTCTCCCAATCTTCCCCTCTCTCCTCTCTGTAAAAACTCTCTCATGCTTCTTTTATGTGATATAATTTACCACACTCTATCTCTCCCTTCCCCCTTCTCCCAGTGCATCCCTCTTTCTCACCCCTAATTTTTTTGGGGATATAATTTCATCATAGTCAACTCACATCCATGCCCTCTGTCTATATATATATTTGTTTGTTTGTTTGTTTGTTTTGCAGGGCAATAGGGGTTAAGTGACTTGCCCAGGGTCACACGGCTAGTAAGTATAAAGTGTCTGAGGCTGGATTTGAACTCAGGTACTCCTGAATCCAGGGCCGGTGCTTTATCCACTGCGCCACCTAGCCGCCACCTGTCTATATATATATATATATATATATTCCTTCTAACTGCCCTAATAATGAGAAAGTTTTAGAAGTTACAAATATCATCTTCCCATGTAGAAATGTAAGCAGTTTAACTTTATTGAATTCCTTATGATTCTCTTGCCTGTTTATGTTTTTATGCTCCTCTTGAGTCTTGTATTTGAAAGTCAAATTTTCTATTTAGCTCTTGTCTTTTCATAAGGAATACTTGAAAGTCCTCTGTTTCATTGAATATCTATTTTATTTTCCTTGAAGGATTATACTTAGTTTGGCTGGGTAAGTGATTGCAATCCTAACTCCTTTGCCCCCTGGAATATCATATTCCAAGCCCTCTAATCCTTTAATGTAGAAGTTGCTAAATCTTGTGTTATTCTGACTGTGGCTCCATAATATTTGAATTGTTCCTTTCTGGTTACTTACAACACTTTCTCCTTGATCTAGGAGCTCTGGAATTGGGCTAATATTTCTAGAAGTTTTCATTTGGGGATCTCTTTTAGGAGGTAATTGGTGGATTCTTTCCATTTCTATTTTACCTTCTGGTTCTAGAATATTAGGGCAGCTTTCCTTTATAATTTCTTGAAATATGATCACTAGAGTCTTTTTAAAAAAAAAATCTTGGCTTGCAGGTAGTCCACTAACTTTAAAATTATCTCTCCTTGATCTGTTTTTGAGGTCATTTGTTTTGCAAATGAGATATTTCATATTTTCTTTTTTTTCTTCTTTTGACTTTGTTTTATTGTTTCTTGATATTTCATGGAGTCATTAGTTTCCATTTGCCCAATTCTAATTTTTAAGGAACTCTTTTCTTCATTGAGCTTTTGTGTCTCCTTTTCCATTTGACCAATTCTACTTTTTAATGAGTTCTTTTATTCAGTGAATTTTTGTGACTCATTTGCCATTTGGCCTATTCTGCTTTTTAAGGGGTTATTTTCTTTAGTATTTTTTTTTTGTGCCTCTTATAAGCTGTTGACTCTTTTTTCATGATTTTCTTATATCACTTTCTTACCCCAAAGAGGTAGCTCTCTTATTTGATTTTTTATTTGATTTAAAAAATCCTTTCTGGGTTTTTCCAGGCATTCTTTTGAGGGTCCTGAGACCAATTTCCATTGTTTCTTTGGGGATTTTGCATATAATTGTTTTGACATTGTTGTCTTCTTTTGAGTTTGTATTTTGAGCTTTCCTTGGACCATAGTAACTTTCTATGGTCAGATTATTTTTTTGTTGTTGTTGTTGTTTGCTCATTTTTCCAACATATTTTTTGACTTTTAAGTTTATGTGTTTTTTTTTTTTGGTTGAGGCAATTGGGGTTAAATGACTTGCCCAGGGTCACACAGCTAGTAAGTGTCAAGTGTCTGAGGCATGATTTGAACTCAGGCACTCATGAATCCAGGGCTGGTGCTTTATCCACTGTGCCACCCAACTGCCCCTAAGTTTATGTTAAAGCTAGACTTTGTTAGACTTTGTTCCTGATTGGGGGGGGGGGGGCTTGTCCCAAGCTTCAGGTTTTTTGTGCAGCTGTTTTCTTGTTTTTGGTTTTTTTTTTTTTTTTTTGCAGGGCAATGAGGGTTAAGTGACTTGCCCAGGGTCACACAGCTCTGAGGTCAGATTTGAACTCAGGTCCTCCTGAATCCAGGGCTGGTGCTTTAACCACTGTGCCATCTAGTTGCCCCCTGTGCAGCTTTCAAAGGTAATTCTGGGGGGTTATATGTTTTCAGTTCTTCCAATGTAGTATGATCTAAGGAGAGTTGTGGTCGCTGCCTTCCTGGCTTGTGCTCTGGTCTGTAAGTGACAATAAGCATGCTTTTCTACCCTGGATATGTGTTCAGGGTCTCCTGCTAGTGTTCCTCCTCACTCTGGGACTGTGTCCCAGAACTAAATATGTGCAATGCAACAGAGTACTGCTCTTAGTATCAGCAAAGAGTCCTCTACAATTTCCTTCTGACCAGTTGTCCAACCCTTTTATTATCTGTGAGCTGAGAGCTCTGGAAGCCATTGCTGCAGATTCAGTTGCCCTGAAGGCCTGTTGTTGGCTTGCTGGGTTGCAACCTGTGTTGGTGCAGTTAGCCCTGGATTAAGCTTCACTCTCACCCCAGTGAGACAGACCTTTCCTGCTTAACTTCTAGGGCTGGAAATTTGTTTCACCTTGTCCTTTTGGGAGAGTAAGTCCAGAGCCTTACCACATTCCAAAATAGTGGGTGAATAATTTAAATTTTCTGGAGACATGATGAGATCTGTGTAATAGAAATATCACTTTGGAAATGAGGAAAGACAATCAAGGAGATCAGTTAGAAGGATAATTTAATAATCCAAGGAAACAAGTAAAGAGGTCCTGAATAAGGCAGTGAAGCAAGAATGGAAAGAAGGCACTTCATCTAGCTCTATTGATTTTTGGGTACAACTCTGATGATTAGTATTATTAATAGCTAGCATTCATATAGTGCCTACCATGATGTGTCAGTCACTATGCTAAATACTTCATAAATATTATTTCACTTGAGACTCAACAACAACCCTCCAAGGTAGATGCTGTTATTATTCCCATTTTACAGTTGAGGAAATTGAAGCAGAGGTTAATTGATTTCCCCAAGGAAACACAACTAGTAAACATCTGAGATTGGATTTGAACTCAATCTTCCTGATTCTAAGCTCAGCACTATATCCATTAGATAGATTAGAGGTACCTAGCTGCTTATATTATTACTATGCCTTCTGTTTCCCTTTTTTATTAGCACAGATGAAAGTCATTGGGATCTAATTGAACAAGTTATGACTCAGGATGGTTGTGCCACTAAAACAACAGTGTGACTTTGGGTAAATTGCTCTACCTCTCTGGGCCTGTGTGAAAGTGGACAGTAATCAGAGGTGTGCTGGAACCAGTTCCAATATGCTTGAGAGCCAACTGTTAAAATTTTTAGTCTGAGAAATCAGCAAATGCTATAAATGAAGGTTTGCTTTATTTTGTTGTTGCTGTTGATTGTCTAGACTTAAGAAAATGATGGAGAAAATTTTAATAATGAAGATTAAACTTAAACGTATATTGTGTCTGGGGAATGGCTGAACAAGTTGTGGTATATGAATGTAATGGAATTCTATTGTGTTGTAAGAAACAATGAGCAAGAGGAGTTCAGAGAAAACTGGAAGGACTTGCATGAACTGATGATGAGTGAGATGAGCAGAACCAGAAGAACATTGTACATAGTATCATCAACATTGTGAGTTGATCAACTGTGATGGACTAGATTCTTCTCACCAATGGAATGGTACAGGAGAGTTCCAGGGGACTCATAATGGAAGGGGATCTCCATATCCAGAAAAAAAAAAAAGAACTGTGGAGTATAGATGCTGATTGAACTATACTATTTCTTTTGTTTTTGGTGCTGTTGTTTTTCTATGTTGAGGTTTTTCCTCATTGCTCTGATTCTTCTCTTATAGCATGGCTAATGCAGAAATATGTTTAATGTTATTATGTATATATAACCTATATCAGATTACCTGCTGTCTAGGGGAGGGGAGAGGGAGGGAGAAAAATCTGAAATTGGAAAGCTTGTATAAACAAATGTTGAGAACTGTCTTTACATGTAACTGGAAAAAAAAATACTTTTATCAGAAAAAAAAAGTATATTGTGTCGGGGCAGCTAGGTGGTGCAGTGAATCAAGCACCGGCCCTGGATTCAGGAGGACCTGAGTTCAAATCCAGCCTCAGACACTTGACACTTACTAGCTGTGTGACCTTGGGCAAGTCACTTAACCCCCAATGCCCCACAAAAAAACCCTCAAAAACCAACCAACCAAACAAAAAGCATATTGTGTCTACATTTTTTTTTTTGAGAGCTGGTTATTTACTAGTACATCCCTAATAATAACGCATCTTTTCTTAACCTTCCCAGTCAATTGATTAGTTTGTCAGGAAGACAAGATGATAGCTTTAGAAACTGAAAAACTCTATGAAAATAGGGATTATTGTTAATGCATTTGATTATTTAGGGTACCAAGAGGATTATAACTTAAGATAGATAAAGCAAGAAAAGCCTGGTAAACCTTAAATGAAAGGTTTGGAGAGAGGAAGGGAGGAATAGGTGTTGCTTCCAGCTTTCTTCATATTTTTGCCTGAAAACAGTCCTGGATGGCAGGAAATAGGAAAGTGGGTGGTTCCTTGCTGGTCTGTTCTTTATTTTTTATTTTATTTTTATTTTTTTGCAGGGCAATGGGGGTTAAGTGACTTGCCCAGGGTCACATAGCTAGTAAGTATCTGAGGTCAGATTTGAACTCAGGTACTCCTGAATCCAGGGCCAGTGCTTTATCCACTGTACCACCTAGCTGCCCTGCTGGTCTGTTCTTAACCAGTCACACTTCCCCAGGATCCAGGACTATAGAGGCTTCTATAGGAGTGACATAAACCCCACCCTCTGGGAGGGTAGACTTTATGTGAAAGTCAGGAAATCAATCTTTTACTCTCTCAAATTCCAGGCTATAGAACTTGAATTTTGGCAGGCTTAGGTCAGAAAGTAATCACTTCTTCCTTTCTGTCTTTGCTGGCTGGGTGGTTTTGTCAGGCTCCATATTTGGTTGACTTGTGACACAGTGAAAAAGTACTATTTCTGTATTTGGGAGACCTGGGTTCAAACTGTGGCTCTACCACTTGTTAGCTATGGGCAAGTGTTATTAGGGGCAGCTAGGTGACACAGTAGATGGAGCACTGAGCTTGGAATCAGGATGACACATCTTCATGAGTTCAAATCTGGCCTCAGATACTTAGCTCTATGATCCTGAGCAAGTCACTTAATCCTGTTTGTCTCAGTTCCCTCATCTATAAAATAAGCTGGAGAAGGAAAAGGCAAACCACTCTAGTATCTTTGCCAAGAAAACCCCAAATGGGGTCAGGAAGTGTTGGACATAACTAAAAATGACTGAACAACAACAAAGTCTGTTAATCCTAGTCAATTTAAATCTAAACTCTATAGGCCTCAGTTTCCCTATCTGGAAAATGAGGGGAATTGGATTAATTGACCTATGAGGCCTGTGAGATTTAAAATTGGATATTAGATCATAAATCTCCCCTACTTAACCTTTCCCTTAATTTATCTCCCAAACTAGTAAATGGAAGCAGGTTTTAATTTTCTAGATAGACCTTTTTATTTATATTTATGATAGTCACAAGGTGATGTTGGTTAGAAGGATAGAAAAGTAGAAACACAATACAAATCGTCTTAAGTTTAAGCTTAGTCTATATTCATTATAAAAACTCACCAATCCGAAAAAGACCACCTTTGGAGATAATCAGCAGTCAATCACTCTCACTTGATTTAATCAGTCTTGATTAATCTCCAGGTGGGTCTTTGAGTATCTGCTAAATCCCATTATTTTATCACAGGCCCTTTCTAGATCTAGGGCCATAGGTTTCCAGCACAAGCTTAAAGAATTACTAATTATACATGACTAATATGGAAATATGTTTTTTATGAATTCAGTTACATGCACATTTTAAAAATTATGAATTTAAAATATTTAAAATAAATTATTTTATTAATTTTTAACATTCTTTCCTTTTAAAAATTTGAGTTCCAAATTCTTTCCTGCTTTCCCATGCTCTACCCTACTCACTGAGAAGGCAAACAATATAATATCAATTTTACATATGAAATCATGCAAAACATATTTCTATACTAGCTATATTTTGGGGGGAAAAAAGCACAAAAAATAAAGTAAGAAAATTATACTTTAGTTTGCACTCAGACATCACAAGTTCTCTCTTGGAGGTGGATAACATTTTTTCATCATAAGTCCTTTGGACTATTCTTGGATCACTGTATTTATCAGAGTAGCAAAGTCTTTCACAGTTGATCATTACAACACTGCTGTTATTGTACCCATTGATCTCCTGGTGCTTCTCACTTCACTTGGCATCAGTTCATCTAGGTCTTGCCATGTTTTTCTGAAACCAGTCCATATGCCACAATTTGTTTAGCCATTTCTTAATTGATGAGCATCCCCTAGATTTTTAATTCCTTGTCACCACAAAAAGAAGTATTATGTTATGGGGCCCCTGGGTACCTCAGAAGTTTTCTAGGGTAAATCAAAGAACCTTCTCCTTGAGAAACTAAACCAAAGGACAGACACACCTAAAGAGATAAGTGGCACTGCGTGAGGGAAAAATCCATCCTCTTCTCAATAATTCTCAGGAACTCAGCAGCGAAGTGACAAAGGCTTTATTTTCTTCTCATGAGGAGGCACCCTAGTGTGCAGCTAGTGGGTGCCCAGAAAGGGGGCTCGCAGGCCCTGTTTTATACCCTAGTCCCTAATGCAAATGGACCGTCCCCTTTTTCATCACTGATGGGGTTACAATCTACACACAAAAACTAGCTAATTGGAATGCAGTATTCCCACCCCTCTTCCTTGTATGGGCATGACTCAGGAGTGGACCTTATACTTCTGTGAGATTTAAAATTGGATATTAGATCATAAATCTCCCCTCTTTAACCTTTCCCTTAATTTATCTCCCAGACTAGTAAATGGAAGAAGCTTCTGATTTTCCAGTTAGAGCTTTTATTGTATGGTAGTCACAAGGTGATGTTGATTAGAAGGATAGGAAAGTAGAAATATAATACAAATTGTCTTAAGTCTAAGCTTAGTCTATATTCTGTATAAAATTCACCAAAAGCCGAAGGCCACCTTTGGGGAGAGAGAGAGACCGTGTCAAGCGCGTGCTGCTGCTAACTGTGAGCTGGCCCAGTCGAACTCTCGTCAGCATCAGCCTGTGCAGTGCAGTCAGGAGACCAACAGAGCAGGAAAAAGTCCCCACTTCCGTTCTCTCCTTGCCTTTTAAGCTCACACCCTGGAAGCCGAGTGCATAGCAGGCAGTCTGAAGTGCGCAGCAGGCGGACTGTCGTGCGTAGCTCATGCTGTTGGTCTCCTCCCCGAAAGGGTGGTTCTTAAAAAAACTGGTGTCTTTCAGTTATCCTAACCGACTGTTAAAAAACTTTCATATTTTTTTTACCACACTTCCTTATATGGACAGAACTCTAGAGAGGACCTTATTGAGACCAGGGCTCCTTGAACCATGTGACCTTGCTAACCTAAGGGGGAGGAGGGGATCTGAGACCTTTGTCCTACAAACAGGTCAGGGGGAGTATGACCGACTGTTATATCCACATTGAGAGGAGACAACTACCCATTTCTCACACAATGGATCAGGACTGAGCTAGTTCCAGGACCACCACCCTTCATTCCAGTCTCCCCCACTCCTCGGGAGATAAAATTAGGTGTGGCTGCTGCCTTTGTGGCCTGAGGAGGAGAGAGAGGGCTTGAGAGATCCAGTGCCACCCCTCACCCAACTTTCCCTAGCCACCATTAGTGGGGGATGGTCCTCCCCCAATAAGGGAACTTTCTACAGTCAGATGATCATCCCATAGGACCACAACCATCGGTCTTCTATAAAAGTATCTGCCTGTCTCCAGCTCAAGGAGAAAGGTGTCTCAGAGAGCCAGGTCTCTGTGCCATGTCCTCTCCACATGAGAAGTTCAAGGATTTTTCTCTTGGTTTCTGTAATGGGGGAAATGGGGTATGGGTTTGGGTTAGCGGTTGGGGTTCTTAGGAATTCCTCTTTAAAGAATCACACCCTCGGGGCAGCTAGGTGGCGCAGTGGTTAGAGCACCGGCCCTGGAGTCAGGAGTACCTGAGTTCAAATCCGGCCTCAGACACTTAACACACACTTACTAGCTGTGTGACCCTGGGCAAGTCACTTAACCCCAATTGCCTCACTAAAAAAGAAAAAAAAACTAAAAAAAAAAGAATTACACCCTCTTGCACACAAAAGTAGTTAGAATAAGGTGGTAGTTTATTTAGGGGCAAGGGAAGGGAAGGGTGAGGGGAAGGGAAACCATGAAAGAAATCCTTGGACTTCTCATGGGGAGATAGGCACAAAGCACATGGCTCAGAGGTACCAATCTCCTTGAACAGGAGACCGGCAGTTACTTTTATAGGGGACTGATGGGGGTGGACCATCTGCCTGTGGAAAGTTCCTTTAGTGAGGGAAGACCATCCCTCACTGGTAGTGATTGGAGGAATTGGGTGAGGGCTGGCTACTGATCTCTCTTCAGGACACAAAGGCCGCAGCCACACCCAAATTTATCTCCTCAGGGGTAAGGGAGACCAGAATGAAGACTGGAGATCTGAAGCTAGCTCAGTTCCATTTGGTTCTGCTTATCTCTCTAGGTGTATCTGTCCTCTGGTTTAGCCTCTCAAGGACAAGATTCCTTGATGTGCCCCAGAGAATTTCTGGGGTGCTCTGCACCCCATGACAGTTTCCTTTCCCTAGCACCTAAATAAACTATTATTTTATTCTAATCAGATTTGTGTGCAAGAGGGTGTAATTCTTTAAAGAGGAATTCCTAAGAACCCCGACCCCCAAACCCCTTCAATTTCCCCCATAACATATTATAAATATTTTGTACATATAGGTTCTTTCCCTTTCTCTTTGATCACTTTGAGGTACAGATCTAGTAGTGGTATTGCTGGGACAAAGTATATGCACAGTTTTATAGCCCTCTGGGCTTAGTTCCAAATTGTTCACCTAGACCAGTTATGTTTACTCCTCCCATGAATGCTGTGTGTATTTATGGAAAGGAAGGAACCAACTTTTTAGAACATTTTGTACTAACTGTCTTTACCATGTTATCTGAGCAAATATTTGGTAAAAACTAATTGAGATTATTGGACAACTGTCAATGGGGAGTACTTCATTTGTCATTCAAGACCTATAGTAGATGAAGAGCAGTCTCTAAAAGTTATCTCTAGAACTCTGAGAGTAATAGTAGTCCTTCTTCTTTCCTTTCTCCTCCTCCTCCCCCTTCTTCTGCTTCCTGCTTCTTCCTTCTTCCCTCACTACATATGGTTCCTCTTTCCACTTGGGGTACCATATCCTTACATGTAGGTGCTCTGTTCACAGGAATATAATTTTTGGTTGCTTATATTTTATAAGATATTTTGGGGTTGGGGAGGGGCTAGATTTTTTAAAACTAAATTTAATTTTCTCCATTTCAATATTTCTTTATTTTTATTTGTTTATTCAATTTATTTTGTTGTTGTTATTTTTTCAAAAAGCTGGGACAATTTACTTCGTTTCCTGTGGAGTTTTCATTTGGGTGGAGCAATGAGGATTAGGTGACTTGCCCAGGGTCATACAGCTAGTAAGTGTCAAGTGTCTGAGGCAGGACTAGAATTCAAGTCCTCCTGAATCCTGGGCCTGTGCTTTATCCACAGTGCCACCTTGCTGTCCCCAGCCTATTGTGTTTTAAATGCAATTACTTGACTATGCCTTTAAACCCAAATCACGATGACTTTCATTAAATGGACAATAATAGCCTGTAGCCCAAGCCTCCTCCAAGCTCATGCATTCATATGAATGAATGTAAATAGCAATTGTTTTCTGTTCAGGCCAAAAATTTTAGGGTCTTCCCCTCCCAGATAGATATTTTTTGTAATGATAAATTAGGTCATCTTTTGTCTTTATTCTTTCCTAGCCCTTAGTCATCAAATAAGTGTAGCTTGAGAAACCTGGGAAAGATCTTAATTTAGAAAGGCCAAAGTCACCCACTGAATCCTTGGCCATCACCCAGTGGTCTTGACCTTTGTCTTGCTGCTGGACTTGGATGACTGTGGAGGAGAGAGTAAAACTGATGACTTTGCATAGCTCTGCCTCACTTAAATCCAATTCATGTACAAATCAAGACATCACTCTTGTGGTGTCATTGGTCTTCTTTAAAATGAAGCACAAACACCAACAACAATTCATTAGTGTATCTATTTTCCCCTTGTCCACTCTAGCATTTGTCATTTCTAATCGTTAATGATTTAGAGCATTTTTTCATATGACTATAGATAGCTTTGATTTCTTCTTCTGAAAACTGCCTGTTTATATCCTCTGACCATTTATCAGTTGGGGAATGGCTCTTATTTTGATAAATTTGACTCAGTTCTATACTCAATAAACATTTGAAAAATGAGGCCTTTATCAGAGAAACTTGCTATAAAATTTTTGGATATTATTTCATTGTTTATGGTAACTTTTAGTAAAATGTCATTTTCCTGATTATCCCTTTTAATTTAACTTTTCTTTTTCTGAGATCGTGATTACTACCTCTTCCTTTTTTTTTTTAGTTCAACTGAAACATTAGATTCTGCTCCAGCCCTTTATTTGAACTCTGTGTGTGTCTTTGTTTCAAGTGTGTCTCTTGTAAAGAACATTTTGTTGGATTCTGATTTCTTTCTTTCTTTTTTTTTTTTTTTTTGCAGGGCAATTGGGTTAAGTGACTTGCCAAGGGTCACACAGCTAGTGTTAAGTGTCTGAGGCCAGATTTGAACTCAGGTCCTCCTGAATCCAGAGCCGGTGCTCTATCCACTGTGCCACCTAGCTGTCCCGGATTCTGATTTCTAATCAATTTTGCTATCCATTTCCATTTTGTTTATATGAGATAATTTACCCCATTCTCCCCTTCCTTCCAGTGCATCCCCATTTCTCCTCCCTTCATATTTCTGGACATTCCAACATAATTGATTCACATTTATACTCTCTGTATATGCCTTCTAACTGCTCTAATAATGATAAAGATCTTAGGAGTTATATATATCGTCTTTCCATATAGGAATATAAATAGTTTAATTTTATTGAGACCCTTGTGCTTTTTCTTTCTTTCTTTTTTTTTCAATCTATTTTTTTTCAGGGCAATGAGGGTTAAGTGACTTGCCCAGGGTCACACAGCTAATGTCAAGTGTCTGAGGTCAGATTTGAACTCAGGTCCTCCTGAATCCAGGGCCAGTGCTTTATCCACTGTGCCACCTAGCTGCCCATATCATGCTTATTCTTTCACCTTCACCTTTTTATGCTTCTCTTGAGTCTTGTGTTTGAATGCCAAATTTTCTTTTCAGCTGTGTTCTTTTCATCAGGAATGCTTCAAAGTCTTCTATTTCATTAAACATCCATTTTCCGGAAGGATTATACTTGGTTTCCCTGGGTAAATAATTCTTAGTTGTAATCCTAGCTCCTTTACCCTCCAGAATCTCATATTCCTAGCCCTTTGCTTCTTTAACATGGAAGCCACTAAATCTTGTGTGATCCTAACTGTAGCTCCACAATATTTGGATTGTTTTGTTTTGTAGTGTTTTTTTCCTCGTTGAAGTATTTTCTCTTTGACCTGGGAGTTCTGAAATTTGGCTATGATATTCTTAGGATTTTTAATTTTGAAATGTCTTTCAATTTCTATTTAACCTCTGGATCTGTAGGATTTTTTTTTAAACAATTTCTTGCAAAATTATGTCTAGAGTCATTTTTGATCATGGTTTTCAGTTAGTCCAATAATTATCCCCCCTTTTATTTATTTAATATTTTATTCCCCCCCAATTATGTGTAAAAACTATCTTTTACAAATTTGAGTTCCAAATTCTCTTTCTACCTCCCTTCATTCTCTGTCCCCTCATTGAGAAGAAAAGCAATTTAATATAGGTTATACATGTACAGTCATGTAAAACATATTTCCTTATTAGATATGTTGTGAAAGACAACACAGACCAAAAAACCCCCCCCAAAGAACCCAAGCCTAAGAAAAACAAAGAAAGTTAAAAACCCAGTATGTTTCAATCTGCATTCAGGCTCCATCAGGTTTTTTCCTCTGGAGATGGATATCATTTTTCATCATAAGTCCTTTGGAATTGCCTTGGATTATTGTACTGCTGAGTATAGCTATGTCATTCACAGCTGATCACTGTAGAATATTGCTATTACTGTATACACTGTTCTCCTGGTTCTGTTCACTTCACTTTGCATCAGTTCATATAAGTGAGGTAGAAGGTAGAAGGATAAACCATTGAGGGAGGTAGTCAGACAGGAAGGAAAGGAAACCAGGAGAAATCATTATCATGCAAATCAACAGAGGGGAAATATTTCAGGAAGAGATAGTGGTAAACAGTATCAATGCTGATGTTCAATGGTGATTAGAACTCAGAAAATGTCTTTAGGTTTAGCAGTTAAATGATTGTCATTAACTTAAAAAAATAAAAGGAATTCTAGACTGGTTAAATCAGAAGCCCAATTTCAAGAGTTTGGAGAATGAAAGGGTAATGAGAAAGTTGAGACATCAGATTTAGAATATTTTTTAGGCATTTTATTTTATTTTATTAGTGAAAAGGTAGAGAAGAGATGGTGGGTCCAAGAGAAGGTGCTTCAAGGATAGGAAGAGTTGAGTTTATTTGCAGGCATCAAGCAAGGAGCTAATAAAAGGAAGAGATTGAAGGTGAAAGCCAGAAATAATGAACAAAAGACTAAGCTCCTAGAGAAGACAAGAGGGAATGAGATCAAGAGGACATGTAGAGGGGTTGATCTTCCCAAGGAAAATTACCTTATTCTTTAATCCTCAATCAAAGGAGGAAAGGATGTATGAAATATGAAATATTGAAATATGGAGGAAATATAAGGGAGGTCACAATGATAAGTTCTGCTGAGAGAGAGGACAATAAGGATAAAGTTCAGTCATGGGGAGAAAAAGGTTTGGAACAACTACTGTGTTCAGTGAGGCAAGGGTCAAATAGAAATGACTGTGGTGCAGTGCTGAGGGTCCAGTTGAGTTTAAATACCACATATTTTCTATATTTCTAGTTCATATAGTTTTATGACTCCTCATGCTGGAATGGCTCAGGGATGAGGAGTAAAAGTAAATGAAAAACAGAAAGACAAGGGAACAAAGACTTGGAATGTGGAGGACAGTAGTTTAAACTGGCTAAGAATAGAGTCAAGAGAAGAGGGAGGGAAGTAAGATCAGAACAATGGTGATGGATTGAGTGAGGGGGGATGGGCAATGAAATAATCTGGTTCAGGGAAAGGTGGGGATAGCCAAGAAGGTCTGTCACTAGGAAAGCAGGCAACTTTGGAGACTAACCTGAACTTTCAGGTCCAGATGCTCTTGTGTTCTTTAGATAATAAATTATTTGAAGTATTGATCATCTACTCTGAGTATTATAGTTAGGCAGGATATCAGAATTTGAGAGTTGGAAGGGAGTTAGATCATCTAATCTACAATAAATATTTGAGGTGGGGTTTGAATCCAGGCCTTCCTTGTTCAAAGTTGAGAACTTTGTCCACTAGAAAATGCTACATGTTGTGTTTATTTGAAGACCTCTAGTGAAGGAGAACTCACTACCTTCCCAAGTCAACTCATTTTTTTTATTTAATTTTTTTTGTTCAAAATTTTGTTTTTCCAAATTGTATGTAAAAACAAATTTTGACATCAATTTTTTAAAACTTTGTGCTCCAACTTCTCTTCCTCCCCTCCAAGAACTCAAGCAATTCAATATAAGTTATACATGAGTAGTCATGCAAAACATCTCCCCATTAGGCAGGTTGTGAAAGAAAACAGACAAAAACAAAACTTCAGATTAAGGAACTATCAAAAAAAATTATGCTTCAATCTGTTTTCAGATACCATCAGTTCTTTCTCTGTAGATGGATTGCAATTTTCATAAGTCTTTTAGAGTTATCTTGTATCATTACATTGATGAAAATAACCAAGTCATTCACAGCAGATCATCTTACACTATTGCTGTCATTTTATATACAGTACATTTCATTCTGCTTCAGTTCATGTAGGTCTTTCCAGGTTTTTCTGATAGTATCCTGCTCATAATTTTGTTGTTGTTTCCAAAAAAGTAACTAACAAAAAAAAATTATGTTTCTTTTTTCTTTTCTTTTTTTTCAGGGCAATGAGGGTTAAGTGACTTGCTCAGGGTCACACAGCTAGTAAGTGTCAAGTGTCTGAGGCCAGATTTGAATTCAGGTCCTTCTGAATCCAGGGCCAGTGCTCTATCCCAACTGCTTCTATCCCAAGACTCAGGGGGTCCCAGGTTATACAACTCAAGAAGGGGCAGGTTCTTTACTCACCTGGTCTATGTTCTGGTCTGTAAATAACCCCAGGACAACTTGCCAATTAATACAAAATTTTGTTTGCTGTGGTTGTTAGATCTGAAGAGCCTGTACTCCTCCCCTACCTGGGCCTCTGCTGCTCAAGATTTCTTCCTGGTTCCCCACTGGGGTAGGAGAACTGAATTCCTCCTCAGCTCCCACAGACACCCCTGTATTCCCCTCTCCCCTCTCCCTGCCACTGCCAGCTTTTCAGCCTGCTCACCAGACTGTGAGCTTAGTTCCAGAAGATACCAATGCTGCAGCTGATTTGAAGGCTTGGGGTTAAGTTTCTCTGGCACAGCCTGCTTGGGGCTGCATCTATGTCGGCACAACCACAGGGTTGGACTCCACTCCCAGCCTGGTGCTATGGCCCCCTCCTGTTGAACTTCTAAACTGTCTTTGGCTGGAAAATAATCTCAACCTGTCTTTTTGTGGGTTCTGCTGCTTCAGAAGTTGTCTTATCACTATATTTGGAGTATTTTGGAGTAATTCCCAAGTCAACTCATTGCATTGTTGAAAGGAAGCAAAAACTTCCTATCATTAAAGGTAAACCTGCCTCTTTTTATCATCCACCCTTTGTCTTAATCTCTGGGGTCAATCAGGACAAGTCTAACACCTCTTTCACATGGAAGCCTTTAAATACTTGAAAATGGTTATTCTATACCTCCCCACCCCCAGTTTTAAGGCAATTGGGATTAAGTGACTTGCCCAGGGTCACACAGCTAGTACTTGTCTGAAGCCAAATTTGAATTCAGGTCCTCCTGAATACAGGCCGGTGCCCCTTCCCTTTCTCTAGGCTAAACATAACCAATTACTTCAATTAATCTTCATGTGCCCTAGTATCCAGCACCTTCACAATCCTAGACTCCTTCTTTTGAATAAATTCGTCTGTCATATCCTCCTTGACAGAATTGAACTCTATATATGATCAGATGAGGGCAGAGAAGAGTACAGGAGGACTATTGTTTTGCTTGTCCTGAACATTCCTTGTCCATTAGCTCATTATACTTTTTGTACCTGCACTATCATTTCTATCTTCTCCCCAGTGGAACTTTGGACTTCCCCTATGTGTCCCCTGCCTCCAATAGATGAGCCTTTGTCTTATTGTGCTGGGGTATAGGCCTTCATTACATTTCCTTCACATCTCTTCCTTGACATGCCTCCCCTTTCCAGTACCTCTTTTATGTATTTTTTCCTCACTAGAGGGTAAGCACCTTGAGGACATAGATTTTCATTTGCTTATTTTTGTATTCTCAGGGAGTACTATGTACCTGGCATATAGTAAATACTTAATAAATCAATTATCTATCTATCTAATCTACTGCTACCATTCATCCCTACACCCATCCATGCATTCAACAGTCTGTCCATCTGTCCATCTGTCTGTCTGTTGGATCTGTCTGTATCTTTCTATCTATCATCTATTGCTCCCCTTAATGCAACTTTTTGACCATCTTATTATTAACTCTTTTTGAACTTGAAGTCCACCAAAAATTCAACATTTTTTTTTCCCCACAGAAACTGTCATCCTAGAACAACTCTCCCTCTACTTCCCCAAGTCTATTGCCTGCCTTTTATTCTCATTTAAATGCTCATTAGCACCTTCAGCAGAAGATGGTTTAGGGAAGGAAAAGGGACTCATATGTTGCTATCTGTTAGCAACTTTGGAAAAAGTTTTATTGATGGATAATTCAATTCAATTAAGCAAATTGAAAATAATGCTTAAGGTGGAATTCTTGTGTAACCTGAACTGTAAAGTCATTGGTATATGTTAAAATTATATCTTGTTCTGGTCCCCCTGACCACTCCCACCCTCAGTATACAGTTATCCCTTCCACATTATGGGGGATAAGGGTGTGGCATCCCCACCATCTGTAAAATCCACATAAAATATTTTGGCCCACCCTTTGTGCCAGAGAAGAAATCTGGGTTATTATGACATTAAAAGATAAAATATGTTGTTATTATACAATACAATAGACATATATTTTAAGTATTTCTGATTTTCTAAATGTATCATTTGTGGCTTCCACAAAACTCTCCCCCAAATTTCCATTTAATTTCTTATGCCAACCCACAATATATCAAAACTGAGATGGGGAAAGTCATGATGTAGAAGAGATAACTGTAGTAAGTTTATAAGTAGCCAGTATAAAGTAGCAATAGCAGGAAATAAAATTGTAAAGGGGAACCTAGAAGTCAAGTACAAACCATACCAAAGATAAAAGAAGCATAATTATGTCATATATTGACCTAAAAACACATCCTGGTAATATGTGCAGACTTTAGGGAAGTCATCTACCTGGGCTTTGCTGGCGGGGCCTTTAAGTCTTGTGATATATACATTTCTTTTTCTTTTTTTCTTTCTTTTTTGATGTGGCAATTGGGGTTAAGTGACTTGCCCAGGGTCACACAGCTAGTGTCAAGTGTCTGAGGCCAGATTTGAACTCAGGTCCTCCTGACTCCCAGGCGGGTGCTCTATCCACTGCGCCACCTAGCTGCCCCTATGATATATAAATTTCAGACATCCCAGTAAGACCCACAGAACACCAAATGGTGCCGATAACTTTGAGATGATGTCAACTTTTTTGAGATATGTTAGCTTTAAAGTTTTAGGGACAATTTTCAAATGATTTGGATATGTCAATGAACTAAAGTGGCACAGAGAAGAGTCAGTCTTCCCCAACCCCCCAAACCCTATAAAAATGAGATAGAAAACTCCTATCCCCTGAGCTCTTCCATCTCCATCTGATCCATGCTGCCAAGTGTTATAGTGGAATAAAGGACACTGAGCAATTATATCCAGACAAAGATTTACTTAGCAATACGTGAAATTGCAGAAACAAATCAGGTCCAAGGTTCTCAGGTCCACTAAGGACACTGATCATTGGTTTCTAGACAGTAATATACAGTTAAAAGAGTAAAAAAAAAAATGTAGAGATTGTACCACACGGTTTCTTATTGGCGGAGGGAATCTGGAGACACTGAGGTGAGAGGGCAAGGGGCAGTCTTGTGACATTCCTTAAATCAGGTGACCATTGGAAGGGGGAATAATCTTGTGACTTCACCAAAATCGGGTGACTTACAAGCAGCTGAAATTTAGCTTTACAAAATGGTAGATAAAATCAAAATGGAGTCACTAATGCTATTGTAATGTAACACTAATGTTCCCAACTCCAATCCATGGCTGTGTGATTCTCTGCTCCTCTCCCCCTCCTCATTCCCTTCCACGTGCTGCCTGTCTTCCTCCACCACCCTATCCTGGTCCCCACAATGTTTCTCTGATTTTTACTGCTTGTCTCTACTTTCTGTGCCCTTTGCCCTAAGCTCTCTGTGCTTTATTAAAGTGTGATTGCTTTCTTGCTTCCCATGGCCATCATGCCAAAGAATGGGTATGCCTGTCCCATTTCATTATTCCTTAAATTTGTTATCAATTAAGTATACTCACTTCTCATTGGTGAAGATCAAAGCTCCATGCCTGGATGAAGATTGAGACAGTATTGACAAGAATGGAAGAGAAGAGAGATCCAGACTCTTCATTCTCTTTGGGCAATAAAAAGCAGAGAAACATCCCTATTTCTAGCTTACCACACAAGAAACTTTGAGGAATTTCCCTTTGGGTGAGACCTGGGACTCTCCCTCTTGGTTGAACTAAGTTACCTTGCTCCCAATCTGAAAATGTTTTCAATCTATATGGTTTGGTATATATTCTCACATGTAGGCCTTCTATTTTTGCTATCATCTTGGATAATGGGTTTATTTGTTATTTGCTATCTTGGTTCTTTGTGAAACACAATGATTTCTCTTTTGCTCTTAACTTGGATACTGGATTTATTTGCTATTTTCTATGTGTCTTCATTGTGGAATGGGTTCTTGGTAGTAAAGGATGCAAATATTGGATACAGAGGTTGGGGCTCTCCTTTCTCATTAAGAAACAGAGATCAAGAATTTAGCTTGAGGGGCAGCTAGGTGGTACAGTGAATAAAGCACCAACCCTGGATTCAGGAGGAACTGAGTTCAAATCTGATCTCAGACACTTGACACATTCTAGCTGTGTGACCCTGGGCAAGTCACTTAAACCTCATTGCCCTACAAAAAAGAAAGAAAGAAAGAAAGAAAGAAAGAAAGAAAGAAAGAAAGAAAGGAAGGAAGGAAGGAAGGAAGGAAGGAAGGAAGGAAGGAAGGAAGGAAGGAAGGAAGGAAGGAAGGAAGGAAGGAAGGAAGAAAAATAAAAATAATTTAGCTTGAACCTAAAAATTAAAGCTAGATAGCACAGCGGATAGCACGTCAGGCTTGGAGTCAGAAAGACTCATCTTCCTGAGTTCAAATATGGCCTCAGATACTAATTGTGTGACCTTGGGAAATTCACTTAACCCTCTTTGCTTTGGCTTCTTCATCTGTAAAATGAACCGGAGAAGGAAATGGCAAACCACTTGAGTATCTTTGCCAAGAAAACCCCAAATGGGGTCATGAAGAGTTGGACATGACTGAAAAATGACTCAACAACAACAACAACAAATAACATCCCCTAGAATAATAATATTTAAGAAATCAGAAAGATATAATTTTAGCCCCTAACCCTTCTCTGGAGGAGAGAAGAGGGGCCAGCCTGGTCCTAACCACATGCTTCCCTTCCTAGCAGGAATTAAAGTCTCTTTTGAAGAAGGATGGGAGGGAGGAGACCTAGAGATAAAGAATAGAGTATCTATTTTGGCCAGTGAGCCTGGCATGGAGACACCCTTGTTACATTTGTATTACCTCTGAACTTAACTGAGCCCCTTTAAATGTACCAATAAAATCACTGTTTAATGAATGGAGAATTCAATTCAATTAAACAAGCAGAAAACAATGACTGAAATGGAATTTTTAGAATAACTATGGACTTTAGTTGACCTTGCAATTCTTTTTTTTTTTTTTTGGTGAGGCAATTGGGATTAAGTGACTTGCCCAGGGTCACACAGCTAGTAAGTGTCAAGTTTCTGAGGTCGGACTTGAACTCAGGTCCTCCTGAATCCAGGGCTGGTGCTCTATCCACTGCGCCACCTAGCTGCCCCTAGTATATATATTTTTTATGGACTTTTTTGTTTGTTTTTGTGGGGCAATGAGGGTTAAGTGACTTGCCCAGGGTCACACAGCTAGTAAGTGTCAAGTGTCTGAGACTGGATTTGAACTCAGGTCCTTCCTGAATCCAGGGTCGGTGCTTTATCCACTGCACCACCTAGCTGCCCCGACCTTTTAATTCTTGAGTCCTTTTAAATGTTGTGTTTCAACAAGACTGATACAAGCCTACTAAAGTCATCTGCCTTTAACTCTGACATTGTGACCTTGGATTTCTTGTTTAATCCTCCTGGGCTCAGTTTCTTCATCTGTAAAATAAGAGGCTTGGCTCAGATGGTCTTTGAGGTCCCTCCAGCTCTAGATTGATGATCCTCTGGCCCCCTCTCCTTAGGCGTAGTCCTGACACTTAGACCAGACCTCCACAAAGACCCAACTTGTTCATTAGCTCAAAGTGGATTTTGGTGGAAAATATGTAAAAAGAAAGTTTCTTCTATCCCTTTCCATATCTCCAGTCCTGTCAGCTTTTGGCATCCAGGACGCATGTGTGAACTTTAGTAAACCATTGGCTGGAGTTTTGATTTCAAGTGATTTACTCGTCTGGCTATTTTGGTCAACGAAGGGAAACTCCTGACCCCCTTAGAAGCTAGACTGTGGCTGACAGTGCTCGGCATGTTTGCCCCCTGAGCTCTTGTTCTCATTTCTTTCCCTGCCAAGATTCTCTTTAAGGTCTCTCTTCATGCCAGGTACCTGTGACTCTGGGTCACTAAGAAGTCAAACCATCAATATTTCCATTGAGTGTCTCAGAGGATGCCTTTCTCTTCTGTTTTTTTTTTTTTAACTCTTGTAACCTTCAAGACAAAGACTAGAACATAATGACAACCACCACCACCATCACCATCACCCCCACTACTATTGTTATTGTTCAGTCATTTCAGTCCTGTCTGACTCTTCATGACCCCATTTGGGGTTTTCTTGGCAGGGATGCTGGAGTGGTTTGCTGTTTCCTATTCTAACTCATTTTACAGATGAGGAAACAAACAGGGTTTGTGACTTGCCCCACGTCATGCACTACTAAGTGTCTGAGGCCAGATTTGAATTCGGAAGAGGAGTCTTCCTGACTCCAAGTTTGGCACTCTATCTATTTTGCCACTTAGCTACTCTACTACCACTTCTTTTCCTTCTCCTCTTCCTCCTTTTCCTCCTCTTCCTACTCCTCCTACTACATAATGATTTAAGGTGTGCAAAGCACTTTGCAGGTTATCTCATCTGATCCTCAAAACAAATCTGGAAGGTAAACACCATAATCACCACCATCATCACGACTTTACAAATGAGAAAACTAAGACTGAAAGTATGTAAGTGACTTGACCCAATACACAGCTGGAAAGTGTCTGAAGTAGGATTTGAATTCAGGTCTTCCTGACTTAAATTCTAGAGTTCTATGATGGGCTGATAAATTCTTAAATACTTCAAATGATTTTTACTAATGTGGGTATTCTTTTTGTTTTTGTTTTGTTTTTTTTTTAGTGAGGCAATTGGGGTTAAGTGACTTGCCCAGGGTCACACAGCTAGTAAGTGTTAAGTGTCTGAGGTCGGATTTGAACTCAGGTACTCCTGACTCCAGGGCCGGTGCTCTATCCACGTGGGTATTCTTTTTGACAAAGCAGGTCGTAATTCCTTCCACACCTGCAAAAGAGACAGACAAAACAAAAACAAAACCCTGAAAGACAAAGCGAAATAGAGACAAAGAAAGAAAAGGAGGTAGAGACAGAGAGACAGCAGAGACAGAAAAACAGTCTTCATTAGTTACTCTGTTTAAAAAAAAAAAATCCATTCCTTGGCAACCAGCCCTTTGGGGATGAACGACCCTCAGCTTGTCTAGGTTTCTCCTCAGAATATGGTGATCAATTCTAATGCCAGGCCCACATTTAGAGCCCTTGCAGATTGTCAGGACAAGGTAGAATCTGTGCTTTGTTGGCATAGCCTGGAAGAATCCTGGATAACCTCCACAACACAGAGAAAGAAAGGGGACTTTTGAAGATAATGAAATAAAATAAGTGAAATCTCAGTGAATATGATAAAGCATTAAGATAAACTAATATTGCCACATAAGTTCTGATTTAAGTTCTGATAGGTTAGGTCTCAAGGGGCAGTACAGAATGGCAGAAATGAGCCAGCCTTGGGGTCAGGAAAGTCTGGTTTGGAGTCCTGCCTCTGACACATGCTAGCTCTGTGATCCTGGGCAGCTGACTCCTCCTTACAGTGCCCACAAACGGATGATAAACTGGAGAGTAGGCGCCGCAAGGGGTTTTCTCACTGAAGATATCTATACCAGTGGAATCACAGGTCTAGCCCACTTTCACCTTTCCACTCCACCCCAAATATTAAGTAAATAGATAGAGAAGAATGAATTAAAACATGTATTAAGTATCTACCATGGGCTGGGCACGGTGCTAAGTGTTGGGGATATAAACACAAGCAGCTAAGACAGTCCCTGCCAATAGGGCTTACACTCTTCTGGAAGAAGTCAGTACATTGAGGGATGCTAAAGGGAGGTTGATGGGGGACCTGCAGAGGAACATGGCGAGAAGACAGGTGTCTTGGAGGCCTGGGTCTCAGTAAGGAAAAAGCTGACCTGTCAGAGCTAGAGGTCCCAGGGACTGAGTCCAAGGTTCTGGTGGTCTGGAGGGGATGAAAGTCCAGGGAGTAGATGGCATGGTGAGGAGACAGCCAGCAAGGTTAGATAGAATCTACTCATCCATCAGAAAAAAATTAGGGAGGTTTACCGAACCCTGTTTGCCTCAGTTTCCTCATCTGTAAAAAGAGCTGGAGAAGGAAATGGCAAACCAGTATCTTTGCCAGGAAAACCCCAAATGGGGTCATGAAAAGTCAAACAAGACTGAACAACAACAACAAAACTGAATGCTTACTCTTAGCTAGAGCGAAGGGAACCAAGCCCTGGACCTGAGAGCTGGGAAGTCCTTTCCTTCCATGAGAAGACCTCCATGTGTGCTTCTCTATTCATATTCCTTATTGGTGTGTGTATTTATGATGACCATTAGTGTGTATATTTATGACAGTATGCCCAGGGTTTATACTAAGTCACGCAGGTAGTTGGGATTTTAACTCAGATCCTGTGATTCCAGTTCCAGGACACTTTCCACTGAACCATGCTATCTCCCATTTATTATAAAATGTTTTTTTTTTATTTTTTGGTGAGGCATTTGGGGTTAAATGACTTGCCCAGGGTCACACAGCTAGTAAGTGTTAAGTTTCTGAGGTCAGATTTGAACTCAGGTACTCCTGAATCCAGGGCCAGTACTCTATCCACTGCGCCATCTAGCTGCCCCCCATTTATTTTATTAAATGCCTTTACTTTGAACTAATTGTGACCCTTGGTTGATGACTGAAGAAGATAGCATCTGCCATTTTGACCATATTCAGCCCAAGTAGTCTGAAACCTTGTCTTATCTGGGGGAGCCTCTCTGAAAGTTGGGGAGGAAGGTTGTCCCCCAGATGCTACATGTACAATAATCTAATACAACAAATGCTTTCTTCAGGCTTTCATCAAAAGAAAGTCACTCTTCATGCCTCTATGGACAAAGGTCTTTAACTCTCTTCACTTCTCTTCAGCTCCCTGAAAGAAACCTCGCCTAAATTCCCAAACCTCCTACAAAAACAACATATAAATATCTGGGAACCTGAAGAAGAAAGGCGGCAGGATGAAAATGTTAAATTGCCTCTCACTTCTTCCATTACTGAGTTCATAGTTCTTTTCAGTTGCTCGTTCACTGAAGAAAATATGATACCTAGAAATGCATTCATTAAAATCAAATTTACTGCAAGGAAAGATTCTGATGCAGAGTGGAATGGCTTATAATGAAATTTGAACAATACAGAAAGTGCCCAGATTGGCAGGGCTAGGCTACCTCTACAACCTGAGTCAGGCAGGCATAATCATATGATGCCAGGTCTATAAATAAGGTTTCCTGGGGTAGTAGATTAGTGCCCCTCCTTCTCTCCTGGCTTCTACAAAAGTGTAAACAAGTATAGTTTACCTCCCTTAGGCTACCAGGCAAACGTCTGATTGCTCTCTGGGGAAGTCTAATGAGTGATAGAGTGTACACCAGTAATAGTCTGCTACCTGTGTGCCTTGCTTTCTTAGAACAAGGTAGTGGGAGTCAAAGCAATGCCCATCTCTACAGAATGAGCCTAATGCTACAGTGAGGTAGGCTGGGGAGGTGTATCGTGTGACACAGAGGCAAACATTGCTATCTTGTGAAATCTGCACAGGTTTTTGGAAGGGGAAAAAACTCAGACCAGAGACTGCAGGACCCAAGGAACACAATCTCTTCTGCCACCAGCTGCGTTCAAGGTGAAATGGTGACTCAGAGCTTCTGTTCCTCTGCAGTGTGGGGTGCACCCATGTCCCTATTACCCCTGGTATTTTTATGTTAGGTGAAGTTAAATATTAAGAGTGCACAGATGTCTCTGTGCCTGTTCTGAGTGTTAATGAGGTGCTCAAGCAAAGTCCTTTAGCTTAAGGAGGCACATTGCTGTGGGAGGCAGGGAGGGTACACCCTGGAGATTCTGGGCTGGGTGTGCAGGGAGGGGAGGGGAGTGCAAGTGTAACCCCCACCCTGCCCTCAGAAGTTCTAAGCACTGTCTGTAATAAAAAGGGCAGGAAAAACTGGCACCTGGAATGACTCACATGGAGGGCTTTATTTTTTAAAAATTCATTTGATAACATTATTAGCCATTATCTGGCTAATCTGAGCAGTGTAGACAGTCTTCCTGGATATTTTAGGTCACAAAAGCATCTAGATCAGCTGTCAAATAAACGGAATGATTAACAGGATCAATGGAACAATTAAATGAGTTATTGCAATTGCAATTTCAATTGCCCAATCCCAAGCTTCCCTGGGGTGGTTACAGGTACCTACTGTTGGAGAACAGCTTGGGTCAAAGAAAAAAGGCTATTCACAGGTGTTTTGTGTACTCTCAACCCCCTCTGCAAAGAAACAGTTCCAGGAAGGAAGGAGGCAGACATGAACAAACAAAAGCAAGTTCATGACCTAGGTCTAGCTGAAGTTTTTTTCTTTGTTGCTCAGTCGGGTCTGACTCTACTTGACCCTGTTTGAGGTTTTTCTTGGCAAAGATACTGGAGTGGTTTGCTATTTCCTTCTCCAGTTCATTTGACAGATGAGGAAACTGAGGCAAACAGGGTCAAGTGACTTGTCTGATATCACGCAACTATTAAGTGTCTGAGTTCAGATTTGAACCCAGGTCTTCCTGACTCCAATCTCAGAGCTCTATCAACTGTGCTTTTCCTTATTCCTTTCTATCAGACGCAACCCTAAGGCTGTCAGGAATAGCAGACTCCGCTTTCTTCTGCCGACCTTCTACTTCCTGTGTGATCTTAGGCAAGGCAATTAAAACTCTCTAGAACTCCTAGAGAGCTTCTTCATCTATCATCTATCAGTCATCAATCATCTATCATCTATCAAATAAAGGGACCGGACTAGATCAGGGCTTCTTAAATTTTTCCCACTCACTACTCCTTTTTTGCCCAAGAAATTTTTACACAACCCCACATATATAGGTGCATAAAATAGGTATACATAACCTTTTACACTGTTGCCAAATTTTTCAAGACCCGATGTGGGCTTGTTGAGACAGTTAGGTCACATAGTAAATAGAGCACTAGGCTTAGTCAGGAAGACCTGAGTTCAAATGTGACATCAGTTACTTGCTAGTTCTCTCAACAAGCCCAATTATCTAGTATCAGCTCAAGTCCTAGAGTGATAAACTTGGGGCAGCTAGGTGGTGCAGTGGATAAAGCAGTGGCCCTGGATTCAGGAGGACCTGAGTTCCAATTCAGCCTCAGACACTTGACGCTTACTAGTTGTGTGACCTTGGACAAGTCACTTAACCCTCATTGCCCCCCACACAAAAAAAATTAATAGAATGATAAACTCTACCTTTTTTTGTTCCTAGCTTTTGGTAAAGCTTTTCCTTTACTAATTAGAGAAAATGTCTGGAAGAAATAGCTCTGTAAATAGACAGGAACTTAAATTAATTCACAAACATTTATTAATGCTGAGGTAGATGCTGGGGATATAAGGATGAAATGCAACCCTCTCTGTTCTCAAAGACTTTACATTCTCCTGAGAAGAGACAACTGTTACAAATGTAAATCCATACTGAATAGTGGAAAAGAACAGAGGACGGAGGAGCAGTAGCAGTTGGGAGGAATCAAAACAAGTGTCACATTAAGTCTGGGTAAAATGATAAATTTGACCACATTTGATTTAAATCTGTGACTGTCCTAGGATCATTCATATTTTGAAGGATCATGGTCTAAGGAAGCCAAGCCTGGGAAAGAATAGACTACAGATGAGGAAAGTGGATTTTGAGTATTAAAGGCTGCTTATTGGAAGCTCCTTAGATAAAGTCTCTGCAGGGTTAGTGCTTTGAAACCTGGAAACATGTGTTTCTTATTTTCTATGAATATCAAAGAGATATGTTCTCCCTGGGATTTACTTGCTCATTTATTTTACATTATGCATCAAGCATTAATTAATTGCCTATTATGTGCATAGCACTATATTAGGTACCTTTGGACTGGGGGCTGGGGACTGGGAACAGGGAACTAGAGAAGTATGGGATAGTGGTTCAGTTGTTCAATTGTGTCTGACTCTTTATGACCCCATGGACTAGAGCATGCCACAAAAAAGGTGAAGAATTCCTGGTGTAGTAGAAAAGGGATGGTTAATTGGAGTTGACAAGATCTGGGGGTTTTTAAATTGTATCTCCTTGGGCAAGTCACAAACTCTTTGACTGTTTCCTCATTTGGGAAATGAGAACAAACGTACATGTAATAATAAAACTATCAACCTGATACCCAAGTTCCAGTTTTAAATAGACCAGGTTTAATTTTAGGAGTTTCTTACTAACCATGGTCTTTCACTCATGCCCCTTCCTAGGCCTTCCCTTTAGACCAGGAGAATTTGACTTGTGTCTAGATCTCTACAACAACAAAGAAAAAAAGGCCCTAAGTTCTCATGAAAATATTCAGTTAAAAAGAGATGAAATGTAGGGCAGGCTTTATTTAAGTTCTAGAAAAACCACAAAGGACTCATACTGGAGGGTACAGTCAAAATAACCCTTTCTTTCCCAATGATCTAGCCTGGGGTCAGCAAACTGTGGCCAAATTGAGAGAAATGCTTATTTCTGTAGAGCATGACCTTTGGGCTAGCCCATTCTCCATTCTTAGAAGATCTACTATGTGATAGAGAGCCCCTCCTCCGAACCCCATGTCAAAGGAAAAATGCTTGAAGTAGCTAGAAAGTTACTTCCCCTCCCCATTTCTTCTCCTGGACCTGCACAGTCAACATAACAATTAAGGTCTGTGTCTGGTCTTCCACTTTGTGTCTTAGTTTCTCGATGCTCCTGGAATCTGAATCATACTCAGTTCAGAACCTCTTCTGATTGGTTAAGGAGTTGGTTTAGGGTCACCTTCACTGGGCCCAGGAGGATTGGTCCAGGCACTTGTTACTGCTTACTGAAGTTCCTGCTTTAGGCCAGGAACTCCTCTCTATGTCATGGGACCAAGGAGAGTACAAACGTGTTTGAAGATTCTCTCTTTCCAAAGTGCTAATTTTATCAAAGGAATTTCATTTTATTCAGAAAACAAACGGAATTCAGGAGGGCTCTTTACAATAATGATACCATCATCATAGCAATCATAGATTTAAGGCTGGAAAGAACCTCTATCAATTTACAGATAAAGGAACTGAGGCAAAAAGCTATTGACTGATCCAAGGGCACACAGGTAGTAAATGACACTCAGGATTCCCACCCAGATTGCCTGACACCAAACTAACACTGTTGCCCCTATGGGTGTTACCTTGGATCATAGATTTACAGATGGAAAGGTACCTTACAACCCTGTCATTTTGCAGATAAGGAAACTGCAGAATACATTCACCTTCAACAACCCTAATGAAATAGATACTACAAGTATTTTATACCAGTTCTGCAGATGAGAAACCCAGGGCTTAGATAATTTACATGCTTTGACTGTGGCTCAGCTATTAAGTCCTACAGTCAGAATTCAAATCCAAGTCTTCCGACTTGAAGTCTAATATTCCTTATTTTAAAATGTTTTTATTGATGTCTTCTGTTTTTATGTCACAGTCATTTAGAAATGTCTCACCACACACCCTTACCTAGCAAGTCTTCATTTTTTTTTTTCTTTTTGCACGGGACAATGAGGGTTTAAGTGACTTGCCCAGGATCACGCAGCTAGCAAATGTCAAGTATCCGAGGCCAGATTTGAACCCAGCTACTCCTGAATCCAGGGCTGGTGCTCTATTCTCTGTGCCACCTAGCTGCCCCTGCAAGACTTCATTTCTAACAAAAGATTACCCTAAAAAAAAGTTCAGCAAAACCAACCAATATATCAACACTATTTGATGGTATATACAACATTACATGCCTTGAGCTCCTTAGCTCCCAAAGATTTATAGCTTCAGAGCTTATAGATTCAGAAGGGACCTTAGAGATCAATATATTCAGCTTCTCATTTTGCATTCTATCCATACTGTTTCAACTCTGGTTTAACAAGGAAACCTTTAGGAGAAAACAATCCTTGTTGGAAGAAATAATGTCAGTTGTTGTTCGGTCATTCAATCGTGTCCGACTCTTTGTGACCCTGTGGAGCATATTGTCTATGGGGTTTTCTTGGCAAAGATGCTAGAGTGTTTGCCATTTCCTTCTCCAAATAATGTCAGTTCTAATTCTAAACCAAACAGATGCAAGCTAAGTTTCCACTCAAGGACTTGGAATTAGTTAAATATAATCCAGGGTGTTTGTGATGCTTATTGATGAAAATTTAATTGTGTAAAATTTAATTGTGTAAAATTTAATTGTGTAAAAAAAAAAGACTAAATGAGCAGTAAGTACCTGGGAACCAAACAAGAAATAAGAAATATTCGCCTAAGGTATGATTCGCCTTCAAGCTTTATTCCTTTTCTGGGCCTAATCAATCCAACAATTTTTTTGTTTTGTTTTGTTTTGTTTTCTTTGTTAAAATTGCCACAACAACTTGACAAATTTGAACTGTTACTAAGTAAAATGCCCATAGGTTCATTTGGATTCAATGTAATGATAATAATAACAATTACAATAATGAACATTTATGTATTTCTTACTATGTGTCAGGCCCTGCGTTAAGCACTTTAAAATTATTGTCTTAGTTGATCCTCACAATAACCCTAGGAAGTAGGTACTATTACTATGATTATCCCCATCTTAGAGATAAAGAAACTGAGGCAAACAAGGGTTAAGCAACTTGCCCCCCGCCCCCGATCACACAGCTAGTATCTAAGGCCATATTTGAACTCCAAGTTTTCTTGACTCCAAGTGTTCTAACCACTGTACCACCTAGCTGCCCTTTCTACTTAATGAAAAGTATGCCAGTCCTACCTCTAGGAGAGGTCATAAGACCATAGATTTAGAACTGGAAAGCACCTTTGAGGTCTTCCAGACTCCAGCTTCTTAAACTGTGAGTTGTGACCCCATCTTCTTAAATTTTTCCCATTTGCAACCCCTTTTCGCCAGAGAAATTGTTATGCAACCTCAGGCATATAGGTATACCTAACCTTCTACTGTTGCCAAATTTTTTGTGACTCCCTGACATTCAGTTACATGACCTCATATGGGATCTCTATCCACAGTTTAAGAAGCTAGGATCTAGACCATAGGTGTCAACTTCATGGCCTAGGATGAAAAACTACTAGGTGCAGCCTAACCAGATTAAAATGTAATTGGGAAATGTTTAACAAAATAAATAAAAATATAATACAATATAGATAATGTTAATTTGTGGTTTTCTAGGTCAATATGTTTATCGTTTGAATTTAACAATTTAGTACAATCCCTTCATTTTACAGCTAATACTTAGCTTAGTTCAGGTTAGAATTCAGGTTTTTTGATGCCAAGTCTACTACTCTTTTGGCTATACTAATAGCTAGGTAATATATTAGATAGAGATAATAATTATGAAGAACTTTAGCACAGTGTCTGACAAATATTAAGTGCTATATAAATTGGGCAGCTAGGTGGCACAGTGGATAGAGTGCCAAGTCAGTAAGACTCTTCCTTAGTTCAAGTCTGGCTTCAGACACTTACTGTGTAACCCTGGGCAAGTCCCTTAACCCTGTTTGCCTCCTTTTCCTCATCTGTAAAATGGTCTGGAGAAGGGAATGGCAAACCACTCCAGTAGCTTTGCCAAGAACACCCCAAATGGGGTCACGAAGAGTCAGACATTACCGAAGTGATTAAATAACAACAGTAGAAATTTTAGCTATTATTTCTATTAGCTATTAATAATCACACCTACCTCCTAGGACTGTTGTGAGGATGAAAAGAAATAACGTTTGTAATGTGCTTAGCACGGTGCCTAGAACATTTATTAAGGGTCTAATAGTAGACACTTGATCAATGTCCATTCCCTTCCCTAGCAAGAATTATAAGGACAAATGTCACATATAACAAGCTCATGTGGAGTGTTTGTCCACTCTCCCTTGTTAGTTATCCCTTAGCCTGCCATTTGAATCATCACCATATTCATTTAAAAAAATTTCATTTGTTTCAATCAGCAAAAATTTGCCTTTTTATCCTACCGCCCCAACTCCCCCACCCCCAACTGAGAACAAAAGAAAACCCAAAGCCCATTATAAACATATATGGTCAATCAAAACAAATTTCTACATGGGTCATGTCTTTAACATTTTTTATCTCATTCATTCTGCATTCTGAGTCCTTCTCCTTTCTATCAGGAGGTGGGTAGCATGTCTATTAGTCCTCTAGAGTTGTGGTTGGTCATTGGGCTGATCAGAGTTCCTAATTCTTTTAAATTGGTTTGCTTTTACCATATTGTTGCTCTCCTGGTTCTGTTCACTTTACATCAGTTCATAGAAATCTTCCCAGTTTTCTCAGAAACCATCCATTTATCATTATCTTTTTAATAGCACTATAGTATTCCATCACATTTATATACCATAATTTGTTGATCTATTTCCCACTTGATGGCGCCCCCTTAGATCTTCATTCTTTGATACTTCAGAAAGAGCTTTAAATATTTTTGTACATTCTTAGAGTTTTGTTTATTTGTTTTTTAGGATTAATCCCTCCCTTAATCTACTCTCTAATTCCCCTACTTCTTTGCCCTTTTGAGGGGGAGGGGAATATAGCACCTACTATGTGCCAGATATTTTACCAATATTATCTCATTTTATCCTCATAACAACCCTGAGAGGTAGGTGCTGTTATTATGCTCATTGGGATGTCGGGGGTATTCAGAAGTACTAGCATCTCTGGTGGTTTGCAGAGCTCTTATTAAGGCTGCTCATCCACTTTTGATGTCCACCCAATTCACTCAACTATCATCTGTGGTTCCAAGAAGCTATAGCATGTATAGTAGCCACATCCGTATAAACCATCTTGGAAAATGGGCTAAACCAGGTTGAGGGTAACTGACAGGCCTCAAACCTGTCAGTCAGTTAGGGGGATGTCTACCTTGAGCATATGAAGACTTTTCCTGGCAGAATGGGCAGATGAGTATAATTTGTTCCAAGGGCCATGAGGCAGGAGTGTGGGGTGCTTAGAGCTTGGTCAGACATTGAAGATGTCATCTACCGCATCCTGGACCATCCCAGTCCTCCCACTGGACTTTTTTTTTTTTTTGGTGGGACAATGAGGGTTAAGCAACTTGCCTAGGGTCACACAGCTGGTATGTGTCAAGTGTCTGAGGTCGGAATTGAACTCAGGTCCACCTGAATCCAGGGCTGGTGCTTTATCCATTGCACCACCTAGCTGCCCCCAATTTATTATTATTTTGTGTTTTTTAGGGGCAATGAGGGTTAAGTGACTTGCCCAGGGTCACACAGTTAGTAAGTGTCAAATGTCTGAGGCCAGATTTGAATTCAGGTCCCCCTGAATCCAGGGCCGCTGCTTTATCCACTACACCACCTACCTGCCCCCATCCCACTGGACTTTGATGACTCAGAGAGAGTGAGACTGACAACTTTGTGCAACTTTGGCTCACTTTATTTTTATTTATTTATTCATTTATTCATTCATTCATTCATTCATTCAGTTATTTAGTTATTTATTTTTGCAGGGCAATGAGGGTTAAGTGACTTGTCTAAAGTCACACAGCTAGTAAGTGTCAAGTGTCTAAGGCTGGAATCGAACTCAGGTCCTCCTGAATCCAGTGCTGGTGCTTTATCCACTGCGCCACCTAGCTGCCCCCTATTCTGCCTCACTTTAATCCAATTCACATTAAAGTCAAGATGTCACCTGTGACATCACTGGTCCTCTTCAGAAATAAAAAATAAGAAACACAGTTGAGGAAACTGAGGTGCAGGGTTACATAGCTAGTAAGTGTCTGAGGATGGATTTGAACTTGTCTTTCTTACTCTGGACCCAGCAAGCACTCTATCCACTGAACTACCTGATTGCCTCAAATACTCCACTCCCTTTTGAGTGAAGTGTGTGTGTGTGTGTGTGTGTGTGTGTGTGTGTGTTTATCCTTCTGTCTTTTTGTCTTTTGACCAGTTCAGATAAGAGTAAGGTTCAAATGTCAGCAGGTCCCCTCCAACCCTCTCCTTGTTTGCATAGATGTCTATTTGTATGAAATAATTTCCCCTAACCTTACTTTTCCTTTCTCCCCAACTCCCAGTATATTCTACTTCCTTTTTTCTTTCCACTGTTCTTTTAAGGTCATTCAAATATGGTAGAACTACCCCAGGCCTTTTCTAATTAGGCTTCCTTTTTGACCCCTAATGATAATAAGGTTCAGAGAGACCCATGTATCTTTTTTTTTTTTTTTTTGCAGGGCAATTGGTGTTAAGTGTCTTGCCCAGGGTCACACAGCTAGTAAGTGTTAAGTGTCTGAAGCTAGATTTGAACTCAGGTCCTCCTGAATCCAGGGCCGGTGCTCTATCCACTGCACCACCTAGCTGCCCTGAGACCCATGTATCTTTTTCCCATATTTGATAGTAGGCAGTTTCTCCTTGCTTTGTTTTTTATCATTGTTCATTTATGTTTACCTTTTTGTGTTTTTTTCTCTTGTTTCAAAGTTCCTACTCAACTGGTCTTTTCATCAGGAGTGCTTGGAAGGCATATATTTCATTAAAGATCTATTTTCCCTCATATACTCAGTTTTACTGGATAAGTTATTCTTGGCTATAAGCCTTTATCTTTTGTCTTCTGGAATATTGTATTCCAAATTCTCTGCTCTTTCATAGGGTGCTGCTTAAATCATGAATGATCCTTTCTGTGGCTCCTTAGTACTTGAGGTTTTTGGTTTTTTTCTTTTTTGGCTGCTTGCAGTATTTTTTTTTCTATCTAGAAGCTCTAGATTTTGTCTACAATGTTCCTAGAAGTTTTCATTTTGGTATTTCAGGAAGTGACTGCAGGATTCTTTTTATTTCTACTTTGTCCTTTGATTACAAGAGATCTAGTATTTTTTTTTCTTTCTTTAAAGATTTATTGAGACTTCTTGGGCAGAACCAAGATGGCAGAGGGTAGACAATGGCTTCTCAGAGCTCTCCCCCCAAATCCCTCTAAATCCCTTCACATAATGCCATGAGATAATACCTGGAGCAGGAGAACCCACAAAAGGACAGAGTGAGATTATTTTCCAGCCAAAGACAGCTTAGAAGGTTGGCAGGAGGGGTCTTCTGTGCTAGGGCAGGAGTGGAACCCAACCCCAAGGTTAAGCCAACACAGATCCAGCCCCAGGCAGGCTTCATCAGAGAAAGAGACCTTGAGAGCCTCTGAATCGGCTGCAGTGTCAGCACCTTCTGGAACTAAGCTTACAGTCTGGTGAGAGGGCTGAGTGGTTGTCTGGGGGGAGATTACAGGGGTATCTTCTGGCTCTGAAGCATAACTCAATTGTTTTACCCCTGCTGGGAACTAGGAGGTAGTTTTGAGTGGCGGTGGCCCAGGTGGGAGAGGGGCTCAGGCTCATTAGAGCTATCAACCCAGTGAAACAAAAATTTTGTTTTCTTGTGGAAGAATAAGTAGGCCTGGGGTTATTTTCAGACCAGAGCACAGGCCAGGTGAGTGAAGAAGGTGCCTCTCCTTAAACTGTACCAACTGAGACACCCTGAAGCTTGGGACAATGCAGCTTGGAAGCAGTGCCCCACTTTAAGAAGGAATGAAGTCAAGTACAGGATTCAAGATGAGCAGACAGAGAAAGATGAGGACCATAGAAAGTTTCTTTTGTGACAAGGTGCACCCTCAGAAGAGGACAACAATGTCAGGACTCCTACATGCAATGCTTCCAAGAAAAATATGAATTGGTCTCAGGCTATAGAGGCACTCAAAAAGGACTTTGAAGATAAAGTAGGAGCTTGAAAAGTTTTATTGCAATAAGATGTCTAGGCTCTTTTTCTGATCATGGTGTTTAGAGAATCCATTGATTCTTAAATTTTTTGTCCTTGATCTGTCTTCTAGGTCAGTCATTTTTGCAATGAAATATCTTTTTATATTTTCTCCTGTATTTTCAGTCTTTTGACTTTGTTTAAATTTTTCTTATTGTCTCATGAAGTTATTGGTGCCTATTTGATTCATTCTAATTTTCAGGGAATTTCTTGGTTGGGCAAAGTTTTGTACCTCTTGTTCCAAATTGTTAATTCCCTTTCCAATTATTTTTTACATAACTCTCATTTCTTTTCTATTTTTTCCCTAAAGTGACCTTATCTTATTTATAAAAACACATATTTCAACTTTTTAAAACTCTTGCTTCATTTCTTCCTGTAATTCTAGTTGAATTGGTGCCCAAGCTATGTTTTTCTCTGAGGTTTTGCTTGTAGATATTTTAGAATCATTCTCTTCTTCTGGATTTGTGTCTTGAGCTCCCTTGCCCATATGATAATTCTTTGTGATGGAATTTTTTTTTTCATTAGCTTATTTTTCAAGACTACTTCCTGACTTTGGATTTTGCATTAGAACTGTGATGTTAGGCCTGGCCTCTGGTATATTTCTGGAGGGAAGGTCTAGGCTGGTACTGTTGCTTTTGGGGGGGGGGGGGGGTTGAGTGTTGTGTTATTTTAGGATCTCATAACAATCTGGAGACCTGCAAGCTTTCGGTGTTTCTGGAGTGGTCTGATCCAGGGCAAAGTCTGCTTGCTGTCCCCCAGTCTGAGTTTTTCAAGTTCATGACTTGGATTTGGGTCCTAGCAGTAATGGATGATGCTGAACTCAGTCCCTATTGGCTAGCTGGAAAGTTGTGTGATTCAATAATAGAGTTCTAGGCTTTCCTTTGGTCTGTGATTCCTTCCCTGGTTATTCCTCTGCAGGCTTAGCTATACCCCACCCCCTTTCCTTATCCTGGGGTGTGAACCACACTGCTGCTGCTTGTTTTTGAGCCTCTTCCTTTCTCAGTACACCACCCAGGGCCTCCCTTATTAGGAATCATATCCCCCATCCCCCTTGGACAGGTCTCCTTCTTAGCCCACCCTATTATTTGTGATCCAGAACTGGGTAGTGGGTAACAGAGCTGCCAGTTGGCACTTGTACCCATCAAAGTGCCCTGGTGTGGATCTGTTGGTACCTTCCATATTGTTTGGGGATTTCTGTTGTCCTGGTGCACAGCCTCTCTGTGGCTCTGAGTGTAGCATATTCCTCCATCTCCCTGTGTTACAGGCCTCTACAAATGATTCATTGTGACTTTTTTTCTGGTTTTTCCCATCAGGATTTGATCTGGTGCATTTTCTAGATCTGTTGGGAGAAGTTTTGTTTCAGCTGTACTGCTTCCTTCCTTTCCACCATCTTGATTCTAAGAACCATATTTATTCTTATTATTCTGAATTTGAAGGTAATATAGGAGTGTGTTTAGATATTTTCTATTTAATTTTTTAAATTAGAAACTCTTTATTATTTAATCAGTTAGCTCAGAGACCCTATACCAGATTATTAGATAATATTTCATAAACTGGGGAAACCTCTTTCTCCATAAGCAGTTAATCATATTTCTCTATATCAAAATCCCTAATCTCCTAGGATTAACTCAAAATAAAAGTTAGAGAAGTTTATTAAAAATGGAAGTAACAATAATACAAAGACAAATAATTATTTACAATAATATAATTATGAGAAAGGTCAAGGCCAGAGATACCTCTAATCATCACTGTAATTATTGATGTCTTCTTACTTCTGGAAGCACAGTTCTACCATTTAGTTCACTAAAGCTGCCAAACTATGTCTCTTCTCAATAATTATTTTTAAGCTCTTTTCAACAGTAAAAATAATTATATCAACCAAGTTGTTCTTTCCATTCTCTTTTTCTCTGTCTTCTCTGTCATTGATGCTTTTTTAAAAACTAAAGACTAGGAACAACAGTATAGATTAATTTTGACAAATGTAAGGGTGTGTCCAATTTTTGGTAGTCCAATGGGCTTTAATCCACTGGGTGGGGAAGGGGGAAGAATGGCTTAAAGGAACACCAAGAAGTTAACACCTTGTTAACATATTAATGTCTCATTAACTACATAGTTACATCAACTAGGGTTGGAAGGTGAGCCCCTCTCAGATTTCAGTTGATTTCAGACTTCTAGTAGCTCAAAAAAAAAAAAAAAAATCCAAGGAAGACAGTTGAGTAGCCACCAGAGTCAATGAATTTGCCTTGGGCATAGACTGCTTAGGTAATTTTCCTCACTCATTTTCATGAACTCAAAGGAGAAATTTTTTAAAATAGTATTTTGGTTTTTTCCAATTACATTTAAAGATAGTTTTCAACATTCATTTTTGTAAGATTTTGAGTTCCAAATTTTTCTTCCTCCCTCCTTTCCCTCCCTCCTCCTGAAGCCAGCAAGCAATTTGATATAGATTATACGTTATAATCATGTTAAAAATATTTTAAAAGGAGAGATTTAAGAATTTTAAAAATGGGGAGGGGCAGCTAGATGGCGCAGTGGATAGAGCACCGGCCCTGGAGTCAGGAGTACCTGAGTTCAAATCTGACCTCAGACACTTAACATTTACTAGCTGTGTGACCCTGGGCAAGTCACTTAACCCCAATTGCCTCACTAAAAAAAAAAAAAATTAAAAAAAAATGGGGGAGCCCTGAAACTCATAGCTGTTTGATGATTATTGGATAAATAACCTTTTCTTGGTTATGACCTAGCCTACAGAAATGAAGGTTTGGGAAAATGTACTAAATAGTCAGCATAAGTTAGGGTGATCCAGTCCTTGTATAAGAGTTCTTGAAAAGAACTTTGAAGAGCATTAGTCCTTCTTTCCAACCTCTTTTTTTTTTTTTTTTGGTGAGGCAATTGGGGTTAAGTGACTTGCCCAGGGTTATACAGCTAGTAAGTGTCAAGTGTCTGAGGTCAGATTTGAACTCAGGTCCTCCTGACTCCAGGGCAGGTGCTCTATCCACTGCACCACCTAGCTGCCCCTCCAACCTCTTGCTTGGGAGGTGACAAGCTTCAGAGCTAAGACCCAAGGGAGCAGGACTGGGAAGGCTTCTGCCAGTTCCAGGAGAAGAGTCCCTGGTCTTCCAGTGTTTCAGATGCCTGGGAAGGTGAGTGGAAATATGGGCAGAGGCAGTCACCACAAGGAGCTACCACTGGGGACTGCTGAACTTCTGAAGCTCATTGTCAGAATGGAATCTTTGTTACAACAAATCCAAACAGGTGCTGGAGTTCCTTTCTCCCTGCAGGCTCTCTCCTGGAAGCCTGGAGCCTGCACTTTCAAGGCTGGGATATGTCACTTTATCTTTCTTTATTTTAAATGTTTGCTTTGACAAGACAAGTGGTGTTAACCCCCGAGTTCTGGCTCGTCTGGACGAATTTATTGAAAATGCAACTTGGAAGAGGCAGTGTGGAGTAGGCTAGATAACTCTGAAGAAGAGATAGAAATAGATTTTATACTAAGGGGTTTGCTAGAGTGCTGTCCTGGGCTATAAACTCGGAGCTAGAAAATGAAAAAAGGTAGAGAATTATAGACCTCTTTGTTATAACTTCTGAGTATAATGAAAAAGTGAGTCATCTCAGCAATGACTTGGCCGCAAAGTAAGAAGGTCAAATAAGAATGGTTAAAGAACCCTTCTTACCAAACCACTCCACCACTGTTAGAGAAGTTGGTCCCTGACAGAAAGCCCAGGTTGTGTGTATATATATATATATATATATATATATATATATATATATATATATATATATATATATATATATATATATATATATATATATATATATATATATGTGTGTGTGTGTGTGTGTGTATAATCACCAGATTAATGAGGGATTAAACTAAGGTAAAGTAACTAAGGTTAAGTAATGTAAACTAAGGTAAAGTAATGTAACTAGGCACCCTGATCTCTTTATGAAGTATGAATACCTTTGAGTGAATCAAAAGATCTTACAAACTTTGTGGAGAAGGCTTTGCAAGGGCTGGGAAGGAGATCTCTCTCTCTCTCTCTCTCTCTCTCTCTCTCTCTCTCTCTCTCTCTCTCTCTCACACACACACACACACACACACCCCTTGGTTGTAATGATTCTAGTGATTTTTTTTTAAGTGAAGCAGATGGGGTTAAGTGACTTGCCCAGGGTCACACAGCTAGTAAGTGTTAAGTGTCTGAGGCCAGATTTGAACTCAGGTACTCCTGACTCCAGGGCCGGTGCTCTATCCACTTCGCCATCTAGCTGCCCTGATTTTTTTTTTTTTAAGGAAAACAGTCAACATGCTTTTAGAAGGTATATTAGGAACAAAGTCACCATTTTGTACAATTAAACTGTATCCCTGCAGCCAAGTGCCAATCACATCTCTGTAACCCTCTGCCATGAAACTGGCAATGAGACACAAGGAAGGAACAATGCAGCAAAGTCTTACCTCAGTCACTCAACAACCATTTAATAAGTCAGAACACAGAATTTATTAGAGTGGGCAAGGATACAGCAACTATGCCAAGGACATGATGACTTCAACCCTTGCCCTAGGATCCCCGCATGATCTTGGCACCATTGTCTCCAAAGCTGCTAGAGCCTGCAGCTGGGTCTAGACAGCCTTAGGAAAAGTAATATAATGATCAAGGTTCATTTTTGTTACCCTCCCTCCTCTCCTTCAGCACCTGTGTCCCTATTTCACTTTCTCCAGCCACTCTCAGGTTACCTCTCCATGGCACCATTCAGAGAGGTCTGGGATGTCAATGGAAGAGCATTGAATTTGCAATCAGAAGGCTTGAGTTTTATTTTGCATTCTGCTCCTTCCTGTCTATGACCCCATACAAGTTTCTCTTCTCTGAGCGTCAGTTTCCTTCTCTGCAAAATAAAGAGTTGGAACATAGTATATTTAAGCTCCCTTCCAGCTTGAATAGTCTATGAATTTAAAAAAATATTGAGAAATACTTGTTGGCTGATGTTCTTGACTGATGGTTTTTTACATTGCTTTCATATCCTAATGATTCCCTATATATCCCCACTCCACCCCTTCCCTAATACTTTGTTTTGTTTTGTTTTTTGTTTTTTTCCCCCTGATACTTAGTAACAATGAAGAATAGGTAGGCAGGTGGGCATCAAATATTTTGGCATTGTGCCAAAGTACTGTCGATACAAATATAAGTAAAAAAAAAAGTATCCCTGCCCTTAAAGAACTTATAGTCTAATGAGGAAAGATAACACATTTAAAAGATAGGGGTAAAAAGAAAGGGAGTAATGTGTATACAAGTTGGGGAGGGGAACAAATAAACATATTATCTGTGGCTGAAAATATTTCTATCATTCCATACCTATAGTTCACCACCTTTTCAGAAAGAGTTGACACACCAATAAGTCTTTATTCTGTGGGTGGTGGTGCTTGGCTGTTGGTGGAGCAATTGTCTGATTAATTCTGATAAGGAGTAGAGACTCTGGCATGCTAATTAGTTTATCTCTGCCTCTTGGCTTCCTTCAGGACCGATCTTCTACTAGAATCCTTTCCTGATCTCTCCTCCCCCTTAATGTTGGTGCCTTCCCTCTATTTGATTAGCTCCAATTTCTCCTGTATGTATCTTTTCTGTCCATAGCTGTTTGCATGTTGTCTCCATTGCACTGTGAGCTCCTTTCAAGCAGGGACTGTCTTTTGTTTTTCTTTGTATTCTAAAAGCTTAGCACCGCATCTGATGCATAGTAAGCACTTAAAAAAATACTTAGTAACTGACTGACTTCATTTCCCACTTCACTGCTTAGTTGGACTTCACTATTGTCCCTAGAAACTCATTTTCCTACATGATAAAAATTGTAAAGCACAGTGTTCAGCACATAGTAAGTACCATATAAATGTTAGCAACAATGACAATGATGATGATAATCAAATCATCTTTGAAATTCACACCTTTGCTGTACTTCCCACCCTTTGGGCTCCTCACTTCTTGTTTTGAGAGTAGACAGCCAGAGGTCCTCCCAGATCCTGTGTTTATGAAGGGGACCTAGGACAGACACTTCATCATTTCCTACCTGGCCAAAGGACTTCATTGTACCATCAAGCCAAGTACTCTCCCTTTCCCTCCCCACCTTTGCAGTTCCTGTGAGCTCCTTGTGAGCAAGTGACTATCTTTTGTCTTTCTTTGTATCTCAAGAGCTTAGCACAGTACCTGACACATAGTAGGTTCTTTTTTTTCTTTTTTCTTTTTTTGCAGGGCAATGAGGGTTAAATGACTTGTCCAAGGTCACATAGCTAGTAAGTGTCAAGTGTCTGAGGTAGGCTTTGAATTCAGGTCCTCCTGAATCCAGGGATGGTGCTTTATCCACTGTGCTACCTAGCTGCCCCAACATAGTAGGTTCTTAACAAATGTTTATGAGATATGTTTTAGTGTCAGTTCTCTGACATCAGATAGATCACTGCATCAATCCAAGCTCCGAAGTTTTTCAGTGTTATTTTCTGTTACATTATTGTGGTCACTGTATAAGTTATTCTCTGGGGTTTTGTTCACCTCTCTCTGCATTTGTTCATACAAGTCTTCCCAAGTGTCTTTGATTTTTTTTAATATCTGTAATGGGTGTAGAACACAGCAAATAATGTCAAACTTTCTTGATGTGTTGGATGGTTTTCTAGAACTCTTCCTCCCTGGCTTATAAAATTCTTTTTTATAAGGGATGGCTCTCTGGCAGAAAAAGGGGAGGAATACATTGGGAAAGGTAGGTGATTCAAAAAGAAAATATATCAATAAACATTTAAACTGTGGATAATGTTTTTAAAAGAATGTAAAAATAAAGCTTTCCATTCAGGGAGATGGAAATGGGGGGGGGCAGGAGGGAGGTGAGTGGAAATTTACAGAAATAAGTATGAAGGAAGGTAAAAGTATAACAAGGAGCTTAGGTAAAGTATTATAAGAAATACTAATAGACACTAGATAATAGATATAGATAGATAGATAGATAGATAGATAGATAGATAGATAGATAGATAGATAGATAGATAGATAGGTGATAGATACATAGATACATAGATAGATGATAGATAGATGATAGATAGATGGTAGACAGATAGATGATGGATAGATAGATGATAGATCTTAGATAGATAGATAGATGATAGACAGATGGATGGAGGGATGGATCAATTGATCAATAGATAGACAGACAGACAAAGCAAGCGAGCACTTATAAGTGCTAACTATATGCCAGGTACTGTGCTAGGTGCTGGGGATTCAAAAACAAGAAAACAAGATGGTCCTTATTCCCAAGGAACTTATATTCTAACAGGGAAAGACAAAAGATAATGGAGAACTGGAAAGGAGGGGGCTGGGAAGAAGGAATGATGGGGCAGGCCAGAGGGTGATTGGGAAGTGCAGAGTGAGAAGAATATTTCTCCGCCTTCTTACGATCCAGGGATACATCAATCATAGAGTCAGCCTCAGAGCAGAGTTGTCTCCTGCAGGGCCAGGGAGCCATAAGAAAGAGATCACTTTTGGAAGGGTAGATAAAGGAAAGCTGGCAACTGAGATAGGCTTTGAAGGAAAAGAAGGTTTTTTAACAGGTAGAAGTTTGAAAGAAGTACATTTCAATAGGGGGTAAGAGAATGCAGTATGAAAAAAAAAGGGGGGCAGCTAGGTGGCACAGTGGATAGAGCACTGGCCCTGGATTCAGGAGAACCTGAGTTCAAATCCAGCCTCAGACCCTTAACACTTACTAGCTGTGTGACCCTGGGCAAGTCACTTAACCCCAATTGCTTCAAAAAAAAAAAAGAGAGAGAGAGAGAATGCAGTATGAATACTAGGTGAGAGAGAGCAAAATGACAGGAAAATAGCTAGTTGTCCAGTGGCTGGAGTGTGTCATGTGTAAAAAAGAAAGTAAGAGGCTAAAAAAGAAAAGTAGGTTGGAGCCTAATCATGGCTTTGAACTTCCAGGATGAAGAATTTATACTTTATCCTATAAGCCATGGGGAGCCACTAAAGTTTTGAAGCAGAAAACTGATATGTTCACACTTGTGCATTAGGAAAATTATTTTAACACTAGTATCAAGGATAGATTGGAGAGAATGGAGGGAAGGAGACCAGACAGGAGGTGGTTATTATAGCCTAGGCAAGAAGGTTTGATCTAGGGTGGTGGCAATATGAGTATAATCGAGGATGGATATGACATATTGTGGAGACAGAATGGACAGGATAGAATAATGGTAAGTAGCACTTATACAGTGCTTTAAGGTTTGCAGAGCACTATATATATGCTAACTCATTTGATCAGTTGATTTGGCAACTGACTAGCTATGGGGCGTTAAGAGACAGAAAAGAATTAAAAATGACTTCAAGATTTCAAGTCTGTGTGACTAGGAAGGTGGCAATGCCATTAACAATCATGAGGGAGCAGGGAGGAAGTGAAGTTTAGGGCGAAATATGATTATTTCTTTTGGTACAAAGTGCTGATAAAAAGGATTTCCAAAAATGCCCACAGGCAGTTACATATTCAAGCCTAGAGTTCAGGAGGAAGATTAGGGCTGTATTTACATGTTTGGGAATCATCTACTCTGAAGTAATTGAAGTAGCCAGGGTATATGAGAAGGTCTAAGGAATACAGAGAATACAGAAGGAGGGTCATCATATCTTAGATTGAATCCTGGCTCTGACACTTACTAGCTGAGTGACCATAGAAAAGTCACTCAACCTTTCTTGAGCCTTTGTTTCTCTACCTCTAAAATAGGGATATTATGGACACTACCTATCTTAATAAGTTTTTTTGAGGTAAGTACTTGGTAAACCTTAAAGTACCGTAGAAATGCATTCTCATTGTTTTTACTGGAGAGAGGAGCAGAGAGAGTCAGAGCCTTGGGTCATAGTCCCACTTGTAGAGTAAGAGAAAGAAGATGAACCAACAGGTACTAGAAAGGCTCTTATGGATATGATAGGATGAAAACCAGGATAGAGTAGTTGTGAAAGCCAAATGAAGAGAATTATTACAAGTCCTCCGTCATGATCATGATCATGATCATTTATATTTGTATAAGCTTTAATTGTTGCAAAGCAGTTGCTTCACAACTCTGTGAGGTTGGTAGGAACATCTCCATTTTTCAGATTGGAAAACTGTGGCTCAGCATGGTTCACTGATTTGTCTAGTAAATACACTGCCAATACCACAGAAAGTCAAGGAAAATGATTACTGAGAAGAAATAATGATCTGGCAATAAATAGGAAAGTGAAATCTCTTATTATATATTTATATATATTCTGAACTTAAACATCAAATAAAATAGGCATTTCCATATGTGTGTGTATATATATGTATGTGTGTGTGTATATATATATATATACATATATATGTAGAAAAATAGAAGTGTTCATGATATTGACAATCTTGGTTTTATACAGCTTGCTTCTCTTTTTAATTATACTAATAAATATATTATTAATGATAAATGAACATAATAAATTCAACATGTAATGTTCTTTAAAATTTTTTTGTTTTATTTTTTCCAATTACATGTAAAATGATTTTTAATATTCATTTGTAAAAATCCTAAGTTCCAAATTCTCTTCCTCCCCTCTCTCCTCCTTGAGAAGGCAAGCAATTTGATGTAGATTATACATATGTAGTCATGCAAAACATATTTCCATATTAGATATCAACATATAATTTTTTTTTCGGGGCAATGAGGGTTAAGTGACTTGCCCAGGGTCACATAGTAAGTGTCTCAAGTGTCTGAGGTCAAATTTGAACTCAGGTCCTCCTGAATCTGGGGCCAGTGCTTTATCCATTGTGCCACCTAGATGTCCCCCAACATATAATTTTCAAAGTTGTCCTGATTGCCTATGATTCTATCTGGCTTTCTTTCTGTTCTCTTCTGTGAATTCCTCCCCATGCCCCCAAAAGATACTTTAATGACTTTTTTTCTTTTTCCCTATCCTTTTCCTCTCTCTCGGTCTCTCACATATCCCCTTCCACTGGAAACCAAGGAAAACACAGTCCTAGTAACAACTATATATAGTCAAACAAAAATAAATTCCCACTCTGGCCATGTTTGAAAATGTATGTTTCATTCTTCATCTTGAGTCCATCACTTCTCTGTCAGTAGGTGGTTGGTGTGCTTCATTATCATTCCTCTGGAATTCTAATTGGCCACGGCATTGATCAGAGACCTTACTTTTTTCAAAGTTGATTTTCTTTTCTTTTCTTTCTTTCTTTCTTCCTTCCTTCCTTCCTTCCTTCCTTCCTTTCTTTCTTTCTTTCTTTCTTTCTTTCTTTCTTTCTTTCTTTCTTTCTTTCTTTCTTTCTTTCTTTCTTTCTTTCTTTCTTTCTTTCTTTCTTTCTTTCTTTCTTTCTTTCTTTCTTTCTTTCTTTCTTTTTGCAGGGCAATGAGGGCTAAGTGACTTGCCCAGGGTTACACAGCTAGTAAGAGTCAAGTGTCTGAGACTGGATTTGAACTCAGGTCCTCCTGACTCCAGGGTCAGTGCTTTCTCCACTGCACCACCTAGCTGCCCCAAAGTTGCTTTTCTTTATGTATTATTGTACAAATTGTTCTCCTGGTTCTGCTCACTTCACTCTGCATCAATTCATAAAAACCTTCCCAAGGGGGCAGCTAGGTGGCGCAGTGGATAAAGCGCTGGCCCTGGATTCAGGAGGACCTGAGTTCAAGTCTGGCCTCACATGCTTAACACTTTACTAGCTGTGTGACCCTGGGCAAGTCACTTAACCCCCATTGCCCTGAAAAAAACAAAAACAAAAACAACAAAACCTTCCCAGGTTTCTCTGAATTAATCTCTTTCTTCATTTCTTTCAGCACAATGATATTTTATTCCGTTACATTTATTTACCATAATTTGTTTAGCCCTTCCCCAAATAATGGGCACTCCTTCAGTTTCCAGTTTTTCACTATAACATAAAGGGCTGCTAAAATCTTTCCTTGCATGTAGTTTCTTTACCTTTTTCTTTGGTTTTTTGGGGAGTATAAGCCAAGTCATGGTATTCCTGGGTCAAAGGGTATGCCTAGGTTAGTGATATTTGGAGCATGGTTCCAGTTTGGGAAAGTGAAATAGTCTGAAGAATGGGGACAGCAGAAGCCAGACAGGCTGGCTAAGGATCAAATAGGTGGAGAGAAAGTTATTTATTCATTTATTTTTAAATCAAATATGGACTACTCTTTCTAGGAGTTTAGTAGTGAAAGGAGGAAGAGGGTAATAGTAGCTAGCATTTCTATAGCACCTACTATTTTCCAGAAACTGTGCTAAGAGTTTTGCAAATATTATCTCATTTTATGCTCTCAACAACCCTGGGAACTGGGTGCTATTATGATCCCATTTTACAGCTGAGGAAACTAAGGTGGACAGTGTTTAAATGACTTGCCCAGTATCTACTGCACCACCTAGCTTCACTCATGACAGTTTGAGGGCAGAACAGAAAGCCTTCATGACCTAACAGAATGATTCAGATGGCAAAATCTCTGGTACATATTGAGTTGTTATTGTTGGTCAGTCATTTCAGTTGTGTCCAATTCTTCATGACCCCAGTACCAGAGTGGTTTGCCGGTTTCTTCTCCAGGTCGGTTTATACATGAGGAAACTGGGACAAACAGGGTTAAGTGAGTTGCCCAGGGTCGCACAGCTAGTAAGTGTCTGAAGCTAGATTTGAACTCAGGGAGATGAGTCTTCCTGATTCCAAGCCCAGTGCTCTATCCACTGTGCACCTAGCTGTCCCCATATTGAGCAGGAGGTCAGAAATCACAGATCATGTGGTACCATCAATTCAGCTATACCAAGACTCATGCATTCCTTTTGTTTTTTAAAGTGCTATGCAAAACCACAACATCATAACTGTAGGACTTATGGGGAAAATGGGGTCAGGAACATACTATTTCCATCCTTTGATGTTTCTTCTATTTTTGCAGCATTGTTTCTGATGGTCTGCAATGTGGATACCTTTAGGTCAGGTGCTTGGGAGATATCACACATAATTTCTTTCAATAGGCTTTATTATTTCAAGCTTCTCCTCGATACTTAAAACTTTCCTTTTACAATGCTTTATATTCTGGAACCAAGACACAAACACATTTGGGATGTGCAATGAGTGTTATTTTTATATAGAAAAATTCACAAATGTTAAAGAATACCAATGCCATTTTGTAGGATATCATGCATGGTCAAATGAGGCAGTGTGTGTGTATACATGTGTGTGCATGTGGCGGGGGGGGGGGGAGAAAGAGAGACAGAAACAGAGACAGAGAGGGTTTTATGAAGTCTGTATATTCCTGGGTGTAGTTTTCATTCACCTTGTGTTTACCACAGAGGAAACTATACATGAACAAACACAAAATTCACATTATGCTCAAATCAGAACAAGTGTTGTTTTCAAAATAAGTACTTTTTAAAGTGCTTACTTCCAAACAACCTTGTGAATACATCTACTATTTGGTAGGGGAAGTATTACCACCCCAATTCCACTGATAAGGAAACTGAGGCCTACACAAGTTAAATACCTTGCTCAAGGTTACATGGTTATCAGGCATCAGCACCTGGATTTGAACACAGGTCTTCTAATTTTGTTGTTATTTAATAATTTTATTCAGTCATTTCTGACTCTTTGTGACCCCTTTTGGGGTTTTCTTGGCAAAGATAACCACTAGAGTGGTTTGCCAATTTCTTTTTCCAGCACATTTTACAGATGACGAACTGGGGCAAAGAGGGTTAATCAACTTGCCCAGTATCTTACAGCTAATAAGTGTCTGAGGCTAGATTTGAATTCATGTCCTCCTGACTCAAGGACAGGCACTCCATCCATTGTACCACCTCACTACTCCACTTCTAATTTTCACTGTCCTTTCCACTATATCACTTGTGCTTGAGTGGCATAGTGGAATTGGAAGATCTGGATTTAATCCTAATGAAGACACTTCTTGAATGTGTGGCTATGGGCAAATCAACCTGTTTCCTCACCTGTAAAATAGAGATGAGACTCATATAAACCTGTCTCACAGGATTGTTACGGTAAATGCACTACATAAAACTTAAAGCTGGTATAAGCATATTATGACTATTTTTAAATTGTCATTCTCATTAAGCATTTGTTTATTCGCACGGCTGACCCTAATTTCTCTTTTATCTAGGGACACGCCTCCTCTTTTCTGACCTCTAACCCTTTGTCTAATGGCCAACATGAGCCAGCCAGACTAAGGAATGTTGCTGTGTTGGATCTTAAGCAATCATGTGTTATTATTTTAGGTGGTGGATGGAACAATTTGGTAACGAACATAAGTTCATTCCTATCTAATGTTCTTCCATGTTCTTGTCCTTAAATACATACCCCGAATATTGCTATAATGATAGTATACTTTGGAGTGGAAATCAAATTCTTTCGTGGTTGTTATTATTGTACCTTCTTTGAAAACCTGTGCACAAAATTGTCTCCTCTCTATCTTTTGCCAATGAGAGAAAGCAGGAACTGCAGACACACAAACCTCCCTGCCCCCTTCAAAGCTCACCCAGCCAGGTGCAGAGAACACCTGGAGACTGTCCCTGTTGGCTTTGGCTTTAGGCACAGTTCAGTATCTGAATCCTGAAAGTTTTAGAAGGTTGTTGCAAGGACACTCTAACTCTCCAAAAATCTCTCTCATCTGTTTGCTAATAGAAGTAACTGAAATTTCACCATCAGAATCACTCCTTTGGATGAAGACATTATCTCTAAAATGTAACATTGGAAGCATAACAATTAAGATATCAGCATCTGTCGTTGTTCAGTCATGTCTAACTCTTTGTAACCCTATTTGGGGTTTTCTTGGCAAAGATACTGGAAACTGAGGCAAACAGGGTAAAGTGACTTGCCCAGGGCCACACAGCTAGGAAGTGTCTGAGGCTGGATTTGAACTCAGGAAGATGAGTCTTTCTGACTTTAGGCTTGGCATTTTATCCATTGCACCACCAAGCACATGAAGACTTCACTTAGCAGAATGGGTGGATGAGAACAATTTGTTCCAACAGCCATGAAGGGGGTGAAGCAGGTGCTATGGAGTGTTTAGAACTTGGTCAGACATTAAAGATGCCAAAGTTATCCAAAGCATCCTGGGCCATTGCCAGCCATCTTGACTTTTGTCCTGCCACTGGACTCCCATGACCCTGGAAGAGAGAGTGAGGCGGACGACTTTGTGCAGCTCTGCTTCACTGAAATCCAATTCATGAGCAAGTCAAGACATCACCTGTGACATGATTGGTCCACTTTGAAAACAAAGGATGAACAACACCAGCTGCATATGATGAAATAGGACTGCTTTTATCAGCTTGCAAGGAGTAGGGCCCTGAGGGACAGGGCAGATGCTTTTGATATGATAAGGAAATACAAGGCAAAATGGAGGGGACAAAGAGATTCAAACCAAATACTCCAGGAAAATTTGAGGAGGGAAAGAAAATATTTTCAGCCTGGGAATATTAGTCTTCTCCTTACCAGTCTGTGGAGGTGAAATTGGGGAGAAATTGTGTATTTAAACTTGAAAGGGGGGTGGGGGAAGGAACAGACTAGAGCCAGACTGGAGTTCTCAGAGAGAATATTTTAGGCATCGTTTCATTGTGGCATTATGTTTTGCTCCCACAAAACAACTGCCTTGAGATTCTTTTCTTCTGCTTAATTCCCATTTACTAGTTCACCACACACACCCATTTCTGCCCCTGCCTCCCCCGAACGTGGGAGGTGGCAGCTGGGAATCCCCAGTTGCCTTGAGGCCTGTTCCAACAAGCAGAGACCTGCAAGATCTCCCCTTGCCAGAGGTGACAGAGCCTCCTTGGTCAGGGGAGCAGGGAAAAACCAGATCTCCTTATGGCCAGCTGCCCCCTTCTTACCACCAAGAGGCAGACATGGCCAGGAAACTTCCCCCATAGGGCCCCTGACCTTTATGTGGCCATGGGTGGGAGGAAGTCTGGGGTAGGGGGAGAAAGAAAAGTAGATGGTGCCCGCCAGACAGGCAGTGTGGCAGCCCGTGGTTTCTTTCATGTGCTTCCAAATCTTTCTGCAGAGCTGCCTGGCAGAAGTGGGCCTTCAGCTGAACAGTTTGCTAGGGCTTTCTCTCAGCTCCAGGACCACACACAGATTAAGAGCTGGGGACTCTGGGATTCTCCCACGTGGTAGTGGGGGTGCTGCCCGGACTCTGTTAGCAAAAGTCCATCTGCACTTGACATCATCACTGCCCCCTCTCCTCCTAAAAGCTTAAGGTCAGGGCGTGCTGGATACAGCTCACACTGTCTGCAGAGAGCAGATTGGTAAATTTTCGGTATGAATATCTCCACCTCAGAAAAATCTGCAGAGTATACAAATCAGGGCTTGATTTATTGTTTTGCTGATTGTGTAGACTCGAGAAAGTGATGGATAAAATATTAATAATATAGGTTAAACTTAAAAGTATGTTTTTGGTTTTTTTTTTACTCCCGAAAGCTAATAGTTAAACATTTCCCATCAAATCCCTAGAATTCGAGGGAGGTAGGGAACTGGGAAAGAAGGGAGGAGGGGAGAGCTGGGCCTAATAGTGGAAAGTCCTTTGCCTAAACATGGTCGGGAGAAGAGCTCTAAAAAATTTTCACTAAACCCCAGCAAGCTGGGTAAGGCAGAAAGTGCTAGTGGGGGTTATAAAAAGTTTAGTTCCACTTAAGCAGCTGTTTCAGTGGTACTAAACGCATGAAGTGATGCCCTGGAAGATTCTGAGATGAGGCTGGTCCCATTTGGAAGCTATTTTTAAATCACAGGGTCAAGTTACAGACTGGTTAATTAACAAGTAGACTGAGCTGCTCTGGATGCCAGGCAAACCAGCCTGGCATGAGCCAGGAGGGAGGAACAGCAGCCAGCAGATTCTTAGGTCATGAATGCTGCCAGGGGAGGAGAAGAGCCAGGCCAGATGTAAAGAATTTAGTTCAAACATCATAGAACTGTGAAAACACTAATACTTACAAAATCTGCTTTGCTTTGTGTCACCTCCATTTTTTAAAAGCCCTCTTATGTGGTCTTCCCCCTCTACTGCCCAGTAAATTCAGCACTCCAATTTTTAAAAAAAATTATTTGATATCTTTCATTTTAACATCGCTTTATTTCTCTATATCTCCACCCCAAGAGCTATCCCAATGAACAAAGAATAAAAAAGAAAGGTTAGAAAAAGTAGCTAAGCAAAACTAATCAGCATGGCAATCAGATTTGACAATACATTCAGTGTTCTACATCCCTAGTCCCTCACCTGTGAAAAGAAAGGGGGAGAGGTACCTTCTCACATCTTTTGTGTGTGGGGGGGGGCAAGCTTGATCACTATAATTTCATAGCATTCAAGGTTAGGTTGTTTTGCTATTGTTTTCCCCCATTCTATTGTAGCCATTGCGTGTATTCTTTTCCTAGTTCTTCTTACTTTACTTTGTATCAGGTCAAATAAATTAACCCATGTGCTTCTTTCTCTTCAACGCATCCATCATTTCTCAAAGACAGTAATATTCCATTACGTTCATGTTACCCAGTGTGTTCATCCATTCCTCAATTGATAGGCATCTATTTTGTTTCCAGATCTTTAAATACCTCTTTTCCAAGTGAATTGACCTACTACAAAATGCCTGGTAAAAGTATCACTTAATTTGACTAATCTTGCCTCTGAAATTGGGCTTTTCAAACTGAATTTTCATTACTCTGGCTTAGGAGTATGAGGAATCTTTAAAAGTTGTTGATTTTGGTTTGTTTGAATATAGCATGAAGGCCTAAAAGACTTTTATTAAAAGACCAAAATGAAGAACTCCATCATGGATAGATCTTTTGTTTTTTTTTTAATAATAAACATTTTTACTTATAGTTTTGAGTGCCAAAGTTTATTCCTACTTCCCTTCCTCCCCTCCCCTCTCCCTGAGGCAGTGTGCAATCAGATTTGGGTTATACATGACCAATTATACAAAACATTGCCATATTAATAATTTTGTACAAGAAAACTTGAATAAAAAATGAAAGTGAAAGATAGCATGCTTTTATTCAAGTTTTCTTATACAAAATGACTAATATGGTCATGTTTTACATAATTGCACATGTATAAACTATATCTGATTGCTTGTCACCTCGAGGAGGGGGTAGGGGAGGGAGGAAAAAAAACTTGAAACCCAAAACTTTAATTAAAAATGTTTATTATTTTAAATAAATAAATAAATGGACATCTGTCTTTTTCTCTTTTGGGGGATGTCTTTGGGATATAAACCTAGCAGTGGTATTGCTGGATCAAAGGGTATGCACAGGTCTCTAGGCCTTTGGGCATAGTATGTATAGATCTTTTTTTTTTTTTTTTGGTGAGGCAATTGGGGTTAAGTGACTTGCCCAGGGTCACACAGCTAGCAAGTGTCAAGTGTCTGAAGCCGGATTTGAACTCAGGTACTCCTGACTCCAGGGCCGGTGCTCTATTCACTGTGACACCTAGCTTCTCCCTAGGTCTTTTAAAGATACCTATGATCAAGAATTGCTCTGGATGAGAGGATGGGAAAATTCATACCAATGAGTTCAAATTCCATTAAACTTTTGAAGGTCAAAGATATGACATCATCCCTTTTTGCATATGCAAATATAGAAGCTATTCCACAAGCTCCTTCATGTTGCAAGTATTTTGAAGCAACCAGTGTTTATTGGGTAGAGTAGTTATTCAGTGGAATGAACTCCTTGATGACAGTGAGGGGTAGTGAAGAGTGTTGACCATCGAGTTGGAGGACTTGAGTCCCAGTTCAGTCTCTGTCACCACTTGTGTGACTTTGGACAAGTTCCTTAATCTCCCTAGACCTCAGTTTCTTAATCTATAAAAATGAGGGGTCGGACTAAATGTTCTGTGAGGTCCTTCTACTTCTAAGCTTTTGACCTTATGGATATCACCTTATAACCATAAACTGAAGGCAAAGGTTGCCTTTTTTGTTTGTTTGGGTTTTTTTTTGTTCTGCCTTGGTATTCCCAGTACCTTGAAGATGGTAGGTGATTAACAAATGCTTGTTAGTTTAGATTGGGTTGAATTGGATTGAGTAGGAGTGCCTACTATGTGCTTTGGTATATTCTCTCCCAATGTTGTGGATTTATATTCTCTCATTTCGGATTTTTCATAATGTTTTTCTATTCTAGTAACTCATTTCTGCATTAATCCTGGTGGTAGTTTCTTGCTATTAATTCAGGAGATTTCTTTAACTCTTACTGTTTCTGATCTACTTGAAAACATAATTCCTGGAATTTCATGGAAACAGCAAGAAATAAACCTTTCAAAAACATTTCCTTTATTATGTAATAACTGAACATCTTTTTCTCACTAGGGAGCTCATCCATGAAAATGGAGTCTTTGTTTTTTAAAAGCTGGTGGCCTCCTTATTCCCCACCTGAGATCATAATGGTTTTGTAACCTCACAATCACTTTCATAGCAGTCTTGTTTGTCCAAACTTAATCCTGTTTTTATGCAATTTTCCCCAGTGGTAGTGATGCAATGGAAAATTGATAAATAAGAAAATATATGCCATGCAGAGAAAACTGTTTCTATATAGGATGTTTTTCTTTTTTATTATCTTCACTGTCTTTATATTTTAATAAGCAAACAGGATAGTTGGATTACATAAATAATGCAATAAAAATGAATTGCAGTATGAACTAAAATATATCTGTACAATGACCATAATATAAATTCTATACCTAAAAATAGAAAAAATTACATTAAGGACTGGGTTTTATAACTTCAACTTTTTATATATACATCAAAACCTTAGGTTTATTTTGACCTTCATTTCATTTCCTCCACTTGCATTCTTCATATCATGGAGTGAAAGTATTCTCAAGTTCTTAAAGGCTGTGAGGGCAGATGGGGGAGATCGAACTCCCTCAAAAGAATGTAAGCACCTGGAAGGCAGGCAGGATTTTTTTTTTTTTTGCTTTTGCTTTGAATTCCTAAAATCCTATTCATAGTAGGCAGTTAGGAAAAGCTTATTGGATTGAATTGGATTAGTTAGATCCTACAGAGCTGGAAAGACTTCAATTATAGGTATACAGATATACTATTTGTATTTGACACCTGAGGACCATCCTAGATAAGTCTGCATCAGAAAGATTTCCGTCATGTAATGATTTTTTCCTTTCATGTCAGCAACCCATGACACTATCCACTATGGCATGCAGGGACTGTAGTTTTTGTTAGTGGGGGACTATCCACAACACTTAAATTGCTGGAATTTTAAATTTAACACTTTAGTTTTTTAAATATGGAATTTGAAAAGCATCCAGGTATTTAAAAAAAATTTTTTTTGGTGGGGCAATGAGGGTTAAGTGACTTGCCCAGGGTCACACAGCTAGTAAGTGTCAAGTGTCTGAGGCCAGATTTGGACTCAGGTCCTTCTGAATCCAGGGCTGGTGTTTTATCTACTGTGCCACCCAGCTGCCGCCAGGATCCAGGTATTTTTGTGAAATTTAGAAATACCACCTACTCGGGCGGCTAGGTGGCGCAATGGATAAGCACCGGCTCTGGATTCAGGAGTACCTGAGTTCAAATCCAGCCTCAGACACTTGACACTTACTAGCTGTGTGACCCTGGGCAAGTCACTTAACCCCCATTGCCCCGCAAAAAAAACCAACCAACCAAACAAACAAACAAAAAAGAAATACCACCTACTAATTTCACAGTTGGATATTGTGAAATTGATTATTGATTACTGATTGATTAATAGTTAAGAGTTTTAGTAATCACTGTAATCAACATCTAGCATTTAGATTTAAATTTATTTTGCATAGGCTTTGGTGAAAAAGTTTGTAAAAGACTTTGTAGAAGACTGTGAACATAACTGAGACTGGACCTGTCTCTTGAGAGAAATAAATAAGATGGATGGAGGCTGATTTAACTTGGTCTGGAGATGTTTTTCATAGAACTGGATATCTGATAAAGGAAGTCAGGGGGAGAGTATCTGGTCGATGACTTTATAAAGATGTTGTTCAACTCTGCATTTTCCTTGTTACTATGGATTCTGGAGATTTCTCCCCTCCCCAGCCCCCCTTTGCAAGTTAGCATAATTATGGACTAATCATAGTCTGAATTTAGTTGGCACCAGTAGAGCTCATAAACTTATGTACCCAAACTATATAAAATGTGACTCTGACTGTAAGGTGTATTTTTGGTCAATGAGGGGACACTGACCTATTATTGGCATTTGCTAACCTTGCTAATGAATATATTTTGCTTGGACTTTTGTGCTTCAGTTTCTCTTTGTTGCATGTTTTTTACTGCAACATTTAAAATCTATTTTTCTTGTAGGAAATGAATTTCTTTTTTTTGCATTTTCTTCTCAGAATGCTTTGTGTCAAAAACTTTGTATACACATATTTTGATAGAATGCATTTATTCTGGTTATTATCTAATCTTTAATCAAAAAATAGGCTTTTTGCTTTCCTGGAAAATATAGCTAACTAGTCTTTCTCCTCTCTATGCAACACTCCCCTACTTTTTCTCCAGGATAACAATATCTAACTACTACTACTAATAATACTTACCCTGCTCAAAGTCAAAGCAATTGTCCACACATTTGGGGAAGAGATATCAAAGTGTGGGAGTGCCAGTTATTGTGATGTTGCTGTGAAGGTCTGTTAGGAATATTGAGACACTGGCAAATTGGGCTCTGAGGATGTTGTTGTTTGTCCTTCATTCTCATAGAGGACCATGACATTGAGGTGATGTCATGACTTTCGGGGAATTGGATTTAAGGGAGGCAGGGCTGTGCCAGGTCACCAGCCTTACTCTGTCCTTCGTAGTCATCTGGGTCTAGTGGCAAGATAGATATCAGGATTACTGGATAGGGCCCTCGATGTTTAAGACAATTGGTCTTAAAAAAAAAAAAGACAATTGGTATTAAATGACTTGGCCAGGGTCACACAGCTAGTAAGTGTCTGAGGTGAGATTTGAACTTAGGTCCTCCCAACTTCAGAACCAGTGTTCTATCCATTGCATCACATGGATGCCCAGGCTCTGAGGATATCATTTATTGGACTAGCACCTCCATCTGTACTCTCAGTGTGAAATTAAAATTTCCCATTCCATACCTGATTCAAGTTTGTACTCAGGGCACTCTTTTCACTTTCTCCCTCCAAAGCCTTCCCTCCCATGTTGGGGAGAACTCCTTAGACTAGAGCTAAAATGGAATGGAAGCATAGAGAGCCTAGTTCCTTTAGTGAGGAAACAAGGAATCTTAGAGCAATAAACCCAAGGCAAATCATGAAGGTAGATCAAGGACAAGTGTTGGCTAAAGTCACCAGTCCCTGTGGCCCTGCCTAGCAGTGCCTGGCTAGATCCTATGCTAGATGGAATGTAGCCCCTTATCAGCAAAGGGATTGATGGGAAAAAATAATTTTTCTCATTTGGAATGAGGGATTGAAAGATCATGCTTGCTCTTTTCATGGTGGCAAAGGATTGGAAATTGAAGGGATAGCCATCATTCGGAAATGGCTGAGCAAGTTGTGGTATATGAATATAATAGAATACTATTGTGCTATCAGAAATGATGAGCAGGTAGATTTCAGAAAAGCCTGGAAAGACTTACTGATGCAAAGTAAAGTGAGCAGAACCAAGAGAACATCGTATTTACTAACAGTAACACCGCAATGAACAACTGTGATTGATTTAGCTCTTCTCAACAATATAATGATCCAAGACAATTCCAAAAGACTCATGATGGAAAATGCTATCCAAATCCAGAGAAAGAACTTATGGATCCTGAATGCAGATTGAAGCATACAATTTTCACTTTTTTTTAATGTTTTTTCCTTTTGTTCTGTTTCTTTTTTCACAACATGACTAATATGGAAACATGCTTTATATTATTGCATATGTATAATCTATATCAGATTGCTTGATATCTTGGGGAAGGAGGAAGGGAAAGAGGAAGAAAAATTTAGAATTCAAAATCTTTCAAAAGATGAATGTTGAAAATTGTCTTTACATGTTATTGGGAAAATCACTATAAATTTTTTTTAAAGGATCATGCTTTATGGAACAAGGGAAGCCTGGGATTTTTTGCCCTCCTGGGAGAGGAGAGAGACAGAGCAGACATGCTTTAGTGATGAGTTAATGCCAAGGAAGGGTTATGCTATCCTGAAATGAATCTAATTATAAGCAGTTGGAACCATGTCTTCTTCACTTAAGGAATTATTTGCCAGCTCAAAATATTCTGTTTGCCATGTTGTGGGATATGGTGAAGTTATCCTTTCTCCACTCTTACTTCCCTGTGTTATTATTGCATGGAAATAGATATCATTACCTTCTGATGTTTCTCCACCCCATTTAAACCTTGTTTATTTACTTTCATAATGAATTTTATATCCAGATAAAGATAAGTGAGTGAGTGCTTACTATAAAGAGTAGAACATGCAAGGAAAGGAAGGTCAAAGGGGAACATGAGACCAATTGTAATTAATTTCAAGCCTATATTAAGTTTTCTCATCACTGCCCAAAAAGGAGCTTCAATAATATTAATTTATCTATTTATAGCAACAGAGGGAGTTTTAATAGTGATTCAGGATCAGATCATTTTCATCAGAAATTATTAAAGAGCTATCCATAAGAAAGCCAGATGTATTGTTTGATGCATATTATACAATAAAGGGGTGAAAATTTAATATCTATTGGATGGACAGAAAGACACAGTCATGTAGGTACAATCACATACCAGAAGCTCACTCTCCTTAATAAACTATGAGGTAACAAATTTCCAAATATCTTTGAGAATCCAAAACAAACTGTACTGAAGCTAGAACATTTTTATAGACTGAATTATTGCCCACAGCCATTTGGACATAACATTGAGCCATAAAAATTTAAGAAGAACACTTTTATCCTACACTACCATGTAGAATACCAATATCTCCAAACTACATGGAATCAAAAACTTTAAAAATATATAGCTCTGACAAAAAATTAAACTCGTGTGGGAAAAATGACACACATGGCATGCCTGGCATCCCACCTGCTACTGAAATTGTCCCAAAAATGTTTTCAGTAAATTTATAGAAGGTGAGGCTAAATCTTGATAATCTTATTTAAATGCAAGAAAGCAAAATTTTATCCTTCTGCACAGTAGTCTGAAAGACATCAAATATATAGAAGCAATAGCAAGCTAAGGACTTATCCTATTTCTAACCTAACTCCATTAAAAAGTTGAGAAGAGGGGGAGCTAGGTGGTGCAGTGGATAGAGCACTGGCCCTGGATTCAGGAGTACCTGAGTTCAAATCCGGCCTCAGACACTTAACACTAGCTGTGTGACCCTGGGCAAGTCACTTAACCCCAATTGCCTCACTAAAAAAAAAAAAGTTGAGAAGAACATAGTGTTAGTAATAAACAACATTTACATAGTGCTTTGGAGTTTGTGAAGCTCATTGTATATAAACAAAATCAAAAAGACAGGTGTTCAGGCAACAGTGGAGATGAATGTTTAGAACATTTAGACAAGCTTAAAAGTCACAGGACAACTTTGGAGGGCTCAGAAGTGGGTAGTTCACATATCCAAAGGCTACTCTGTAAGAAGGAGTAGAAAAAATAAAAGGAAGGACATTAAGTGTCAGGTTTACCTGAAGAAGCCAGAGGCAGAAAGGAGAGAAATAATTTTGGAGATATAGATACATTGATACCAAGTTCAAAAGTCAAGAAAAACTCTCTGAAGGAAGAAAGTGCTAAAGATGATCATCCAAAAGCTGAAATGTCAAAGAATTATAAGGATGTTGAAGTCTCAACTGAAGAGGAGAAAGATGCCGGAGATATGAAAGTTGGATCCCTTTTAAAATAAAAAAGATAGTAGAAGAAGCATAAAGAAGACACAAAATGAGATAGGAAGTCATACCATCGAGAGTAATATCCAAGAGTTAATGGATGGAATTGAAAAAAGAGTATTTGACTCTGTAGAAAGTCAATATGGCAGGGGCAGCTAGGTGGTGCAGTGGATAAAGCATCGGCCCTGGATTCAGGAGGACTTGAGTTCAAATCCGGCTTCAGACATTTGACACTTACTAGCTGTGTGACCCTGGGCAAGTCACTTAACCCTCATTGCCCCACAAAAAAAAGAAAGAAAGAGAGAGAGAAAGAAAATAAGTCAATATGGCTTTTTTAAAAAAAAAAACCCAAAAACCCTATCCCAAATAAAATCTGAGAATTTAGGGCAGGTGGACACAGATGAAATACAAAATGACCATGCAAAGAGTGAAGACTGTCAGCCTCCTGAGAAGGTTAACACAATGGGACCCCAGTTTGTGAGTGCATTGATTGGGAAGATCATTAGCACAGAACCCCTGCCAAGCAGGAAACACCTCCAGGCAACCTTGGCAGTGATATCTGAAATTGTTTGTGTTGATGTGCTAGAAGGAGATACAGAGTGCCAGGCTAGCTTTAAACTCCAGAGGATGCTCAAGCAGCAATCAAAGCACATGAAGAAATTAAAAAGAAATATAATTGGAAATTTGAGATAGTCTCCAGTGACCAGGAACAGAGACACTGGCAGAAGATTTTAGTAGGTAGGCAGGCTAAACTTAATCAACCCTGTGAAATCAAACAGGGAACAGAGACGTTGATCAATAAAGTTGAAAAAATTAGACTGGCCAAGACTCAACAAGCAAATCAACACATTAGGTTTTCAGAACTTGATCAAAAAGATTCGAATTTTCCTATACCTTGAGGATCTTAAAATTCACTCAATGCTTTTACCATTCTTAAGAAAGAAGTCTGTTTCCTTTTCATCGTGGTCCTACAAAAAGTTGTTTTAAAAGTCTACCTTTAATTAAATTAAACCAAACTACTTTGAGACTCTAGATATGGGTTTTCTTTTATGAAGGTAGCTTTTTTCATATGAATTTTTGGATAATTTATGTAAATCGGCTAATCAAAAGGCAAATTAACAATTAAATGTGTTTAGGGGGAATAAAAGAAACTAGGGATCCTAAGAGAAGGTGAGTGCATTGAAGACATAAGGGAAAGCTTGTGTAAACATATGGAGAGAAGAGTTGGAATGTCCTGTACAAGGAATAACAAATAGTTTTATTTGGGTAGACCAATAAATGTGTGTAAAGGGGAATAATGCAATTTAGCCTGGGAAAGTAGGCTGGAACAAGCTTGGGAGGGGGATTAAATGCTAAAATGAGGAGTTTGCTTTTGATTCTGGAGTCAACAGGGAGTTATGAGAATATCTTGTGCAGGAGAGTGACATGGTCATACATGTGCTTTATGAATATTACCTTCACAGCTTTGTATTGGATAGATTTGAGAGGATTGGATGGACTTGAGGCTTGGAGAACAATTCAGAAGCTATTGGAATATCCCAGTTAGGGGATGATAAGATTCTGAACTAGAGGTGGTGGCCATGTGAGTAGAAAGAAGAAGGGACAGATGTGAGAGATGCTGTGGAGGTAATATCTATGAGACAACAACTGATTGGATAGGAAGAGTAAGAGGGAGAAAGGAATCAAGCAGGAATCAAAGGTTATGGACATGGATAACTGGAAGGAACATGGTGCCTTATACATGCACGGAGAATTTGGGGAGAGCAGTGGGTTTGGAGGAAAATGAATGAGTTCTACCTCAGAATTATTGAGTTTGGCTGCAGGACATCCAGGGGAAATTATCCAATAGGAATATTGGTGATGTGGGAGAGGGAGAGGGAGAGAGACACAAGGGCTGGATATATGGATCTGGGAATCATTTGCATAGACATTATTATTGAACCTATAAGAGTTTATGAGATCATGAAATAAGAGAAGGATACCAAAGCCAGAGCTGAGAGGGTAGACCTACAGTAGGGGAGTGGGATATGGATGATGATTTAGCAACAGAGAATGAAAACATTGTTACATCTCTCCAGCACCATTGAGCTGGAGTCCTGGCAGAGTTGCCCTAACAGAATTGCAATGGTTCATCAGGGAAGGCAAAAATAGTGTGACATTTAAAAAGTCCAAGAGACATCATTTCTGGGTAATTAGTCATTATATTAATAACACTAGCATTTTAATACAAGAGGTCAGTGTCCCTCTCAAATGCCAAAAACCATCATGGCAGAGGGCTCATAGCTTATATGCCTATGGATGAGGGGTGTTCTTGATGGTGGCAATCAACTCTGATGGTTAACAATGAGAGAATGAATATTAAGATGAAAGGTCTGACCTATTCTAATGAGCTTTGATTCTGTTATTTACTTCTAATTTACCCCCAGTCTCGGGCAATCTAATAAAATAATTTATTCCCACTCGAATCTAAGAAGAATACAATGGGATTAAATTCCTTGTAAGGTTGGGTGGGGTCTGTCCAAGACTGAAGAGAGTTAATTCAATGTCCTTCAAGAGACTGAACTTTGAAATGAGGACTATAGAAAAAGAAGAAAACTCTGAATCTCTCCAAATCATTGGTTATTAATAATCATTTTTTTCAATAGTTAGCTTATCCATTCACACCAAGCTGCCCTGCAGGAGTAAGATAATCATGCTTCCATAAATATCAAGCATGCAAACTGTTGTCCTTTTACTACCAGGACTTGACCCAAGACTTGAGCCTTATGCACTTGGCCTCTTGGTACTAGGAACTGTGTGTATTGATGTATCTTGCTCAGTTTCACAAATGTATTTCTGAAAAGTAGGCGAATACATTTGTTTTGGGGAAGACATTGTTAGAATAAGTGATTTCTAAGGTCCATTTTAGCTCTTATAGTATGGCCATTTGTAAGGTAAGCCCTTAAATTTACCTTTTATGTAAAGTGGATTTTTATATAAGATTCCATTAAAGTAAACTATCATAGACTCACAGAGAGGCTATCTCATCCAACCAGTATCTAAGCAAAAATTTCCTTTACAACATCCTTGAAAAGTGGTCAACCAAAGGGTTCCAGAAGTAGCCTATTCTGATTTTGGATAGCTCCATTATTAGAATATACTTGTATAATCAAGGACCTTCATAGGCTTAAAGCTAGAAGAGATATCAAAGTGACCCAGTGGTTCAACTCCCTTATTTTATAGATGAGGTAACTGATGCCTAAAGAATAAATGATTTAGGGGCATCTAGATGGCACAGTGGATAAAGCACTGGCCCTGGATTCAGTAGGACCTGAGTTCAAATCTGGCCTCAGACACTTGACACTTACTAGCTGTATGGCCCTGGGCAAGTCACTTAACCCCCATTGCCCCGCAAAAAAAAAAAAAAAAAAAGAATAAATGATTTGCCCGACTTCACACAGGTAGTGAGTAGCAGAGCTGAAATTTGAAACTGGGTCCTCTGCTTTTAGAGACATCGTTCTTACCACTGTGCCACACTGCCTCTTGGGAGGTAGACTGAATCAATAATTAATGTTGATCATGCCCCCCCCAATAGGAGTAAATTAATAATTCTGAAATGAGTTAACTTCTGTCTCCTTTCCCTATGGCTGTGATTATTTTATAGAGTTAATGTTATGCTTGAATTTCCTGCACTTACCAATAAAACATCTCCTTTTGTGGCTATAGATAATAAGGATAAACCCAAGAACTCTAGGGAATGCGTGTGAGGGAAACTCCCTGGTGGGAGAGGATTAGCAATCATACCTTTTCCCAAGCTCTCCCATCCTGAGATGTTATGCCTCATTAATCCTAGCTCTGCTTGGTCATTCAGGTAACTGGGAATTTACTGCTGCCCCTGATCCCAAGGGATGCTTTGATCCCCCTGGACTCTCTTGATTTAGACTGTGGACAAACTCCTTTTTGCCTTACTTTGGGAGGAGAAAAGATGAGGGCTTTGCAAAAGCAATTTTATTGTATTTAAAAAAGGAAAATAAAACAAATTAAAAGTATAGTAATGGATAAGATAGGGTACAGATAATTATTCTAAGGTGTTATGCACTGTAAATAGGCAATTTGTTATGTCCAGAATTGAAAAGGAGGAAGGAGAATATGTTGGATTGCCATTGGGAGATTATAAAGTTCTTTTAAAAACTTCAAATTTCTCCCCAAAACAAAGTCTCCTCTTTTTTAACACCAGTGTTCTACTAGTTTTGTTGTATGTCAATGAATCATGGAACAATATGGCCTGTGAAGCATTAAAAAATGAACCTCACTAATGGGCAGTAGTGGGTACATTGTGGGTACGAGGAGGTTGCAGAACATTATAAACAAGGAATTGTGAACACAAACCAGGCTAAAAGATGTCATCAAAGAAATATATGAGTGGAAAAAGAAGACAGACAGCATTGTACAGCAGAAGGATGGCCATCTTTGGAGTTGGGAGAACTGGGTTTGCATCCTGCCTCTGGCACTTAGCACCTATGTAACTTCAGGCAAGTCATTTTACCTCTGTAAGCCTCAGTTTCCTCAGCTGTAAAATATGTTGGACCAAGTGGCCTTCGAGGCCCCCTTCAGTCTCTAAATCTATGAAAATGGGATGGTCATATGAGGAGAGCAAGGCATAACTGATGGAAAGTCCACATACTCCAATGGGATCTTCATGATGTCAAGAGAAACCAGTAAGCGGGCTAGACTCCTCACGGTGAATTTACAGGAGGACATGGACCAGAGTTGTGGAGGCTACCTGAGCATGGGCTACTTGCAATCTGGATATGATGAGATCACAGAAGTATTTTCAGAGTAAACACATTTTAGTAGCACATTGGCTTGGCTAACATCATTTATAAGGTACCCAGCCCTACCTAGATTTTTTGCTACTAGTAGTAGCCATGGGGTCTTGACAAAGTGTGCCATCATACCTGGAGACTATCAGTGTCCTTCAGTGGTAAACACAGCAGCTTTCTCTCTCTGTTTCAAATCTCCCTCCTAAGTTCCCATTAAATTCCTGCTTCAGTTCTGAGGGATACCCGGTAGCTCATAATTCATTTGCATATCACTGATGACAGACCTAATCTTTAACTCTTATCCTTTTTGGGGAGAGTGACTCTTCCAGATTCCTATCACTACAAGTTTACATTTATCACACACTACAGGACACAGTTGTATGAATAATTTACTTTATTTTTAAGTGTATTTTTCAACATCAAAGGGAAGAGAACTTGCCTTTTGGAATCTAGAACTTCCTTCCAGGCTCACCTTAGGAGACATTTCAGACAAGAAGTCTTTCTTACCCTCTCCCCTCCCATCTAGGTTGTTTGTACCCTCTCCTTCCTCAAACTACCTTGTATTTCTTTATTTATGTAGATATTGTAGTTAGTTGGAGCAGTGCTAGATAGAACAATGGTCCTGAAATTGAGAGGCCCTGAGTTCAAATCTCACCTTGTACATTTACTAGCTGGAATGAAAAGAATGGAAATTCCTAGCAGTTGGAGCTTGCTGTTTGAGGAATGACATGTAGATTAGTATGACTAGATTGGGAAGGTTGAGTTGCTGGTTTGTGAAGTTGTAACTCTTCATGAGAGTTGCTCCTGGAGGCTATAGCTGTGTGACCTTGTCACTTAACCCCAATTGCATCAAATATTCAGGGCCATCTCCAGTCATCCTGATGTATGTCCTGCCACTGAACCCACATGGCTCTGGAGGAAAGGGTGAAGTTGGTGATCCTGCACAGCCCTCCCTCACTTAAAAATCCAATTCAGTGCAAGTCATGACATCACCCCAATGTTGTGGTCCTCTTCTGGAACAAAGGATAACCAACAAGAAGAATGAAATCCTCTGTAGAATGGAAGCCCCTTAAAATTTAGGACTATTCCACTTTTGTCTGTATCTTCAATACCTAGCACAATTTCTTCTTGAAGTTCTTGAGAAATGTTGAATGAGTCTTAAGATTCTCTGATTTCCTTCAAGAATTAGCTCAAATCACCTGCAGGAAACCTTTCCTAGTCCCCCCAGCTGGTAGTACCTGTGCCTCAGAATCCTTCTTCCCTCCCTCCTTCCCTCTCTCCTTTCCTTCCTTCCTTCCTTTCTTCTTTCCTTCCTTCCTTCAATTCTAAAAGGTCAAAGCTAGGAGGGTTTGCATTCTAGGGTTTGAGGGGGACAGTCAGTGCAAAGGAATGGAAATTTCTAGCAGTTGTAGCTCGCTGTGTGAAGAATAGCATGTAGATCTCTGTATGACTGGATTACAGAAAGAGTAAAGGGGAAATAATGTATAGTATTGGGAAGGTTGGAAAGTGCTGCTTTGTGAAGAGTTGTAACTTTCCATATGAGTTGCTCCTGGAGGCAATACAGAGCCACTAGAATTTGTTTAGTAAAGGAGTGACATGGTTATACTTGTGTTTTAGGAAAAAGCACTTTGGTGGTTGTGTGGAAGATACTTTGAGTGTAGAGCAGACAAGAGACAGGAAGACAAATTAGGAGGTTATAACAGTAGAAATAACAATATGTTTGTATGTATGTGCATGTGTGTTTTTAATGAATGGAAAACTTATTTTCCCTGTTGAAATGTCTCAAAATTATACAAATTCTAAATCTTCCCATGATTTATTCTCTCCCTAAAACATCTTTGGGTTAAGAATAAATATAGGATGCTTGAGCTTAAAGGGCAATTTTAATGGTTCTATGGAAGTACCCCAAAACAAGGGCCAATAATAAAAATGCCCCTACATCTTAATTAGCACACTGTTTTCCCAGGTGGCATTAATATTTCATTAATATTTTACATTCACCACATGCTCAAAGACACATCTGTAGGAACCATTTGCCATTATTTTTAGAGTGTATATTTCAACATCAAAGGGGAGGGGAGATGTAAAGTGCAGCATGCTGGAAAAACTCAACAAAGAATCTGATCTAAAATATAGTTTAAGTGTTCCTGTTCTATTAGGAAGACTGAGTGATTTCCCCTCTACTCATCTCTCCCCTTCCCCTCCCTCTAATCACTTTCTGTTCATCAAACTGCAGATAAGAAATATAATTAAGTAGATTAGCATATCAAAACCCTCTTCTTATATTCAATCACAATTTCTTTGACCCAAATTGTATAATGCAGAAAACAAGTGAATCTGGCCTTTTCATTATTGTTTGGTGGTGGTTGAGAGCTCAGTCTGTGCATTATGAAGCCTGAGAAGTAAGAGCCTGTGGCCTTGCATAGTCATCATGTCTTAAAGAGGACGACAGGTTTAGGTGGCCTTGGGTATATGTATATGTGACAAAAGGCACTCCTCACCAGAAAGCGATTGTAAAGTTAATGGTTCTGTCAAGGTTGTGAATGAAAAGGAACTATATTAAAATGTACATGCAGAATCCTTCAGATCATAAAGATTGTTATAGAATTTGGTCAGGACTCCATGGTACTAAGTGTTTGTATTAGTAAAGAATGTTGGTGGATTTTTGAATAAGGGATTTTTTTTTTAAAAGGATCTGGACTCATGCTACACAGAATTAAGTGGTATCCAGGTGACCTACTTTTTCTAAGATGAATAGAGATATGAAAATGTCAGTGCCCCCAAAATAAAATCACAGATTCATAAAATGTCAGAGTTGGAAGGAATCTAAGAAGCCATCTAAATCAACCTCTGCCTGGGCAAGAAATTTCCTCTGTAAACCCCTGACAAATGGTCATCCAATCTTTACTTTAAAACTTCCTGTGATAAGGAGTCAACTAACTCCCAAGGCAGTCCATTACACTTTTGTATAGTTCTTAAATGTTAGGAATTTCTCCCTTACATCAAACATATCTCCCACCCTGCAACATCCACATGATACTCCTAGTTCTAGGATCAACAGGTTAGTTAATGGGTATGAATAATCTGGAAACTGTATGATTCTTATCATCCTTTTCTCCCATTTCTGCCTTTCTACCATCATCAATGCAGTAGAATGATCAATACCATCCTTTTCTAAATGCACATAAAGCTTTCCTTTAATAAAATATTCTAGAATTTTGGCCCCCCCAGAAGCTAACTTACTAATTCAGTAACACACCATTCAAACTACCAAAAGATTATTTCATAGAGACAGAAAAATAGTAAAACAATTAATATGGAAAAATAAAAGATCAAGAATCTCAAGTGTAATAATGAAAAAAAAAAGTAGAAAGGAAGGTGGTCCATCAGTATCAGATCTTTAAGTAGTAATTTAAAAATCATTTTGGTCAAAACAGGGGTAGCTGGGTGGCACAGTGGATAGAGCAATGAGCCTTCAGTCAGAAAGACCTAAGTTCAAGTCCAGCCTCAGACACTTACTAGCTGTGTGATCTTGGTAAATCACTTAACTCTGTTTGCCTCAGTTTTCTCATCTGTGAAATAAGCTGGGAAGGAAATGGCAAACCACTCCAATATCTTTGCCAAGAAAACCCCAAATGGGGTCACAAAGAATTGGACATGACTGAAACAACTGAACAACAACATTGGTTAAAACAAAGAAGTAGAATTTAATAAGTGGAACAAATTGGGTACACAGCATGATGAAGTAAACAAACACTGCAATAGCATAACACTTGATAAACCCAAAGACCTTAGTTACTGGAATAAAGATTCACCATTTGACAAAAACTTCAATTCAGCAGAAATTTAGTATAGACCATCATCTCACACCACATACTAAGATAAACTCCAAATGGATATGTTAGACATAAAAGGTGTCATCATTTTGTTTTTGTTTTTGTTTTGTGAGGCAATTGGGGTTAAGTGACTTGCCCAGGGTCACACAGCCAGTAAGTGTCAAGTGTCTGAGGCCAGATTTGAACTCAGGTCCTCCTGACTCCAGGGCCAGTGCTCTATCCACTGTACCACCTAGCTGCCCATGAGCAAATTGGAGGTGCAAGGAAGAAATTACCTTTCAAATCTGTGAAAAGGGGAAGATTTCATGACTAAACAAGTGGCAGAGAGGGTCATAGAAAATAAACTGGATATTTTTATTATATACGGTTGAAAAGGGTTTTTGTTTTTCTTTTTGTTTTAACAAATAAATCTAGTAAAGTTAAAATTAGAAGGAAAACAGGTAACAGGGACAAGTAAGTTTCCCTGGTAAAGGCCTTATATCCAAGATACATAAGGAATTGATTAAAATTTATAAAACTAAAAGTCATTCCCCAAGAGATAATTGATCAAAGACAATTTTCAAAGGAAAAAAATCCAAGCTATCAATAACCATATGAAAAAATGCTCTAAACCACTAATAATTAGAGAAAAACAAATCAAAACAATTCAGGGATTCTATCTCACACTTATATTGACAAAGATGAAAAAAGAGACAAATGTTGAAGGTGCTGAGGAAAAACAGGCACATTAATGTGTTATGGGTGGAGCTGTGAATTGGTCCAACATTCTGGAAAGCAATTTGAAATGCTGCCTAAAATGTTATTATAGTGTGTATACCCTTGGATCAACCATGCCTTAAAGAGATCAGAGAATGAGAAAAAGAACCTGCACATACAAAAATATTTATAGCAAGGTTTTTTTTCATGTTAGCCTAAAATTGGGGCTAAGGGGATACTCATCTATTAGTGAATGCACAAACAAATTATCATACATGAGTATGATGAAATATTATTGTGCCACAAGAAATGTCAAAATGAAACTTCAGAAGACTTGGGAAGACCTCTGAACTGATAAAGACTTAGGTGAGCAGAACCAGGAGAATAAATTTACACAGTGACAATATTATAGAAAAACACAACTTTGAAAAAAACTTTAGAACTCTGGTAAATTCAGTGATAAATTATTAATCCAGGAGATTGAAGATGAATCACACTGCCCCAAACCACTGCCAGAGAGGAGATGGACTTAAAAACAGAAAAAGACATACATATTTAAATGTGGTCAATGTGAGAATTTGTTTTGCTACACTATGTGTACTTATTGTAAGGGTTTGAAATTATATATATAAACCTTTTTTTTTGGTTAAGGCAAGCTCAATACACTGCAGTATGAAGAATCAAACTTCATCCTGCTTTTGGAAAAAAATTATAATAGCTAGCATTTATAAATCACTTTTAGGTTTGCAAAATGTTTTACAAATATTTTCTCATTTTATCCTCACAATAGGATCACGTAGCTAGTAAATGTCTGAGGCTGAATCTGAACTCAGGTCTTCCTGACTGTAGGTCCAGTACTCAGTCCATTGTGCTACCTACCTGGCCAAAATAGACATCACATTTTTCCATCTCCTGTAATAGGCACCTATGCAATGCAAAATGGGTTTTTCAGTGACCAGTGACAGTAACTCAGTAATCTTATAGGCAGGCTCTTTCAATACTCCAGGACAGTAGTTCCTAATGATGTTTTGTTAAGTGAACCCCTTTCCACAATAATAACAAAATGTATTATAAATTCCTGGGTTAATTTAATATACTACTCATAATATTCTTTACAATTATTTACTCCTCAAGGAACCGTTAAAGAATATTTTAGCGGGGGCAGCTAGGTGGCGAAGTGGATAGAGCACTGGCCCTGGATTCAGGAAGACCTGAGTTCAGATTCAGCCTCAGACACTTGACACTTACTAGCTGTGTGACCCTGGGCAAGTCACTTAACCCCCATTGACCCACAAAAAAAAAAAAGACTATTTTAGCTGAAACCCTTTGTAACACTGTTGTGAATTTCTAAGCGATTTGAGAACCATTAAACAGGATCCACTGCCCTAGGATATAGGACATTAGAGTCTAGTATCTTTGGGGGGGGGGGCAGGGCAATGAGGGTTAAGTGACTTGCCCAGGCTCACACAGCTAGCACGTGTCAAGTGTCTGAGGTCGGATTGGAACTCAGGTACTCCTGAATCCAGGGCCGCTGCTTTATCCACTGCATTACCTAGGTATCTTGAACTCCAAAAGTTCGACCATTTGCTTTACAAGGCAAACAGGTACTTTCAAAATCACAGAATGTCATAGTTAGAAGGATCCTCAGAGGTGATCTATTCCTATTAGTACCTGAGTAAGAATTACCCCAACAACATTCTGAAGTGGTAATCCAGCATTTATTTTTTTGTGTGTTATTTTAAAATTTTCATCTAATTAATTTTTTTTGGTTACATTTTAAGTTCTGAACTGTCTCCCTCCCTTCCTGCCCTGCACTTGAAAAGGCCACCATTTGATACAGATTTAAAAATAAATATAAAACCAAACTATGCATACTTCTATGTATCAATTCTTTCTCTGGAGGTAGATAGCATCTTCCTTCACAGGTCCTTTGTAGTTGATTTGAATATTAATACTTAGAATAACTCGATGGTTCACAATTATTTTTAGAACATTATTGCTGTTACTGTATACAATATTCTCTCGGTTCTGCTCATTTCACTCTTTATTATTTCATGTAAGTCTTTTCAGGTTTTTCTCAAATCAACCAGCTCATCACTTCTTACAGCACAGTTGTATTCCACAATTCATTTAGCCATTCCTCAATTGATAGGCATCCCCTCAATTTTCAGTTCTTTGCCAAAACAAAGAAAACTGCTATAAATATTTTAGAACATAGAGGTTCCCCAATAACCTTGAGAAATAAACCCAATAATGGAATTACTGGGTCAAAGGGTATATACAGTTTTATAACTCTTTGGTCATAATTCCAGATTGCTTTTCAAACTAGCATGTATTTGAAGAGCTATGCTGAAGAAGGGAGGGATGGGTGGGGATAAACTACCTTCTGAGGCAGCCTATTCGACTAGAATGTATAGTCATATATATATATATATATATATATATATATATATATATATATATATAATACATAGATTGAGAGCTAGAAGGGGCCTAAGAAACCATCTAGTCCAATCCATTCATTTTACCAATAAGGAAACAGATTTGAGGGGGAGGGTAATGAAGATTAAATGACTTGCCCAGGGTCACACAGCTAGATTTGAACTCAGGTCCTCCTGAATCCAAGGCCGGTGCTTTATCCACTGTGCCACCTAGCTGCCCCCAGGAAACAGATTTTAAAGGAATTTTCCCTTTATATTCATTCAGTCAAAATCTTCCTCTCTAATAATAATAGCTAGAATTTATATAGCTCCTATTGCATGCTAAGCACTTTACAAATATTATCTCATTTGATCCTCACAATCACCCTTGGAGGTAGGTGCTATTCTTTTTTTTTTTTTTTTTTAGTGAGGCAATCGGGGTTAAGTGACTTGCCCAGGGTCACACAGCTAGTAAGTGTTAAGTGTCTGAGGCCGCATTTGAACTCAGGTACTCCTGACTCCAGGGCCGGTGCTCTATCTACTGCGCCACCTAGCTGCCCCTGTAGGTGCTATTCTTGACCCCATTTTAGAGCTGAAGAAATCAAAGGCAAACAGAAATTAAGTGGTTTCCCCGAGGACAAATGTGTCTGAGGCCAAATTTGAACTCAGGTCTTCCTGACTTCAGGCCTGGTGCTCTATTCACTGAGTCATCTAGCTGCCCCAGTCAAACAACACATTAGGATAAAAAGGAAAAGTTCTCCACTCAAAGAGTCCTGATTCAGATTTTCAAGCTGCTTATAGAAGAAATTCTACCACATAATTCATGTTTCTAGAGTTGCATCCCAAGTAGAACATTTCTTATAGCTCCATTGCTCCAGGGTCCCAGCGTCTCAGTGGATCTCATCACTCCTCTGTTCAAATTTGCTTCTTGCTACTTTTTCTTTGAGTTCCTTCTACTTTCTGCTGCCAGGCTTCTTCTGCAGTAGACCACTAGAACCACCTTTTATTTTATATAATTGTTATGTAACCCCTTTGTTATATATTTAAAAAGGCATCTATATAAGCTTATTTTAAAAAAAGAAAAAGAAAAAAGAACTATTTTGCTAGCCTTCCCTAGTCAAAACATACTCTAGGTTAATCAGCATGTATTCAGTAATTTTGTCATTCAGACCCATGGCCAGACCTGAGCCAACAAAGGAGAATCCCTTAAGCCAAAGCCTTTTTTTTTTTAATTAAAATTTTGTTTTTAATTTATGGAATAAAACAAGTATGTCCATTACATAGTATAGTTTAAAAAAAAAAGATGATTGTGGGCAGCTAGGTGGTGCAGTGGATAGAGCACTGGCCCTGGATTCAGGAGTACCCGAGTTCAAATCCAGCCTCAGACACTTGACACTTACTAGCTGTGTGACCTTGGGCAAGTCACTTAACCCTCATTGCCCAACCAAAAAAAACAAAATAAAACAAACAAACAAAAATTTTTTAAGATGATTGCACATGAAAATACAAATCTATTATGTGCAACTTGCTATTTCTTTTAAATACATAATAATGATGTAAATTTCTTTCCCCCTTTTCTTCTTCCCTCCCCTCCCCCTGCTTTCTTTTTTTTTCTTTTTCTTTTTTTTGGTGAGGAAATGGGGGTTAAGTGACTTGCCCAGGGTCACACAGCTAGTGTCAAGTGACTGAGGCCACATTTGAACTCAGGTCCTCCTGAATCCAGGGCCAGTGCTCTATCCACTAGGTGCCCCCATTTGAGTATTTACAATAGTTAAATTCACTCAAAATTGTTCTTAAAACAATATTACTGTTACTGTATACAACATTCTCTTGGTTCTACTCATTTCACTCTTCATTATTTTGTGTAAGTCTTTCCATGTTTTTCTTTTCTTTTTTGGGGGGTGGCAATGAGAGTTAAGTGACTTGCCCAGGGTCACACAGCTAGTAAGTGTCAAGTGTCTGAGGCCAGCTTTGAACTCAGGTCCTCCTGAATCCAGGGCCAGTGCTTTATCCACTGTACCACCCAGCTGCCCCCCTTTCCATGTTTTTCTAAGATCATCAAGCTCATCATTTCTTTTCTTTTCTTTTTTTTTTTTTACATATAAGGTATTTTATTTTTCCGTTACATGTAAAGATAGTTCTCAACTTTTGTTTATACAAGCTTTACAATTTCAGATTTTTCTCCCTCTCTCCCCCCCTCCCCCCTTCCCTAGACAGCAGGTAATCTGATATAGGTTATATCTATATATCTATATACATATATATATATATATATATATACACACACACACACACACATATATATATATCCATAATAACATTAATCCTATTTCTGCTTTAATCCTGTTATAAGAGAAAAAATCAGGGCAGTGATGCAAAACCTCAAAATAGAAAAAAAAAACAACAGCACCCAAAACAAAAGAAATAGTATGGTTCAATCAGCATCTATACTCCACAGTTCTTTTTTTTTTTTTCTTGGATTTGGAGATCCTCTTCTATCATGAGTTCCCTGGAACTCTTCTGTACCATTGCATTGGTGAGAAGAATATAGTCCATTACAGTAGGTCAACACTCAATGTTGATGATACTGTGTACAATGTTCTTCTGGTTCTGCTCATCTCACTCATCATCAGCTCACGTAAGACCCTCCAGGTTTCTCTGAACTCTTCCTGCTCATAATTTCTTACAGCACAATAGTATTCCATTGTATTCATATACCACAACTTGTCCAGCCATTCCCCAATTGATGGGCACCCCCTCAACTTCCAATTCCTTGCTACCACGTAAAGAGCAGCTATAAATATTTTTGTACATGTGGGTCCCTTTCCCCTTTCCATGATTTCTTTGGGAAAAAGACCTAAAAGTGGAATTGCTGGGTCAAAGGGTATGCAGGGCTTTATCGCCCTTTGGGCATAATTCCAAATTGCTCTCCAGAATGGTTGGATCAGTTCACAGCTCCACCAACAATGAATTAGTGTTCCAATTTTCCCACAGCTTCTCCAACATTTATTATCTTCTTTTTTTGTCATTTTAGCCAATCTGATAGGTGTCAGTCAGGTGGTACCTCAGAGTTGTTTTAATTTGCATCTCTCTAATCATTAGAGATTTAGAAGCTCATCATTTCTTATAGTACAGTAAAATTCCATCACAATCATATACCGCAACTTGTTCAGCCATTCCCTTTTCTTTTTGACAGCCTTACTTCCCTTTAGCAGGTGTATCCTCATATCTCCATCCTATTATGTTAGGGTGAGCACATCCCTTTAATTTCCAACTATGTGTTCTAGTAACTGATGTTAAAACCATGCAAATAATCTCAAAGCTTCACTTAGCAATACCAGAAGGATAAGGTAGCTTCTGCCTTGCATGATTGTCCATCCACCCAGGTTGCCACCCTCTTTAGTAATATAATATAATATAATATAATATAATATAATATAATATAATGTAATATAATATAATATAATGTAATGTAATGTAATACAATATAATATAATATATTGTAATACAATATAATATAATATATTGTAATATAATGTAAACAATAAGCACAATATAATATAATATTATCTTGTAATCCACTTGAAACCCCAGATTTTTTCCATATGAATAGTTACCCCATATTGAGCTTGTTAAGTTGATTTTCTGAACCCATGTACAAAATTCCCCTGCCTCTGGGGCCCTTTCCTCTGTCTGTCTGAAGATGTTGGAAGGTGAACAATGGAGAGCTCCTCCCAGATCCTTCATGTAAAGAAGGGGCTCAGGACAGCCATCAGCATCACTTCCCATCTACCTGCATTCCTGGACTTTATCATGCCTCTCTGCCAGACACACTTCCTTTTCCCCAACTTTCAGCTTCTTTTTGTGTGTTAATCCCCATTAGATTGTGAGCTCCTTGAAGGTAAGGACTGTCTTTTGCCTTTCTTTGTATCCCTAGAGCTTAGCACAGTGCCTGGCATACAGTAAGCACTAAATAAATGTTTAATGACTGACTGACTGACCAGGTATTAGCTTTTGCATTTACATACTTTTAATCTGGTCAGGTGACTTAAAGTCATTCAGGGTAGTCAGGACCTCTCTCTTACAAGCTCATTTGCAATTTTCTTGGCAGAGTCACTAGAGGGGTTTACCATTTCCTTCTCCAGCTCATTTTACAGATGAGAAAACTGAGGCAAATAGAGTTAAGTGACTTGCCCAGGGTCACATATAGTAAGTATCTGAGACCCAGTTTAAACTCAGGAAGATGAATTTTCCTGACTTCAGGCCCAGCACTTTATCCACTGCATTGATTTATTTAGGTTATTAACTTCTTATTAGCCATTTTTATTCTATCCTTTCCAGTTCAAAGCTCATTCTCATTGACAGAGAAAACAAGCAGATTATGAATTGAGCAACTCTGACTTCTGTCTAGAGTCAGTTGATTAAATGACTGTTGATTGATTAATGGGATGTACTAGCACCTGGGGAGATCAGAAAAGATTTTACAATAGAGATTAGTGCTTGAACTTAGCTTTAAAGGATATGAAGAAGTATATTCTGAGTAAGAGACATGGTCTGTGCAAAGGGACAGAGACAGAAGACAGAAAATGACCTATGAGGAACAATCAGTAAATCGACCAATTTGGTTGGACTGGAATGTATGAAGTAGAGTAATGAGGAACAAGAGAGGCAGCTAGGTGGCTCAGTAGATAGAGTGCCAGGCTTGGAGTCAGTAAGCCTCATCTTCCTGAGTTCAAATCTGGCCTCAGACACTTACTAGCTCTATTAATGCAGGCAAGTCACTTAACTGTTTGCCTAGATTCCTCAACTGTAAAATAAGCTGAAGAAGGACATGGCAAACCACTCTAGTATCTTTACCAAGAAAACTCCAAATGGGGTCACAAAGAGTTGGACATGACTGAAAATGACTGAATAAGAAAATGGGGAATAAGTCTGGAAGGTTAGGGTGTAGCCATATTGTGAAGGGCTTTAAATGACAAATAGAGAAGTTCACGTTTGGCCTTGGGGCAATGGGAAGCTGCTGATGCTTATTTAGCAAGGGGGGATGGTGCTTTAGGGAAGGAGACCAAGAGAAAGGTTATTGCAATAGTCCAGGTAAGGGGTGATGAGGTCCTGAATCAGAGTAGTGATCATGTGAGTAGGGAGACAGAGGACAGGTGCTAAAGGTTTTGTGGCAATAGATTTGGAAGCTCATTGGCTTCACTCAGAAGTGATTGAGAGTAAGGAGTCAAGTATGACACCAAAGTTTTGAACTTGGGTTTCTGAAAAGATCGGTGATGTCCTTCACAGTAATGGGGATGGTCAGAAGAGGGATGGATTTGGGGGAAGACAATGCCTTAGACATGCTGAGTTGAGGCCAACTTGAGGACATTCGATTCAAAGTGTCCAACTGAAACTCGATCATGTGGAACTAGACCTTTACAGCTAGCAGAATATGTAGATCTATGTGTCATCTGCACAGAGATAATAACTGAAGTCTTGGGAGGTAATGAGATCACTGAGAGAGAATGCAGAGTGAAGAGGGCCCACCCAGTGATCCTATCCCTTCTTTTCTCAAATACAGCTTAAAACTCTTTGTTTTCTTCAAGTAAGGCAGTTCATTTTCCTAAAGCATGTCTGAGTTAAGAAGTTGATGAGTTAAGTTTGAATATATAGTTCAGTTATCTGGGGCATAGGTCTGCTCAGTATTTTTTAAAAAAAGTTACCAAAGCAGTTATTCAGACTCAGAATTCTGAGACTATAATTGCTTTTTTTTTTTTGCATTTCTTTTTTTCTTTTCTTTTAAAAATTTTTTTCCAATTACATGTAAAGATTTTTTTTGAGTTCCAAATTTTTCTCCCACCTTCCCTTCCCTCCCCCCTCCCAAAGCCATTAAGCAATTTCTGATATGGATTATACATTACAATAATGTTAAACATATTTCCATATTAGTCATGTTGTAAGAAAAGAATCAGAACAAAAGGAACCCCCCCAAAAAAAACACAAGAAAGAATAAACAATATCATATAGTTGCTTTTGATGTGACAAATAGAATAATGGAGCAAATGGAGAATACAGTATACTTCAGTGATGTGTATATGAAGAATTGAAAAAATGAAGAACTTTTAAAGTTAATAACTGAAGAAATGTGGACTAGAATAATAAAATAATTTACCTGATAATAGACAGAAAATGAGAATGGGGGGCAGAGGGAGAAGAGAGGGGCAAGAAGGGAGGGAAGAAGAGAGAAAAGCAGAAATAGAAAGAGGGGGAGTGAGAGTGAAGCAGAGGGGGGAGAAAGAAAGGGAGGAGGGAAAGACAGAGACAAAGACACAGAGAGAGAGAGAGACAGACAGACAGACTGAAATGAAAGGATTAATATCAACTATATCAGCTAAGCTTAAAGCTAAAAGTTATAGATACTACAGTTGCTATTGAGAAATAAATTCAGTTGAACAGAGGAGCAACTTGGAAACAGAGAATAAGAGAAATCATCGTGTGGCTCAACTGGTTTTGTAGTGGGCCTGGGGTCAGTCAGAAGGTTCTTTCTATGAGGAACAAAACAGTTAGGCAACTTGCTGACATGTTCTTTCTATGAAGAACAAAACAATTAGCCAACTTGCTACAGACATACCTCAAGGGTACAAGGAAAATAGACGCAATACAAATCGATAACAGGAGGCCAGATATGCATATTGCACGATTAGAACTAGGAGGTGACGATGACCCAGGAACTCAAAAATGTAAACATTACTGTTTCAAGTATCCCCAGCCTCTCAAAAGCTGTCATTTCCCATTTTCAAGTCTCCCCCATCTACCCCCTCCCCAGTTGTTTTTCAGTCTCTTCACTTGGCACGTAGCCTTCTTTGTCTGTAAACAGATATAAGATCAACTTTTTCCTACTTGGGGAGGTAGTCTCCATCTTAACTCTGCCTCCTGGCCATGTATTCCTCTCTCCTAATATATCTCTCTATTTTACAAGATTTGCTGTGAGGCTCCAATTCTTTGGGGGAATTTGCCCTTCTGAACTAGGTCAGAGTTCCTTCTATAACATTAAACCCCTCCCACAACAGTTGGATAGACATCATTGCTGGTGAGGTATTTGTCAAGCATATTGTTGTCCAATTGTGTCCAACTCTTCTCCACCCCATTTGGGGTTTTGTTGGCAAAGATACTGGAGTGGTTTGCCATTTCCTTCTCCAGCTCATTTTACAGATGAGGAAATTGAGGCAAACAGAGTTAAGTGACTCGCCCAGGGTTACACAGCCATGAAATGTCTGAGGCTGGATTTGAACTCTGGTTTTCCTGACTCTAGACCTGGTACTCTATCCACTGAGCCACCTAATCCATAGTATGATCCATAGTATGGATCAACTCAATTTAGCAACAGAAGCATCTGTTCAACACAGAAGCCACATTCATCAAAGATGTTTTATGGACAGTTCTTGAGACAAAGGATAATCAATTGTAAAGTTCCAGAGTTGTGAATTCATCTAAACATATGGATTTTCCTCACTCAAGTGTTTCCTTGCCAAGTTTCTGATGTGTGTGCAAACTCTCCAGCTTAGATACTGAATTCCTTGGTGAGAGAGTATGACTCGGGTTTATGTGTGGATTGAGATGTATTTATTATCCCTGCAATTGCCTTAATGCACAAATACCTGTAATGTTGTTTTCATTATTTATTTTGTGATATTGCTAACAAAATGGTTGTGTTTGAGATCTAAATGTGCCATCTTAGTAAGTACCTGGTTTTGTGTAAATGGGAGCATGTTTGTGGAGGCTTGAGCACTAAAGTGTTAGAGGGAGTGTATTCCCCCCACAACAGGAAGTCTGAGATAGTCTGATACATCATAGTTGTCCTTGTCAGTCCTTTATTTGAAACCAAGGTGGTCACACATTCTAAGCCATAGTTCAGAAATTCTCTTACAATCTTCATACTTCTCTCCCCAGAGATTCAGTTCACAGAACAAGTCTAAGGGCTAGAAGAAGGCTTCCTAATTCCTGAACCATCCCTAAACAAGAATTCCTCCTACAATAGCTCTAACAAGTGGTCATCCAACCTTTGTGTCAAGATCTCCGATCGGGGAAACTCAATACTTTCTGGGGCAAGCCATTCTACTTTTGGACAGTTCTATCCAATTAGGATGCTTGTTCCAGGCTCTGCCTTCTGGGGTCACATAGACCATGGCTTCTTTTTTTTTGTTTTTGTTTTTGTTTTTGTTTTTGTTTTTGTTTTTGTTTTTGTTTTTGTTTTTGTTTTTAGTGAGGCAATTGGGGTTAAGTGACTTGCCCAGGGTCACACAGCTAGTAAGTGTTAAGTGTCTGAGGCCGGATTTGAACTCAGGTACTCCTGACTCCAAGGCTGGTGCTCTATCCACTGCGCCACCTAGCCACCCCAGACCATGGCTTCTTAAACTTTTTCCACTTGCGACCCCTTTCTATCAGAGAAATTTTTATGTGACTCCACATATATAGGTATATAAAATAGATATACATAACCTTTTTTGGGGGGGGGGAATGAGGGTTAAGTGACTTGTCCAGGGTCACACAGTAAGTAATACATAACCTTTTACTGTTGTCAAATTTTTCATGACCTCCACATTCAGTTGCATGACCCCATTTAGGGTTGAACCCACAGTTTAAGAAGCTTTGACCTAGAACAAATCTAAACCCTGTTCCATTTAACAGATATCCAAGAACTTGGATTTATCATGTCTCTCTGAAACTTTTTGTTCCTGGCTTTGCCTCCCCAGCTCCTTCATTTGATCTTCTTGTAGAATGTCCTCCAGTTGTCTCATCATCTGGGTCTTCTTCTTCTGGATATGCTCCAGATTGTCTATGTCTTTCCTGAAATGCAGTTTCCGGAACTGAGGTTGCCCAGGGTAGAGTATAGTGTTCCTTTATATACTGAGTGTTGGCAAAATTGCCCCTTCCTTATACTACACACTCTGCTTCTCTTAATGAAGCTTGGGATAGCATTACCTGTTTTGGTGGCTCTATAATACAGGGATTCACATTTAGCTTGCAGAACACCTAAATTCCAGGGCAGAATATCATCCCCATACTCAAAGATAAGATTTCCTTCCTTGCTGGAGACTGATTATTCAAAGCACAGCAAACAGAAATCAGAGAAGGTATACAGATGATAATATACCAGACAACACACAGGATAAATTTGCTCTCCCATTGGGAGGAAGATAGCTCAGTTGAGAGAGAAAGAACTCTAAATTTCATTCAAAGAGAAATCCTTTTCAAACTTATCAAGATCTTTGGGGATCCTGACTGTCATCCAGTGTGTTAGCTACTCTACAAGCTTCATGTCAACTGCAAATTTGCAAAGCATATTACCTATGCCTTCATCCAAGTAACTGATTTTTTTTTTTGGTAGGACAATGAGGACTAAGTGACCTTGGGGTCACACAGCTAGTAAGTGCCAAGTGTCTGAAGCCAGATTTGAACTCAGGTCCTCCTGAATCCAGGGCCAGTGCTTTATCCACTTTATCCACTGTACCACCTAGCTGCCCCCCAAGTAACTGATGTTTAGAACAGTATTTTTTTTTTTGGTGGGGCAATGAGGGTTAAGTGACTTGCCAGAGCCACACAGCTATCAAGTGTCAAGTGTCTGAGGTTGGATTTGAACTCAGGTCCTCTTAAATCCAGGCTGGTGCTCTATCCACTACACCACCTAGCTGCCCCCAAGTAACTGATTTTTTACAAATTCTCTGTCAACTATTTTTGTTCTTTACTTCCTAGTGAGTTCATTATATATCCTTGTTTTCATTATCTGCATTCTAAAATCTAAGTTGAATACCCCATGATCCATATTGTTTTCCTAAACAGCTTCCTGTTTTCTGTCTCACTTTTTAGTGTTTGCCTCTCCATAACTGATGACAATGAAGAAATAATGAATGAATGAAAAGTCATTTAAAAAATACCTTCTATATGCTAAGCTCTAGTGTGGAGAAAATATAGCACATATTTAAAAAAATTTTTTTTTTTAGTGAGGCAATTGGGGTTAAGTGACTTGCCCAGGGTCACACAGCTAGTAAGTGTTAAGTGTCTGAGGCCGGATTTGAACTCAGGTACTCCTGACTCCAGGACTGGTGCTCTATCCACTGTGCCACCTAGTTGCCCCTGGGTGGAGAAAATATAAATACCAAAAGGAGACATCTAGCCTGTCCTTGCTTTCAGAGATCTTACTTTCTAATAGGGGGATGCAGCATGTGTAGGCAAGTAGGAGTCAGGAAAAGGGGTTTTGGTATGAGACGTCAGGGGTTGTGAATGGAACCACAGGGAAGGTGATGATCATGCCCTTACCAGTAGCAGTGGTAGCGCTGATCTGATAACGTTGGCAAAGGGCCTCAAAAGCTGGAAGCCTGACTTTTCCAGAAGTCATTGAGCCTTTTTGTATTTCAGCTTTCTCCTTTGTGAAAGCTGAGAACTGTTTGTTACTTGGCAACCTTTCTGGACAACCTTTCTTGGGGACTTTCTTAAAGCCTCCAACCATCACCATTAGGAAGCTTTGGGCCCTACTTATCATGACACACATGGATAAAAAAGAAATAAAAACAGCTTTGAAATTTACAAAGTGCTGTAAATACATAAAATCATATTTGAGCCGTCCCACAACTCTGCCCGTTACCATTATTTTACAAATGAGGAAATTGAGGCTCAGAGAGATTAAAATTATTATTAGCTAGCATTCATTTAGCACTTTAAGGTCTACAATGCACTTTACAGACATTATTCTATCTGACCTCACAACAATGCTGAGGGGTAGGTGGTATCATCCACATTTTACAGTTGAGGAAACTGAGGCAGAGTGAGGTTAAGTCACTTGCCCAGGATCCCACAGTTAATAAATGTCTGAGGCAGGATTTGAAATCTAGCACTTTAGTCTCTACCTACCTAGATACCTCCAAATTACTAAATGACTTCCCCAGCGTCAAACACCTTGTAAGTGTTGGAGGAAGGATTCAAACCCTGGACTTCCTGACTTTTGAAGTTGAGGGCTTTGTCTACAGTACTCCCATAGCCTATCAGTCACTAAACGATTAGCCTGACTCTTCCAGAAGTCATTCAGTCTGTTTTTTATTTCAGTTTTCTCCTTTGTGAAAGCTAAGAGCCATTGGTAACTTGACAACCTAAAAGAGTATTGGAAACCTAAAGGACAGTGTCAATGCCCAATGCCTCTCTGGCTTCCTGTGTGTTCACAATAGTCCCACGCTCAAAAATCCTTGTGGTCACTGTCCACCACGTGCCAGGCAGCAAGGCAAGCCATGTCCCGTCGGGGTTATTCAGGGACATAGGAGAGCAAGTCAAATTTCCAGGAAAGCTGATACCTGGCAAAAGCACACCCTCTATTTTAGGGCCACCCAGTTATGACTGGTTAGCACTAAAATAATTGGCCATTACAAAAATGTAAACAGCGATGACATGTGTAGTATTTGTCACCAAACACAGGTGTTTGACCCATTGAGATCTGCTCCTGGACAGATGTCCTCCCCTTCCTTGTGTCATCCTCAGTACAATGTTGACCTTTCCCAGCTATCACTGAGCAGGGGTGGGGAGGACAAGGGAGGGGTAAGAGGCTAGGGAAAGAAGCAAGGTAAAGTCAGGTAGGGCATAGAGCTTTTATTGTATTCTATACTCCACCAAATGGCACAATAACTACTATATGAACTTCTCTTCTCCTGTTCCACTGCCTCTTTGGTCTCTCCTCCAAGGGAAGAGTGCTGGGCCTAGAGACAGGAAGACTCACCTGCCTGAGTTCAAATCTTGCCTCAGATACTTACTAGCTGCGTGACCCTGGTCAAGTTCCTTAACCCTGTTTGCCTCAATTTCCTCATCTGTAAAATGAGCTGGAGAAGGAAATGGCAAATCATTCCAGTATCTCTGCCAAGAAAACTCCAAAATGATGTCACAAAGAATCAGAAATGGCTGAAATGAATGAACAAGAACAAAAAGAATGAGCACTTATATAGCTCTTTGGGGTTTGCAAAGCACTTTACATATGTTGCACGTATTCTATGTTACATAATCTTTTTTAACAACCCTGGGAGGTAGGTGCTATTATTATTCCCATTTTATAGATGAGGAAACTGAGGCTGAAAGAAGTTAAGTGACCTGCCTAGGGTCACATTAATGTGTCTGAGGTGGGATTCAAACTCAGTCAGGTCTTCCTGACTCTAAGTCCAATGCTCTATCCACTACAGCTATCTGGTGGTCTTTATCATCATGTCACTTAAAGTTGTCCTAGGATGGTTATTGTTAGGGTTCTGGCTCCATTTGTCATGTCTCCTCTGGAACTAGGATGGTTTATGCTTTAAAGGTTTTAGGGGTTTGTTTCGTTTTGTTTTTTGACATCTTTCTGAAATCCAGGATTAGAGCAGGGTGGTATAAAGAGTTCTGATTTGTAGTTAAAAGGTATTGTTCAGTCATTTTTCAGTCATGTCTGATTCTTTGTGACTCCATTTGGAGTTTTCTTTTTTCTTTTTTTTTTTGTGGGGCAATGAGGGTTAAGTGACTTGCCCAGGATCACACAGCTAGTAAGTGTCAAGTGTCTGAGGCCGGATTTGAACTCAGGTCCTCCTGAATCCTGGGCCAGTGCTTTATCCACTGTGCCACCTAGCTGCCCCTGGAGTTTTCTTGGCAAAGATACTGTAGCGGTTTGCCATTTCCTCCTTCAGCTCATTTTACAGATTAGGAAACTGTGGCGAAGAGGGTTAAGTGACTCACTTGGGGTCGCACAGCTAGTAAGTGTCTGAGGCCAGATTTTTAACTCAGGAAGAGGGGTCTTTCTAACTCTAGGCCAAGTACATCCACTGTGTCACCCACCTGCCCCCACTTTTTACTAGCGGTGTGATTTTTGACAAGTCATTTAAATAGATCTCACAGGATCATGGTTTTAGGACTGAAAGGACTCAAAGTCCATTCAGACCAAGAATTCTTTTTCTTTTTCTTTTTTTTTGGTGAGGCAATTGGGGTTAAGTGACTTGCCCAGGGTCACACAGCTAGTAATTGTTAAGTGTCTGAGGACAGATTTGAACTCAGGTCCTCCTGAATCCAGGGCCGGTGCTCTATCCACTGTGCCACCTAGCTGCCCCCAGACCAAGAATTCTTAACCAGGGGTTTATGAACTTTTTTTTTACATGTTGACAATTTATTTCAATAATATTGGTTTCATTCATAATATTATATATTTTACCTTTATTCATTTGAAAATATTATTCTGGGTAGAGGGGTCATGGGCTTCACCAGACTGCCAAAGGGGTCCATGACATTAAAAAAATGGTGAAGAACTAGATCAACTCCAAGATCTTCATTTTACAGATGAGGAAACTGAGTATCAAGGAGGTTAAGTGACCTGCCCAAGGTCACACAGATAGCACAATCAGATTTCTTATGCTGGGTCTCTAGAACCATTCTCCTTCTACCACTCCAGTTTCCTCATTTACAAAATGAGGGGGTGGAACTAAATGTTGGGGAAGGTCCCATCCAACCGGAAACCTCTGCTCTTGTAGTCTCAGCTTCATTTCTGACCCATTTATCATCACGTTGCATCAGTTTTCCGGGGGACCAGAATCATAATAGAGCTGGCCACTAGATGGTGGCTGAAAACCTCCGATCATCCTTCTGACTGCGGGCTACCCCAGGGCCACCGTAGCCAAGGTTGACTAAGAAGCCCAGCCCCCTGACAAAAGCGAAGCTAAGCCATGCAACATTTATGAGAGAAGTTAATGCACAACATATTTTATATTTATGTCCAAATAACAGGACTGCAATGAAGCTAATTTCTCACATGCACATCAGTGCCTTAACCAGAAGACATCCTAAAACAAGAGCCATTCATTTGGAGTCCCTCATAGCCTATTATATATTAATAAACTCTTATGATAATATATTTTTAGGGATCCCAGTGATTCCATATCCAGGAAAGTTAATACCCTCCCCCCCCCCACGCCAATGAAACACTTTAGAAAGGGCTAAAAACTAAAATTAAAATTGCTTCATCAATTTTGATGCCAAGAGGTTTTATTATTTATATTTGTCCCATGGTTTAAAACTATGTTTAGAAGTGCTAGCTGAAATGTATTCTGTGCACCAGCTCAGTCTGACAATTTGCTGTTTATTGTCTCATTACCCTGTTCCAGGGGAAACCCTAAGAACGCCTTTGGGGTGTTTGAGTTCATAAAAAGCATCCGCCACCTAGTGGTAGAATTCTTGGGCGATGGAAGAGCTACTATTTTCATGCTTGGTAATCACTGCTGCATGGGTGTACCCTCTCCTGACAATAACAGTAGTCCCTCCGGAAGTCTTTGTGAGTTGGTATATTTGAAAAAATTCATCGCCCGGCGGCCAGATTTTAGACAAATTTGTCTTCAGATTCCTGCCATTTATTACCTGTTTTACCTCGGGCAAGTCAATTAACTTCCCTAGACCTCATTTCCTCATCTGTAAAATGAAGGGGATTAGACTACATGTTCTCCGAGGTTCATCTAGTTCTAGGGCCATGCTCCCATGATATAGCACGTTCTATAAAGAAGCCTCCCTCCTTCTCTGTGGGTGTACATGTGAGCTGGTCCAACCATTCTGGAAAGCTATTTGGAATGAGGCAGAGAAAATGACTAAAATATCTGCATCTTTTGATCCAGAGATTCTGATGCTAGGGACATAACCCAAGGATATCAAACAGAAGCATCGCACATCCCCCAAAACACTTATAGCAACACCTTTCATAACAGCAAAGAACTGGAAATGAAGAGGATGCCACCAATTGGGGAATGGCTAAATAAGTTGTGATACACGAATGCAATGGGATATTAACGTACTGTAAGAAACGATGAATATGATGAATAAAAGAGAAGCTTAGGGACTCATATGAACTGAGGCTAAATGTAGTAAACAGAACTAGAAAAGCAATATACACAGTAACTAAAGAAGAAGGAGGAGGAGAAGGAGAAGAAGAAGGAGAAGAAAGAGGAGGTGGAGGAGGAGAAGGAGAAGGGGAAGAAGAAAGAAGAAGAAGACGGAGGAGAAGAAGAAGAAGGAGGAGGAGGAGGAGGAGAAGGAGGAGGAGGAGGAGGAGGAGGAGGACGAAGAGGAGGAAAAAAAAGAGAAGGGGGAGAAGACCTTCCCAGATCTGCCATCCAATAGAAATGACTTTCAGGAATTTAAGACCACGTCTAGACCATGCTGAGAAATCAGGCTAGGACTGGAAAACCCCAAAGTAATTTTTCTTTTAAGTTTTACAAGTTGTAGTTTTTGCCTTTAATAGCTTAAATTTGTGTGTTTGTATCTTGAGAGAAATACTTCATGCCCACATTTGACAGTATTGAGCATTGGGAAAGATCCGAGTTCAAATCCAGCCTCAGACCCTTAATAGCAGTGTGACCCTGTCTGTGCAAGTCACTTAACCTCTGTCTACTCCAATTCCCTCATAGGTAAAGTTGAGGATAATAAAAGCACCTTACTTCCCAGGGTTGTTGTGAAGATCAAATGAGAAAATATTTGTAGAGCACATTGCAAACCTTAAACTGTTTTGTAAATACAACCATTATGGGAACCATAATGTGAACCATGTGAAAGTCAAAAACTAAATGTTAATTCATTGAACCTATGGGAAATAGGAGGCTAGGTTCCTCTGAATACCCCAAACTGTAATCTTTCACTAGAGGTGGCTGAAAATACACCTTTCTGCATACAATTCTTTGTAATAAAACATGAATTCTGCATGCACTTTTCCTAATACAGTAACCATAAAATAACACATAAAAGGCAGTATACAAAATAAAAATGTTAACAGGCAAAATATTTTTTCTCACTAGTAATTCCCCAGAATTCTGTGACCTTTTGTGCTAACAGCACAATTAAAAATATTAATTTCCAACTATATTCACTTTTTATAACACACAAAATCAACAGTACCATACATACTGTAAAGCAAATAAAATTCTTTTTTTGTGCGTTTTGTTTTGTTTTTGTGGGGCAGCGAGGATTAACTGACTTGCCCAGGGTCACACAGCTAGTAAGTGTCAAGTGTCTGAGGCTGGATTTGAACTCAGGTCCTCCTGAATCCAGGGCCAGTGCTTTATCCACTGCGCCACCTACCTGTCCCCTGCAAATAAAATTTTTAAAACAAAACCATTTTTTAACCCGAATCTTACCTTCCACTGTGTCATATGATGGTATGAGGGCGTTGTATTGTATACTATACTGCTGTCAAGCTCTCTGCCATGGCCCCTAAAAGCCAAGGGAGAGTTAACTGGGACTTTGGTTGCTGCTATTGTCTGAAACTGGTGTCACCTCTGACATGCCGTCCTTCACGGCTGGTAGATGGCATTGTAGATCATGAAGGACATATCAGCATGAAATAATCCATAAGTGACATCTACTTCATGTGCCGTTTGAGATCCTTTAGGGTCTTGGAGTATGGGAGCATGGCAGAGGCAAATCCACGTTTACCCTTGAAATCTCTAGTCAGCTGGTTGAGTATGCCAAGCCCCCTTTCAAGCTTGGAAACTGTGAGAGGCACAGTCTTCGGAGATCATTCATCATCGTCGTCTTTGCTGTCATAAAGACCTTCCTGCAGCATCACATCCAGCTCCTCATTTGTCAGCTGCTCCACAAATTTCCATTCATTTTTTTCCTCTTCTGCACATATAGCCCCAAACGTACCAGGTTGCTGACACAAAAGTGAAAGTGACTAATAAAATCACAGGAATGTTTGAAGTGGCACAAGTTAAACACAGGAATGTTGAGGATTGACTGTACTAGTTGTTATTACTACTATTATTGTCTGCACATACCCTTGATCTCACCTTCCTCTGTCTTCGGCTATCATCCCTACTTTTCCCATAATCCACTATCACCCCTACTTTTTCTCTCATCTTCAATCTTTCCCTAGGTGGCACAAATTGGACAAAGTGCTCGGCCTGGAGTCACAAAATCAAAAAGATCTGATTTCAAATCCAGCCTCAGACACTTACTATGTGACCCTAGTCAAGTCACTTAATCTCTCGATGTGCCTCGGTTTTCTCTGCTACAATATGGGGATCATAATAGCACCTACCCCAATGGATCAAATTAGATAATATTTGTAAACCACTTAGCACAGTTGCTGATACATAGTAGATGCTTACCAAAGGCTTAGGTGGTGCACTGGATAGAGAACTAGCCTTGAAGTGGGGAGTGTCTGAGTTCAAATTTGACCTCACCGTTTACTATCTCTGTGACCCTGGGCAAGTCACTTAACCCCAATTGCTTCAAACATCCAGGGCCATCTCCAGTGATCCTGATCTTGCCACTGAATCCAGATGGCTCTGGAGGAGAGAGTGAGGTCAGGAACCTTGCACATCCCTCATTTAAATTCAGTTCTTATATCTTACATATGCCTGGTTATTTACATGTCATCTCCCATATTAGAATATAAGCTCTGTGAGGACAGGGACTGTTTATACCTTTCCTTATATCTCTAGTGCTTAGCACAGTGCTGGCATATAATAAGCATTTAATAAAATGCTTAATATAATGTAATATGTAATGTAACAATGTATAACATGACACAACAATAAATATATACATATATGCATGCATACATGTACACACACGTGTATATACACATAGGTGTATATGTACACCTACATATACATATGCATATACATACATATATACATATAATGTTTTACATTCTCTGTCTTACAATTTAATGTGATCTTCTTGAGGGTGGGCACCATGTTTTTTCCTTTTGAAGTGTGGTAAAAAGTTTTTAACAGTCGGTTAGTGAATACGGAAAGACGCCAGTTTTTAAAGGACCACCCTTTCGGGGAGGAGACCGACGGCCATGCATGGGCTACGCACGCCAGTCGGGCTGGTAGGCACTCCACTTCCGGGGTGCAAGCTTAAAAAACAAGGAGAGCCGAAAAGAACTCCCACTTCCGTTCTCTCCTTGCCTTCACTCCTCATATCACATCATTCCTCTGCTCAAAAATTTTCAATAACTTTTTTATTATCTGTTAAATAAAGTATAACTTCCAATATGGTCATTCAAGGCTCTATACAATATGGCTCCAACAGCCTTATCCCATAATTAGCCTATCACAGAAGGTATGACAGTATAGTAGGAAAAACACAGGTTCTGGAGTCAGAAGGAATCATTCAAGCAATACTTTGGATATTTATGTAGCCTCTTCCACCTGTAGGTCAGGAGGGAATGGCTAAAGGTACCAAGGGGCAATCATTTAAACACATAAGCCCCAGGAACATATAGTTTTCCTCTTTTTCTTAGCTTGGGAGAAGATGGAGAAAATCTTAAACAGGATTTGGTATTAGATAGCACAAGATCTTAGAGTATGCTGGGCTCGAGCAGAGGCTGAAAAGATTGCAAGCTTTTCTCCAGGAGAAAAAAACAGAAACAAAACCAAAGCATAACTATGCTCTTGTCTCTAGGATAGGCAGCAATTCAGAGAAGTTGGTAAATGTGAAGCGGACCAAGACAGAGTTGTAACACAGATAGTACGAGTCTTAAGGACAGATTTGAACTAAGGACGATGAGTCTTCCTGACTCCAGGCCTGGCGCCCTATCCACCATGGTGCCACCTAGCTTACCATCCATATATACTAGACACAGGAAAGAGGAAATGAATCAGCTGCAGAATTAATTGAGCAGGAGTTATTGTTGTTGTTTGTCCTTTGTTTTCAAAAATGCCCAATGTACAGAAAGAGGAGAGCTGGGAGAACTCCCTTTGAAAAATTGACGCTGGGGTGCTCAGTGGCATCCAATACAGAACACAGCCAACACTAGAGGCAATAGCAGCAGCAGTGAACACATAAGATCAGCCTCAAGCTTGGTGAATGCTCCCAGGCTGCAGAATCTAAGTGGCAAGTATGGGACTCTTCATTCCTCTTTCTCTTCTGTCAGTTTAGAAGGGCCCCAAACCCCCAATGATTGCTATTTTCTATTTTCTCATGCCCCACTGTCAGTGGAAGTTTGTAAGTCTGATTCTTTTTTTAGAAATGAGTTTTCTTCCACTGTTTACAGGCATGTCATTACTTGTAATCAGAGTGTGCTTTTAAAAAACTATTTCCTAGAGCATATATAAGCTATCTGAGTAATACTTGTGTATATGTATACACTGGTCTTGGAGTCAGGCAGATCTGAGTTTGAATCCTTCCTCAGACACCTACTAGATCTGCAAACTTGTGTGACTTAAACAATGTTTGCTTAGGTGTTCTCATCTATAAAATGAGGGTAATAATAGCACCTAACTCCTGGGTTGTTGAGAGGATCAAATGAGATATTTGCTTTGTGAATATTAAAGTCCTATATAAATGCTTATCATTATCATCATTATAATTTATCATCATCAATCATCATCACCCACCCCAGGAAGCAGTAGATTCCCATTTCTGGAGATCTTTAAGTGAATCCGGATGACATTCATCTAGGGTATTTCTGTTGAGATTGTACAAGAATCCAAGGCCCCACCCAACCCTGAGATTCCATGATTCTGAGAATAGAGTGAACTACAAGTAGAGCTGAAGTAAGGCAGTAGAAGAGATGGAAAGATAGGAAACTGAGGTGTTCCTAACTATGGAGGTGGAACAGTTCCAAATAATGATGTGTTCTCACATGTGTCCTCACGTGTGGGTGACTAAAATGGAGTAAAGGTCATGAAAGGTCAAAGGAGTTGAAAGAAGTCCCAGGATGATGACCTGTTTGGTTGGTTGACCTTTCGTCACCTTTAGGAGACACATACAAGACTGATTCAGGGATCAAAAATTGGTAGGGTGGGTGAGGAAGAAAAGTAATCCCTTTTGCTCACCTAATTTGAGGCTGTCATATATCCAGGGGCCAAGGCAAGGGAAGCTTGGTACAAATTAAGAGTCGGATATAAACAAACCATCCCACATGTTTATATTTATAAGCAAGACTGGAAAGACAAGTACAAGTTCTAGTTCCAGTGTCTTTAAAAAAGTTGCTTCATGAGGTCACTTTTAAGAATAAACATGTCAGTCTTAAGATCACACGGCATGGGACTCGCTGTGGAGTTGTTGGGTGATATGTTATGACAATGGCCTTAAAATCCCAGAATCCTAAGTTTAGCTCCATCTCTGTTTTTTAATTCCCAGCCCCCATGATGCAGGTTTAACTAGTGCTGGGCTTGAAATCTTATATAGTGCTACAGCCCAAAGATTTGGGGGTCTGTGACATGCATCATGTTCCTACTATGTGCAAGACATGAGTCCAAAGGTTTAAGCTCAATCATCACATTCTATGGCAAAGAGGAAAGGCCCACACGGCAAAAGGGAGGGAGAGAATATGGGGTTATGTAAACTAGATTTAAGGAAAGACAAAACATAAATAAATAATGCATGAAAACAAAAATGACTCCATTGACAGCTACCATAATTCAAGACTAATATATTTATGGAAAGACATCATGGTAGAGTAGATAAAGGGTTGATCTTAAAGAATCAGGTGGACCTGGGGTCAGGTCCTTCTTCTGACTCACAATGGCTATGTGACCTATGGGTGACTCACTTAGCTTTTTAATACACTGGGACAACACCCCAAGATTATAAATCTCAGAGGAGTTTTTGATCTGCATGAGGGAGGGAATTCCTTACTCATCATCAATGAAATCACAAGCCTGGATCAAACATATTTACATATGCACTAGTGCTGTGATATATACACACACACATATACATACATATACACATATATGTATAGCAGTAGTAGGCTTCCACCAGTCACGGACGACCATGGATCAGCGCCTTGAAGAGCCACAGGCTCTGTCTTTAGCTATAGATAGAGCTATAACTATACAATTAGGGATAGTACACATGTGTATGAGAGTCAGGGGAGGGGTAGGGAAAGGAAGAGAGAGGAAAAAGTAACAGAGAGATGGAGAGCCAGTCTTAGAACTAGAAAGACCTAGGTTCAAACTCCACCTTTAACACAGGAGCTGTGGGATACTGGGCAAGTCACTTAACTTCTCAAACTACTGAGACTTTAACCTGTAGAACAGGTGACAATTTGCTCTGGTGAAGGGACTTTCCTCACTAGGAGTTCCCTATACCTATAAAATCACAGATAAGGCTCAAAATGTGTATGTGTGTATACATGCATATGTGTGCCTAATTTGCTCCATTATTCTTAGTTAGACTGTGAGCTCCTTGAGAGCAGCACACTAATGTGTCCTTTTGCCTTTCTTTATCCTCAGCCCTTACCACAGTGCCTAGCACATAGTAGGAGCTTAATAAATGTTTGTTGAATGACTGACTGAAAACAAAACAAACATAATCCCTTCTAACCACTGGGTGTTGGTATCAATTCAGCCCATTCCTCAAATGGGGAAATTTTCAGCTCATGTTACCATTAATTAAATACTTCTTAAGCTCTAGAATATATTCAATATTCATAGAGTTGTGTAATTAACCTCTTTTCCATCCTTAATTCTATAATATTTATCCAGCATGTTTAATAGTTAGGGTTTATTTACTTAATTTGTGTTTACATTTATTAGATTTACTATAAAACCAAGGCAAAGCCTGTCTGATTTTTCTGGAACAAGGCAAAACCACATCCCCTCCTTACAACAATGTGAATGAACAGACCTCTGAAAGGAAGTTGAGCCCTCATTTATGAGAGAGGAAAAGCAATGAAGGACAAGAGAAGATCTTGGCGATGAGATATTCTCCCTCCCCTGACACAGAAGTGGGGGGCTCCTAGGGTGGAATACCACATGTATTGTCAGACAAAGGCTCTGTATTGGATGTTTTTAATTGTTTTTCTTCCTTACAAGGGAAAGTTCAATTTGGAAAGAAGTTGCTAGAAAATAACTGATGCAAAGGCAAAAAGCAAATATTTTTTAAAATTCAGTCTGGATCTTTGCCCTGCAATTCCTTTTTTTTTTTTTTTTTTGGTGAGGCAATTGGGGTTAAGTGACTTGCCTAGAGTCACACAGCTAGTAATTGTTAAATGTCTGAAGCCTGATTTGAATTCAGGTCCTCCTGAATTCAGGGTCAGTGCTTTATTCACTGTGTCACCTAGATGCCCCTCCTGCAATTCCATTTTGAAGTAGGAGAAATCTGTTTTCAGTGGCCTTCACCATCACTTTCTTTATTTCCTTTATCCCCCATTTCCAGGCATCTGCTCAGACTTCGGTCTACTAATTCTGTCTCCTGCCCAAGCCCATCATCTCTAGGTAGTGACTCAGATTCCAAAATAACTAATTCCTACTTCCATCCTGCAATGCTTTGATATCCACAACTGTAGCATATGAAAAGACTGATTAATTCACACTAATGTGCAATGACTGATGAAGCATTTAAGTGCTATCTTTCTCAAAAGTATTTACATTTTAGAAGAACACTCTTGGAGAAGCATGCTTTAGCTAGAGGAATTAATATAAGTGAATTTCAGGCTAGATATCAATCAGCTTGGAGAGTTAGGTGACCCAGTGGATAGAGAATGGGGTCTGGAGTCAGGAAGACCTGAGTTCAAATCTAGACTCAGACACTTACTATCTATATGACTTTGGGAAAGTCACTTAACCCTGTTTGCCTCAGTTTCCTTATCTGTAAAATTAACTAAAGAAAGAAATGACAAACCATTTCCATATAACTGCCAAGATAACCCCAAATGGGAGTCACAAAGAGTTAGACATGACTGAAAAACAACTAAACAACAAAATCAAATCAGTGATTGGGGCAGGGGAGGGGAGACATGAAAGGACACAATATTTGGGGACAGGGAGAAATAAGTAAATGAAGTCAGGCCTGCATAAGGCACACCATGATTTCTCTAGAAAACTCCTTGGTATGACAAGCATCAACCCTTGGAGATTCCATGTTCTCTGAGAAATTAGCAGTGAATTTGTTACCATGGAGTATGCAGCCATGGTCAAGAATTTGCATAAACTTATTTGTTGATAATACTAGGAAAAGGTTTTCCCAGGACAGGGTCATTGTTTATAAGGCTCAGGGGTTGAGGGAGAAGGACCATAACTTGTCTGGTTTGGTGGGACATTAGTCTGTGAAATGATTCTTCAATTTATCAATAAACATTTATTGAGTGTCTACTGTGTGTTCAGCACTCTACCAGGTTCTGTAGGGAGATAGAAGAAGAATGAATTGGCTCTCACCTTTAAATGCATTTGGTGAAGACTAAACCCATGTGTATGTGAAATGATCAGTGGGCAAGAAGTCATGCATACATGAAGGGGCTGTGATTTCACTGATACGAACTGCACACCAGCTATGTCTAAGTAGATAGATGGCTGAGGCAGAGAAGCTGAGGGACTTTCCAGTAGCCACAGAGTCATAGATTTAGTCTTCCTGACTCTGAGTCCATCTATCCCCTCAATCATGCTGACTCTCTCACTACTATATAATAAAACAAAGAACTAAATTGGGCAGAAGGGAACAAATTGTTAGAAAAACTTATCAATGTCGGGTAGAATTAAGAGATGTGCTGGAACCAGGTCATACCATTTTAGGAGAGCCAATTGTTAAAATTTTAGTGTGAACATAATTAAGATTGGGAAATGATTTATTTTTTGTTGTTGTTATTGATTGTCTAGACTTCAGGAAATGATGGAGAAAATGTTAATCAAGCCAATTAAACTTAAAAGTATATGCTGCATATATTTTCCTCCTCAGAGGGTCAATTTTTAAACATTTAGTAGTTGGATGGGGTCATCAAGAAAGACTGCTTGGTGGACATGAGATTTATGGTGACCCCCATAAAGAGAGTAGGCAAAGGAGAAATGTACTCTTGGGGATTTGGGGCTGGGGGGTGGGAAGAAAAGAGAGGGTGGAAAGGTAAAATTTTAAAGATAAGGGATGAGAAAATCAGAAGCTAAGAAAGGTGAAATTAGAGCTGTTGTAATCATTATCACTACCAATAATGTTATTACTATCATTATTACTGCTGTTACATTGAAGGGGAAAGGAATATTGTTGTTTACTAAAAGAAAAAAAAAACTGTGGTGAGCCAGAGTCATCAATGCAATAGAACCTTAGCTGACAAACTATCGTATCAGATAAGGGCAGGTTCTATAATTTTGTGTAAAGTCTTGCTTTTTGAAAAGTGTTCATTTAGGTATTTAGGAGGTAAGTTGAAATATGGCTACATTTTTCAATTAAAATTTTTTGTTAATAAATATAAAGTGAGGGGTGGGGGAGTTGGAGGCTGCCCTAGCCTTTTCCCCTTTCTCTCAATCAGGGTTCTTAGCTTGAATAGATTTCAGGGGATCTATGAAATTAAATAGGGGGAAAAATCATCTTTATTTTCATTGACCTCTAACTGAAGTTTGGCATTTCCTTCAATTATTCAGAAGAATAATTATTCTAAATTATTTCTAAATTCTAATTATTAGATATGTTCTAATTCTACATTCTATTTGTTCTAAACAATATTTATTCTAGGAAGCTAGGTGGCGCAATGGATAGAGCCCTCAATGGAAGTCTGGAAGAGCTGTATTCAGATAAGACCTCAGACACTTACTAGCTGTGTGACCCTAAGCAAGACACATAACCTCTGTCTGCCTCAGTTTCCTCATCTCTAATATGGGGATAATCCTAGAACCTACCTCTGGGGGTTGTGTTGAAGATGAGATAACATTTGGAAGCTTTGGAAGCCTCGAATTGCTATATAAATGCTAGAAGTTGTTATTATGAGATGTCCATGGGTTTCACCAGATTGCCAAAGGGGTCCATCACCCAACAAAGTTTAAGAACTCCCACCATAGGCAGTTGTGTCTCTGATATCCTCATTAAACTTACATGTGCAAATTTACAAAAGGTGGGAGAAAAATAATTGGAAAATGGTGACCTTAGGTTGCCTGAAGACATGCTTTGATACATTCTGAGAGGTGCTATTTGTCCCCTTGCAATAACAGCTGACAGTGATTATTTTGGGGAATAAGTAGAAATTTGGACACAAATTCTCCATACATTTAAGACAGAATTGTACTGTTCTCTAATAATTTTGTATATATAGATCTTTTCACCCTGGCTAGATTACAAGCTTATTGGGAGGGCTCTCCTCTGAGATTCCCCACAAGATCTAGCACAAAGCAGACACTCAGTAACAGCTTATTGATTGACCAAATCCACTTCTCTGTGGATAGAAGTCACCCAACCTATCTACCTATCCACTGAAAGAGTATATATTTGGTGCTAGCCTCAGAGGACAGTGACTCAGTTTTCCTGGATCATTCACACTCAGAATGATGTCAACAATGCCTTCTGGGGACAGATAAGGATAATAAAATGGTTCTTTTCCTATTCACTTGCAAAGAAGAGCAGGGAGGAGATCAATAACAGCCCTCTCCCCCGCTATGCACACACACACACACACACACACACACACACACACACACCTCCCCCTCATACACACATGCACATATACACACACCCATGCTCACTGACACATTTCTGAGGGCTGTAGGCAGGTCCGAATACTGATGCCCTGTTTGTACAATGGGCTTAATTCGCCAGTGGAATTCTATTGACTGGAAGGAGAGGCTGGCAATCCAAAAGCACTCCTAAACCTCCAATTCAATTCAACAAACATTTATTAAGCATTTGTTGTGTGCAAGGCTCTGTGCAAGGAGCTGGGGATACAAAGACAAAATAAAACAGTTCCTGCCCTCAAGGAGCTTACAGTCTAATTGAGGGGTGGGGAGGGATAGGACATGTACATAAATCAGTCTAACACAAAGTATAGTGTTATGGTGGGGGTGGGGCGCTCTAGACAATTTGTTCAAAGAAAATGGAGGAGGGAGAGAATATTTTCATATGAGGGAATCAGGGAAAGCTTAATAGAGGAGTTGATAGTCGAGGTGATAATTGAGCTGAGCGTTAAAGGAAGATTAGGATTCTGACAGATAGAAATGAAGAAAGACTGGTCTTCTAGACTGTGGGATAGTCTGAATAAATACACAGAGAAGGGAGATATAATGTTGGTTTGAGAGATAACTAGGATTCTAGTATGTAGAGTGTGTAAAAGACAGTAGTATGAAATAAGCCTGGAAAGGAAAGATTATGGAGGGCCTTAAATGCTAGGCTAAATTTTAGTCAGTGGGGAGCTACTGAAGGTTTTTTGAAGAGGGCAGTAACACAGTAAAATCTGCACAATAGAAAGGTAATTTTGGCATCTATGTGAAGAGTTGGGAAGGAGAAACTGAAGACAGAGAAATCAATTAGGAGGCTATTGCAGGAGTCTAGGATCCAGGAGAAGTGATCTGCTCCCCAACTAAACTATAAGCCATCTGAGTGAAGAGAAAGAGACAGATGTGAGAAATATTATGGAGAAAGCAATGACAGCAACTGAAGGGTTAGTAGGTAAGGTAAGAGAGAAGAGTCAAAAATCACGACAAGGTTTTAAGCCTGGTAACTGGGAGGCTGGAGATACCCTAGTATCTAGTATGGCTAGAAGAGGGGAAGTTGATGACAGTTTTGGACCTGTTGAGTTTGAGATTACTGCATAATATCCAGTTAGTAGTCCCTGGAGATTAGAGACACTATGGAACTGGAGTGCAGAGAAGAGATTAGGATTGGATATATGTAATCATGAGTTATTTGTGTAGAAGTGATCATTAAATTCCCAGTTACAAATGAGACCACCAAAGGTGAAAGCTTAGGAAATGGAGAAGAGAGAAGGAAGGACAGGAGAGGAAAGGAGATGAGAAGAAAGAAAAAAAAATGACCTATGACATAACCTTGGAAGACAAATACATTTCATAAGTAGTGAAAGGGGGATAAACCATCAAAGATGATTAAGGAGCAAACAGGAAAAAGAACAAAAGGACAATTTTTGTCAGTGAAGGAAGGAGAAAGTGATCAAGGAAGAATGGTTGGTCAACGATGTTGACTACTACAGAAAGATCAAGGAGGGCGTAGACTAAGAAAAGGTCAATCAGATTTAGCTTTAGGAGATTTTTATGACCTTTGAAAGAAAAATTTCAGTAGGATGGTGTAGTCAGGAACAAGATGGCAAGGAGCTGAGAAATGGATGGTTAGTAAGGATGTGGAGAAGGCCAACAGACTATTCTTTCTAGGCCTTTAGCAGTGAAAGAGAGAAATAGTTATAGAATGATATCTTGAAGGAAAGGTGTTTGGTTTTTTTAATTAAAGGAGACGAGCATATTTGTAGGTTGAGGGACAAGGGGGATTGAAGACAAGGAGGAAATAAAAGGGGGTGGGAATCAAGAGCACAAATAGAGGTTACACTTGACAAGAAGAAGAAATCTCATCTTCTGAGCCTGGAGCAAATTAGAAGAGAATGAATAAAGATGCAGGGAGATTTTGAGGTATATAGAGGAGGAAAGATAAGACAGCTCAGTATGGATGGTTTCTTTGTAAAGTAGGAGGAGAAACAATCTGCTGAGAGTGAGATATGGGTGTAGAATTGGAGCCTGAGTGGAAAAAGAAACCCTGTAGTAATTGCTGTGGTTAATGTGATAGTTGATGAGAGATGAATAAAAAGATTGCCTTGCAATAGGAGGGGTCCAGTTAAGGTTTGATAACAATGATTTGTAGTAGAACCAGTCTACAGGCTTTGAGTTTAATGGTTTAGAGCAGAATCAGAGAAGGTAGATGATAGAGGTTACTGAAAAGTTGAAGATTAACAAGGCATGAACAGTGGAGGGATTAGAGAAGTGTAGATAGAGAGCTGCAGGGTACCTTTGAAGCTATCATGTCCAAATCGCTTAATTTTTCAGATGAGGAAACTGGAACTGGGAAGGGTCAAAGGGATTTGCCAAGGATTATACAGCTAGTAACTGTTCAGTGTGGGATTTGAACTCAGGTCTTCCTGACTCCCAGATCAGCACTCTACCCACTGAGTCACCCTGCTGTCTAGGAAAAGTGGGCCAGAGATTCAAGAAAGAGAGCACCTTGATGATCTGGGAGTAAAGGATGGGAGATGGGGCCAACAGTAGAGGCAAGACAATGAAGGGAGGTATGTCAGGACAGAAAATGAATGGGAAATTGGTATCCTTTGCACAGGGGACAAAAACATCTCAAGACAACTGTTGTGTCGACACCAACGTTCCTCAATCCTGGACCTGAAGGAGAAGCCAGGAGATATTCAGGTTAGGAAGACATTCTGGGTTCATTTGGCCCATTATACCACAACTGAGACTGGTAAACACAGATATTAATAGTGCAAACTTTATGTTTTTTGTGATATCTTCAAGGGACAGGGTTGAAGGCAACAACTTACTCCCTTTGTTTGGCCCCTCCCAAGGATGTCCCTTTTCATTTACTTCTTGGTCTTTTTCCAGGCAGCCAATATATAATATGGTCTATCTTCATGATTTGGGGCCCTTCAAGTATTCCACTTCTCTTTTAACTCCTGGATTGGGCTCCTAGGAACCATCATTTGGAAATACGATGCCTGTGGCTACCTATGAGAATAATCCATGCCTGTTTCTTTGTGAACAGATCTCCCATGTCATTTTTCTTTCCCACCACTTCTTGGAACCCGGGAATTGTGTAGGGCCAACCCCACTCAGCAGCAGGCAGAACCGAAAGATTCTCACACAACACCAACAGGTTTGCAGTTATGTATTATGGAGCCTATATATTTCAGAAAGCAGGGAGAGAGAAACACTGGAAGAGCTGCCTCATGGTAAAACTAATTACTACTAACCATCCTATCGTCTGTACCCCTCTAAATTTTGATCTTCCGGTAGGAAATTCGGCTTCCGCATGGATAGCATGGATCGCACGGATCGCACGGATCGCACGGATCGCACGGATCGCACGGGTCGCACGGATCGCACGGGTCGCACGGGTTGCACGGGTCGCATGGACTGCACGGGTCGCACGGACTGCACGGATCGCACGGACTGCACGGATCGCATGGACTGCATGGGTCACATGGGTTGCACGGGTTGCATGGGTTGCATGGGTTGCACGGGTTGCACGGGTTGCATGGGTTGCAAGGATTGCACGGGTTGCAAGGGTTGCATGGGTTGCATGGGTTGCAAGGATTGCATGGATTACAAGGGTCGCATGGACCACATGGAAGGCATGGGTTGCAAGGGGCTTCAACGTTCACACAACTGCCAAGTCCATAAGAATAAGTCACATCTTTCTCATCCACACATGGGGGCAAGGTAAACTCTTTGCAGATGTTCACGTAGCTGTATTTTTTCGATCCTAGGCAATCGTATCTATTCTCACGTTCCGCTGACACAAACACCTTTCCATCTTTCACTTTGACTTTGACTTGGTCGGGCTCAAAGCCGCACACATTCACTGACCCTAGTAAGTTACTACTGCAACAGGATGCTGCCAGAATCTTGTTTGTTGTTCTTCTTAGTCTGCAATTAAAAAAATAAAAAAAGGCAGCTCAGACCAGATAATACTTTAAGAGGGAAGTAGTATGTCATTTTAACTGGCGATGGGAGTGAAGATAAAGGGCTCATCTGGATGTTGGAGAATGCACATGGGACTTGGGGTCAGAAGACCTGGGGTTGTAGTCCCAGCTCTGCCACTTTCTAGCTGAATGTCTTTAGACAAGTCAGTTAACCTGTCTGGACCCTGGTTTTCTCATCTGTCAAATGACAGAATGGAGCTATATGATTTCTGATGTCCCTTCCAGGGACTCATACAGATGAAGGTCAGTTATTCAGAGGTGAATAAATGGTTGCCTATCTCAGAATAGCATATGCAGAGCCAATGGTATATTTGGATAAATAGTATGACTGCTCAGATTCTGGACTTTGTCAAATGGGATTTAAAGGGACCTCTGTTCTCTGAGTCAGGGATGAGTTGTTCCTCTCTCCTCCATTCTTATTATAGGCTAATCTATAGCTACAGCTGTCACACCTCCAGAAAGAGTATGAGTCACGCTTTTGAGAAGGGTGGGCGGTTTCTTGAATATTCCAGTGATATAGATTGGCAATATCCTGTGCCCCACCCACCATGTCTCACTGGGGATAGCAGATCACCTAGTACTGTCCCTGACTTGACAGTGGGGTATATTTAGCTTCTTGACACTATTGAATGCATCCGCTAACATTGCCTAATCCTAGGGCTATGAATTACCTGAGAGTTATCAAAACCAGTTTTAAAAAAGAACGTTGAATGCAGACATCTGAAGGGGTTACCTGACTTTGATTCCAACTGACCCCATGATTGGAGCAGGTCCAGATCATTTTCCCTGTTGCTGCACCTAGAATTGAGCCTGCTGTTCTTACCAGATGTCACTCCCCTCCCCAAGCCTGCCCCAACCTTCTCTATGGATTGTGGTTTTGTAAAAGAACTTATGTAACAGCTTCTTGAAGTTGTGCCTCCATTGAGATTCCCTCCCTGTTAAAATGTTTTTTAACCCTGCCCCACTTCAGTACAACGACAACAACTTTGGTTCTATGTGGTGGCCTTGGATTGCAATGCCCTTGCCTTGGTCAAAAAAAACCCTAGTTTTTGCTGCTTTGGCAGTCTTCTTTATTCCAAATTGACATATATGGTGTCAGGAAGTGGGATTTGAAGACTCCTTCCCGGCCAACCACCTCTTTCAATTTCTGATGCTCAGTACCCACAGGGACCTCTTATGTCCCAGCCCAGATTTGAGTCAATGGTTCAACCTGCGTAAGTGCATCTTTCAAATTTCCTGAACTGACACCTCCTTTTGGTCAAATTCTTGGCTCTTTAACCTAGGATTTGTTGTAAGATCCATGAGCAATTTGGGGTCCATTCTGGCATAGCTACTGGTTTTGTAACTATGGACTATGCGTGGGCACTCTGATAGGTCCCTGTAAAAAAGTTGGCTGGATATTTTGCGTTTTTGCCTTTCTTTGTGGAACACGTTAAATGCACTATGTGTATTTATGTCTATGTCCATGAATAAAAAGCCAGTGGATTTTTTTCCCTTCTCCCCATTATGGTCGAAGATGGGAGAGAGAAAGTACATGGCAATAGCACATAATAGGAGCCCAAATAGCAAAAACGTCAGTGAAAAAGAAACAGTTTGAGATTTTTTTTTTCTCTACATGCTTCCATTCTCCTCCTCAACCAATTAATTTGAATAAGGCCCTTCTTTGATAATGTTGCTTACTGAGCTATGTAAATCTTTCTGCCCCAAAGAACAGAACTGCCAGAAAGGTAATTTACACGGAGGAGCAGTTAGAGGATTAAAACAGCTTGATTTTTTTATCTGCTTCTAACAAATCTGTTTCTAACAAACTAAAATTTTAATTGGGGATTGATTTTGAATACTAGAAATTGTAAATGCAGATTTAATTGAACCCCCAAATTCAGGTTTGTAGATTACGTTCAAATTGAATCTGGGGAACTATTTGGCTCCTTGGCCACCAAATAGAGTTTTAAGTATTAACTCATGGAAAAGAAAAAAGTTTGCGTGAATTGAGAATCACCCAAAAGGTAAATAAGATTTGATTTGAAAATATAAATTGGATACTTGGGAGTTTTACAAATTAGTGACAGTAGAAATCAATTTAGAAATAACTTTTGAATTGGTGTGTGTTTGAATTTAGAAATTTTGCTGTAATTTATGTGATTCCTATCCATTTTTTAATAATAGATTACATATTTAAATGTTTGGGTTCTGTTTTGCTTCTTGCACATACACAAAAAGAGAAGCTTATTTAAGAAAGCAACATGACATGTAGATGATACTTATTTAGAAAAATGCTTTATGTTATTCTGTGAAAAATATACTTGAACTTGAGTGTTATTAGAATAAATTGAGTATTTGTAAACTGTTAAAAGTTTTCATAATTGCTAAGAACTTCTTAATAACTTTTTGATGCCTCCATCTTTTAGGGAACAAAATTGTAACTGGTTTGATGTAGAAGGCAAAAAGGGGTTAATAGAAAAACCTAAGACCCAAGCTCTAATTCAGATATGAGGTCTAAGAGGGATTCAGACCCCAGTTAATGGATAACTTACAAGTCAGGATGCTAAGTTCTCTTACCCACAGAAATCAGTACCCATAAGGGGAACAGAGGGAGTTTAGGCCATGAAGACCTTAAATAAAATGACAGGCTATAGAAACTTAGACTAGAAATAAATGAAAAATGAAGATGTTTTGAAACTAGCCATGGGAACCAGAAAGAGACATGCGCAGAAAAGGCCAAATTTGTTCCCAGATTCACCTTATGACATGTAAACCCCCAAAACACACCTCCACGGAAAAAGGTACCCACCTCTGGGGTTGGCTTAGGACTCCAGGAACTCCAAATTAGGATAAGCCCTCCCCTGTACTTCCCAAAGGTGGAGAATATTATAATGAGGACAAGCCCTCCCCTGTACCTCCCTAAAGTGGAGATTATTATAATGAGATTGATAATCAATTTATCCATACTATAAATATAACTGTTTTTTCTTTCACTATTTGAGAGATACCTTTCCATTATTCTGGTTCTCTCCCTGTGGTCACCCACAGTACAGCGATAAAACTTGGGAAACTGAGCCACTGAGTCTTGTAATTCTTTTGGGATGACTCACGATCAATTTGACCCCAAATTCCATCCCATATCAGGTTGACCATAAATCAACAGTTTAATTATTATAAGTATATTGATAGTTAATATTGTATTTTGAGAGTAAAAAGTCTTTAGTAAGTCATTAGTTTTGTTTAACAACAACATGTGCTAAAATTTTTAAGAAAATATTCAGTGGAATGAATATAGTCTGGGATATGGTTGAAATGTGAACAATGTAGGATTCTATGAAGTAAAGAAAAAAGGAAATAAGAAAGGTGTGAACCACTGGAGAGGGGTGTGGGGTGTGTGTGTGTGTGTGTGTGTGTGTGTGTGTGTGTGTGTGTGTGTGTGTAGCGAGAGAGAGCGAGAGCGAGAGCGGGAGAGAGAGGTATCAAGGAAGAAAGTTTAAGCATGTTGAGAAAGGTTTGAAGTTTTCTGATTTTTTTTTTGGTGGGGCAATGAGGGTTAAGTGACTTGCCCAGGGTCACACAGCTAGTAAGTGTCAAGTGTCTGAGGTCGGATTTGAACTCAAGTCCTTCTGAATCCAGGGCTGGTGCTTTATCCACTGCACCACCTAGCTGCCCCCAGTTTTCTGATTTTGTAGAAAGAAAAAGGGATGTGGGAAACTTTACATGGTTATTTTTTGTTAGGTACAGCCTGGAATTCCTGGGATCTGAAGCTGGGGGATGAAAATGGGAAGCTGCCTTTTATCCTTATGAGGTCTAAGACTAAGAATTGATCCAGCTCTTTGAGGAAATAAGGAAAGGTTGGATGAGCATCCTCCCCTCCCCCTAGAGTACTTAATATCAGGCCTTGCCCACATTATACATCAAGTACTATGTAAATATTTGGCTGTTGTGATTTTCAGTGCTCCATTCATTGTATTAATTCTCTGTAATGTAAAAATTTAGTAACACTAATATAGTTAGAAGAATGGCTTCTCTTGTAATTTAGATATAAACTCATTTGTTGAAGAGTTGTCTTAAAGCTCTTAATTATTTTTGTTGAAAGTATTCAAAACTCTCTTTTTTGTTTTATCTAGTAAGACCTGTAAGACTTGCTGTTTGACATGGTCATATTGGTGGTGACATGGTATAAGTTCCAGAATGTTCAAACCTGAGAGCTGCAAGATGTCTATGTTGCCTCTTTCTATCACTGCGGAAAAATTCACTAAGCATTGCATCCCACTAATCTTTGGGGTTTTAAGCAGTGGTGTCAGAAAAGCTGCCACAGGGATAACTGGCTTGTGCAGCCAAGTGATCATAGCAGCCTCACTTTTTAAAAGAAATAAGTTCTACCTAAATTTGTTCTGTGTCATTTTATTTGGAAATAAATTCAACTGAACTGAGGTCAATCAACTGGTAATGGGTTTTGTTTCAAGTTTCAAAACTATCACTTATAAAAATTGTGCAGCTCTGTGAAAGAATTTGTGCGCTGTTTCACTTAGAAAACTGAATCCCCTCCCTTACTGCAAACAGTCCTTGATTGGGGTTGGGGAGGGGAGCAAAAAAGTAGGAATTTGTTTATAGTCTAGAACTGTTTATTGTGAATTACAAAGTTTTATCTGGAAGAGTCTATGCTGACATATTTTAAACAAACTGCAGTGTAACCCTTAGACTACAGCCTTAGAAATATATTTTTACCTTAAGTGGTTAGTAACTTCATTAAATTCTAATAACTGCCTTTTTACATCAGGTTGAACTTTAAGCTATATGTAAGAAAGGGGGATGACATGGGGTTTAGGATAAATCAGAAACATTTTCTCCTGTGAGAAGCAAAACCAAAGATGACCAGACAACAGGACAGGCATATCAAGGAATCAAGAGTCCATTAAAGTTTAGATTGACCAATAGGACAGACATACCTAAGAAGTAAGGGGAGATAAAATTTTATAGCAGGAAAGGCAATTAGGCATGACTCCTACCTAAACCAGAGCTAAGAGACAGAGATAACCCGAAAGGTAAGGACCATCATTGCAAAAAATCTCCCTTGACTCTCAGGAATATGATAAGCATCCAAGCTTTCCCCACCCTACCCCAAAAGGGAACTTTCCAGTTTTCTTTCTTTCTTTTTTCTTTTTTTTTGGGGGGGGGGCAGGGCAATGAGAGTTAAGTGACTTGTCTAGGATCACACAGTTAGTAAGAAAATTTCCAGTTTTCTAGTGGACACCACATCTATCCTCTATAAAAGCTTTTGCCTTCCCTACCTTCTGGGAGGAGAATGTTTCTAAGCCCTCCTCCCCACGTGTTGAAGTCTTTGACTTCCCACTTTATTACTTTTCCTATCGCCAAATAAAAGACCACTTTAAGTCTAATTGGACTGTATACAAGAGTGTAATTCTTTACTGAGGAATACCTAAGAACCACCACAAACCCCAGCTGTGACAGGGAATATTAGAAGAAAAGAATGTTACCCAAAATTTTTTTTATGATTTTTTTGAAGGCCTGATGACTTTTTATTTGTTAGCTAATTTATTGCAACAGCTTGACAGTGTTGATAATGATTGGATCCAACCCTACTGAGATTAGTGAGACTTTGCTGTCTGAAGGGAAGAAACCTTGTGGGAACATAAATTTTCTTTTTGAGCTTTGTTATGTTCTTGAGCCAAGGTTTCACTGCTCCAGGGGAAATGCCAGCAGCTCGACGGAAGTGAAGTCTGTGACTTACAGCAAGTGAATTATCTGTCCCTAGGAAAAATGTTGGGAGGGTGACCTTGGGAAGGCCAAGGTAGGACCCTCTTGACTCAGCTTGCATAAAAGTAATCTTCCCACCTGGTTAATTCTGAGCCTAGCCGTGGTATGCTGTTATACACTTATTATCACCTTAAAGCAATTGAAAGTAATCATGCTTTAGTCATTTTAGTGCCCTTGGGTTCCAGCCTGGAGGCTTCTATAGTGGTCCTAACCTGCTTCTTCTCCTCCTAGCAAAATCTCTATAACTGGTGGAAGTCCTTCTTTATGCAGTTGTTGTGCTACCTAAGCACTCCCTGCTGTTTTCAGTCTGAGATTCCATACCCTGAATAACTACATAAATGAGTATTTGGCCTTGTCATCTGCCTGTCTATAGTTATATATTTATATATATGATAAGGTCCTTAGATTTTCCAAAATGTACTGGGAATAATTAGACAATGAAGTAAGAATTTGTGGTACCAGATTATAAATGTGTTAATTAATTCATAATTAAATCCAAACTATCTTCAGTTTTGTTTTAAATAAAAATATTTATCTTTTTTTTTTTTTAGTGAGGCAATTGGGGTTAAGTGACTTGCCTAGGGTCACACAGCTAGTAAGTGTTAAGTGTCTGAGGCTGGATTTGAACTCAGGTACTCCTGACTCCAGGGCCGGTGCTCTATCCACTGTGCCACCTAGCTGCCCCTGAAAAATATTTATCTTAAAGGAGAACAAAGTTATGGACTATCCTGTGCTACCTCAAAGGGAATTCCAATTTATTTTTACTTAGGTATATTATTTAATGTGCATAAACTCTGAAATTACACAAAGATTTGAAAACAGTGGTGTATGTGGGTGTAATATGCAGTTCATTTGAGCATGGTTATAGACAAATCATTTGATACAGTCTGGAATTATTTACTTACTTTACATAGATACCCTACCACAGCCTTAAAAAAAAAAAAAGCATATTTTCGGTGAATTTATTCGTGTGACCATTAAACTTAGGCATAGGAGTCACCCATTTACAAAGGGTGTTGTTATTAGATTCTTAGCAGCATCTCATCCTCCTAAAGGGAGAATGAGTTGTCCTATTTTTTTCCCTGTAAGCTTTACAGACATTTTGAGGCTTCATGCTCTTAGTATTCAAATATTATGATGGCTCTGTGTATTTATTTGAAAGTTTTTTTCATTGAAATGTACTTGAGTAAGCACTTTGGTAAAACATAATACCTTTTATTAATAACAAAATATTAAAGTAATAGGCCTAGAAGAGTATTACAAATTAAGCATATTTGGGGTTCTGTGTTTAGATGATTGTTTTGTTTCACAATAGGACATCTGACCTGGTATTTTTTGTTTTAAAGTACATGTGCACTATTTTAACCTTTTTTCTTCCATTAATGCTATTTTGTTTCATTGCTAAGTTTATGAACTTTGGTAACTTGTGTTCTGTTTTTAGCTTTTTATCTATCTATTTTTAAATATTGTCTTATCTGTGTCACTATTCTGGTATTTTTAAGCAAACTATTTTCATACCAAGTGTGACTTATGTTAGATCCAACCTTAATGAGGCACATTCTATCTTTTTTTTTCCTTTCCTCTTTGAAAGGTAATTAAGTGCCTCTAAGTCTACCCTAATACTAAAATATTTATAAGCAATCCTGGTAGTATGTATAACTGCTCAAGAAATTGCTGATGGTTACTGTTACAATTAATTTCTAATGAAAATGTAGAAATATACTGGTAAAAGCATATTGTACATTTAATTAAATCAAGATCGTTCATGAGATTAATGTTTACCACTGTTCTATGCATCAATGCCAAATGATTTAAATGCCGTCAAGAAATTTTAATCAGTCCAGTAATTCTACATGACTGTTGTTGCTGACAGCATGGATCACTGAGTTCTTCATTGAGTGCCTTGCATTAATTTAAAATTAAGCACATGTAAGAAACTGTCTTAAACTGTGGGGTTCAATTTTGCATATATATATGCAAATATGCAAAAATTAAAAATTCTCATCTGTTTCTTTTGATAATTTGGTTGTAGATTTTATTCGATAAATCAGATTCTCATAGATTATTTTAGATTCTCCCTTTGGCCTGTTGTTGGTCCTGTTCGGAATGCCTCGGAGGGGAGATTTCCAGAAGACCAGACAACTGCAGTAGATAACCTCAGAAACCAGACAGCTGCATGAGACATCTGAGCCCTAAAATATGATGGGTTAATGAAATGGACAGTGGGAATGGGTTACCTTTCCCTTTCATTTTCTCCCAGTGCAAAGTTGTTCTTTGTAAGGCCTGCTTGCTGAAGGTGACTGCCTCAAAAGGGTCCTGCCAATGTGTTGGTCAATCTCTTTTCATTTCCCCCTTGCACTATCCCTCTCCCTCATAGTTTTGTACCTTTCTCCTTCTTTTGCAGGGGGGGGGGCCTGGAGGCAGAGAAATTAAGTGTTGCCTACATGTTCCTTCTCATACTGGGGTCCATGTTACTGATACTGTCATGATACAACAATCCATCAAATTCCTCAATGCCACCCTTGGTCAGCAATGGAATTTGATTTGACCAAAAGGGGGGAATGTTGAATGCAACTGCTGACCTTGCCTGATCCTAGAGCTATGAATTGTCTGAGGGCTATTGAAACCAATTTTTTTTTTTAAAGAATATTGAATGCAGACACCAGAAGATGCTACTTGACTTTGATCTCAACTGTCCCCATGATTGGAACAGGTCTAAACCAGTTTGCCTGTTGCTGCACGTGGAGCAGAGCCTAACCAAATGTCACCTTGTCCCCTTGGCCTTCCTCAGACTTCTCTATGAACTTTCAGTTGTTATGTAAAACAACTTATGCAACAGCTTCTCAAGGCTGTGCCTCCATGAGACTCCTTCCCTACTGAAATGTATTTAACCCTGCCCCTTTTGGGCACTCCAGTACTTTGGTACTGCTTAGTGACCCTGTATTGTAATGCCCTTGCCTCAGTTAAAAGTCCTTAATTTTTGCTGTTTTGGCAGTCTTGTTTATTTCAGGTTGATGCCACTTACTTAACAGTTCAATTGTGTGACTCCTTAGAAAGAAAAAAATTGTGCCTCTAATATGGCTTTATGTAACCCTACATAGATGGGATTCTCAGGGTGACAAGGAAAATCTAACCTGTATTTACACATCATTTCATTTGCCTCAGAATTTCAATGATATTCTGATTTTAGGTATATTATGAATTAGCTTTTGTTTCCCTTTAAAAAAATAACTGGAAAAAGGTTGCCTAATTTAAGGAAAACACTTTGATGAAAAGAGCATTTCTTATGTAAACTTAAGTGGATAAAAACAGAGCAATTAAATCTTTCAGCAGACAGTCCAAGCCCCTAGCCTGTGAAATAGCAAACAGCCAGATAGTTTTCATTTCCAAAGGGCTTTAAGTCAGACATTGACATAAAAAGCTCATTTCTTATAAAGAACCTCAGAATAGAAAAAAGATTCATTGGTGTGAAGCTCTAGTTTTTCCTTTGAGCCCACCAAAGTGCTGGCAATACATCCTCTTGGGCACTGAGGAGAAATGCCCCAGTAGAATCTGCAGTTGATGTGAAAGAGATGCCATGAAACCCCTTCCTGCTTCCCCCTGGGCCACGTACTCTTTTGCAAGGAGCCAAATCACAAACTGACACACAGATGCTGCAACAATGCATGGCATTAAACTTGGGTATGGGAAGAGGCAGCTTCTCTTTCCCTGGGAGATCCAGTATATATTGGTGCCATCCTAAGGAAGTTGGGGTGGGGGGAGGAAATTGGGTCGATAATGCGGCAGATGCTGAAAGCATGCCTGTGAGGTAGGTAGGAGGCAGGTATAAATATCACCATTAAGAAAGCTGCTGGGCTAGTAAGTAAGAAAGCTGACAGATACCCAGTGTGGACAGGGAATAGCTCAGGCAAGCAGCTCTGAGCCAGCTTGGAAACTGCAGGCACCAGGCTTCCTGGAGCTGATAAGAGTATTTGAAAAGGAAAAATCCCTATCTCTTTTGGTGGAAGCAGCCCAGGCTAAAGTTTCCAAGGTGAAATTCAATCCAAGGGATTGAATCCCCAGTCTTGTGTATCCCTAAAGGGCCCCCAGGACTCCAATCCCATTCACAATTTTCTAAGCCAGGCTAGAGTTAGGAAGGCCCCTGTAAAAGCCCTAAGGCACCAGGATACTCAGCAAGATTTGGGAGACCTTAGAACATTGAGGCTCCCTCTCTTTAATGGGAAAAATGCAAAAAGGACAAGTGATGCCCTGGGCCACTGGAAGAATGTCAACTACCCTCATGTCTCTAATCTTCAATCTATTATGAGCTTTCTTTGTCCATGCATCACCTTTTAAAACAATCAACAACAACCCTCACTGGACTTTTTCATTCCCTTAAGCTTTTTTTCCCTGTATTTTTCCTCCTTTCCCAATCAAATTCTTAGGAAAAACCACAATGATTACCTTGATCGTTCAATCAATAAGCATTTATTAAGTGCCTACTAGGTGCCTTCACTGTACTAAGCTCTAGGGGTAGAAGAAGTGGTTCTATCTTGAAAAGGACCAAAATGACATCGCTATGTCAGGGTCAAGGTACAGTGTGTCCAACTGTGGCTGATCAGGTCAATATGAGCTCAGAAGGCTCTGCCACAGATTGGGCATAAATAGTCCATACGAACATTTGGAGTGGAGATGTCTCTAAATTTGGGCATCTCATGTTTCTTTTGAGTTATTGCAATTCTGGGATAGAAGTACAAAGTGTGAAAAAATTCCTATTTGTGGTAGGATTACAAATTTTAATGTAAAAATGTATAAAGTTAACAAATACATACATACAGACAGACCTAGATGTGTTTGGGAGTATTTATGTTTATATATGTATATTTGAACACATAAGTGCATAAATGTGTGTGTATACACAAAGTAATTAAATGCCAAATACAGTAGTTTAGGAGGGAGAGTGTAAGTAGTTGAGGGGACAGAGTGACCAGGAAAATTTATATGCAGAGGATACTGCTATGTTACATCTTAAAGAAAGAGAAGGAAGGAAAGAGGGAGTGCGTTCCAGGCATGTGAGATGGCAGTGCAAAGACACATGAGAGATGGAGTGTCTTGAATAAGGAACAGAAAGACAGCCAATTGTTCTTGGTCACTTCCTTTCTTCTCACTTACTTCTTGAGTCATTGCAATATGGCTTCCAACTTTGTCTCTCGACTGAAACTGCTCTCTCCAAAATTACTACAGAACTCTTAAATGCCAGATCCAATAATCTTGTCCCAATCCTCATACTTCCTAACCTCTCTGCATCATTTAACACTACTGTCCACCCTCTGCTCTAGTTTTTTGGTGACTGCTCTTCAGCATGATCTTAGAAGATTTTACACTGATCTTAGAAGGTTTTAGACCAGATTTAGAGTGTAGATGAGAGCCTTGGAGACCATCAAAAGTCTAATGTTCTCATTTTCCCAATGAGGAAAGTGACTTGTCCAAGGTTACACACATACTGAATAGCCGAGCTATGGTTTGAACTCAGGTCCTCAGATTCTGAAGTCATCATACTTTCCACTATCCCATCTTAGAAGGGGGAGATTACCCTTTCTGTTCTTTAAGTGGAGCCTTACAAGAATAGGCGGTGCTGGGAACAGGATCAAGCTCACATCTCCCTCTTTTTGCCATTCCATAATGTTATGGTTTTAAAGATAGCCAATTCTCTCATTTTACAAATAAGGAAGAGAGAGTCTAAGTGACATTCTCAGGCTCATACAGCTACTAAGGGACTGAGGGGAGATTTGCCTGGAGAAGGAAGACTCATCCTCCTGAGTTAAAATTCAGCCTCAGACCTTTACGAGCTGTGTGACCCCAGGCAAGTCACTTCACCCTTTTTGCCTTGGTTTCCTCATCTGTAAAATGAGCTGAACAGGGAAATGGCAAACCCCTCCAGTATCTTTGCCAAGAAAACCCCAAATGGGGTCACAAAGAGTCAGACACAACTGAAAAATGACCTCTCCCTCAGGAGCCGGTGTTTTCCCAACTATGCCACACTATCGATGACTGCCAAATCTGTGAGAGGAGTATGGGACTTGAGGGTCAGAGTCAAGGGATATGGAGAGTAGACCAAAAGGGATTAATCTTCTGGTTCTTTGGAGGGAAGGGCAAGTATAACCATATTCCCTCACTTCTTATCAGATTTAAATCATTCCAAAGGTCCGTTCCTGACTTTCCCTCCTGTCTCATCTTCTCTGTTTTTTCTCTCCCAAGTCCCAAAATGGTATCTGGGAAAACATGCAGTGGGTATGATTACATCCATTCTTCCTCAAGCAGAGGAATTGTCCTCACATACTTATATATATATATATATACATATATGTATATATATATATATATATGTGTGTGTGTGTGTATATGTATATATATATATACACACATACATACAAACATATACATACACATACACACATACATATATAGTATATGTATGTGTTTATATATAATACAAACCATATACATATACATACAGATACATAAGTGGTGTGTATGTGCATAGTACCATCTGAAGCCTTAGAAAGAGATTCAAAACGACTCACCAGCTACAAATCAACACCGCCTTTCTATGAGGCTTTGGGTCAGGTGGTGATGAGTAATGTTCTCCTAAACAGCAAGGTCATAGCACAGAATGTGGCAGAACTAAATTTGGAACTAAAATTGATAAGCATGAAAGAATTCTTCTTTTGTGCAACCATTGGGTGGATGAATGATGATGGGAAAGGACTGATGAGACATGACCTGTCTCTGCTGGGTACACCACCCCTGTTGCTCTCATGGATGGGAGAAGGTAGATTCTCTCATCACACCCTAGGCCTGACTTGAAGACTTTACTCTGAAGGTTTCTGACAAGCCAGCCTAGGCTTTAACCCTTGGGGGTCAGATAATGGAGCTACCATATTATCAACAGTAACTGACTTTTCTATAGCCTTTATTATTTGCAAAGTGCTTTCCCTACATTATCTCATTTGATCTTCTCAATGATCCTATGAAGTAGGTACTATTGATGTTAACTCCCATTTTATGAATGGAAAAGTTGAGGCTCATGGATATTAAGTAACTTCCCCACGGAGCCAGACAACCAGGATTTGAACCCAGATCTTCCTGACTGCAGAGTTCTATCGATTCTGCCTCATTTATGTGAGGAATACTGTCAATGTATTCCTTTATTATATTTTTATAGTTTCCCCCCTTCAAAAAAAACAACAACCACCCCGATTCAATGTAAAACTTGAATTTAGAGCAGGCTGGGGTCTAATTACTTGGGTTGCAAAAGTTCTCATTATTCATTCCCTCACAACATTAATTGTTCACCAACCTCCACTAAAGTAAAGTTGGTGGGAAAGGGGAAAGAGGTAACCCAAAACTTGCAAGTAGGGGAACAGAAGCTTCTTGAAGCTGTGAAATAGTGATGCTTAATGGGTTTGAGGATTTTCTACTAAAATTAAAAAAACCACAATGCTTAATAAACAGTTTAATAATTTAAGAAAATGTGCTTAATAAAAAGTTTTTACATGAATGAATGAATTTGTGTTTGAGTTTGAGGTCAGCTAGAGAAATGATGGACTCAATGGGGTTAGTCCCAATGGGGAAAATACCACATTCTTGGATATTTGGGAAATAAAAGGTGCAATGTTTCATTTTTCCAGGTGGATGTTAGCCAGAATGCCTGCCTTATTGTGCAGCTATATCAAAGGTTACATAATAATAGTTATTTATACACCAGTAGAAATGGGAGAGACCTAAGAATTCACCTAGTTTCACCTCCACGTTTTACAAATGAGAAGACTCAGGCCCTGGGAGTTTAAAGGACTAGCTAGAAATCATGCAGGTAATAAATACTAGAGAGAGGATTTGAACCCAGCTTCTCTTACGTCAAAATCAAAGCTCTCTCCAACATATCCGGCTGCCTCTAATTAATTACTCAGTCTTCAAGTTCATGAGCATTCGTTTATTCCATTATAAATTCTGAAAGGGTAGGATTTATGTGGCAGTCTTTGTGCATTTATCAAGTAGAGAGAAAGACACAAAATAAATGATGTGAGGGCCAAACTCAAAACCCTGATGACTGAAAAACAAAATCAGAGGAACACCTTATAGAAGAGTTTAAAGTAAAGCCAAGATCAATGGTTCTTTACAGCAAAGGAAAGGTATCAGCATCACTTGATGCTCAGGGAATAAGAGGAATCTGTGGGGGGTGGGGCAGTGAAGGATATTCAGAGAATTTTTTACTTTACTTTCTATGGAGGAGACAGAGGCTTATTTCCCAATCATCGTTTGAAGCCACAGGTTAGGCCATAAAGGTCATATAAGGATGAAGACAGAAGACCTTCTCAACCCAGGTAATATGTATGTATTACATATGTAAGGTCATAAATACATATACAACACACACATATCTACAATAAATATAGTATATACACATTGTATTACATACACAAATGCATATAAATAAAATAT